>NC_134403.1:92301061-92647837 GCF_038048845.1 Mixophyes fleayi | reverse complement strand
ATCCCACAACAAAGTCATGCCATGTTTGAACAATAAGTAGACTGCATGAATCAGCATCTTGTAGTACCACAGTAGCAATAACTTGAAATAATTGTTTATCAGTTTATCAGTCTCTTACAGTTACATTATAAGTCTTTCCACATCTTCAGCTGCTCTGAGATTACTGCAAATGTCTTTTCTCATGGCATGGTATTAGCACAAACTTGAATTCTCCGGAGTATGCTTTTCTATAGAGGTGATAACACTTCCCGACGATCAAATAATGAAGCGCACTTGATTAGTTGCACCTGGCTCAATTTACCTTCTTTATTGATACTTATTTTTTACACATGGTATATTTATGTATAAATAAATAATGACAAAAAAGTAAAAAGTTGTATGTGTAGTTTATCACATGAGATTAGATTTATTACATTTAAGATTTGGTGAGGACTAGATTATTGTTACTTATGTCCTGTCACCAGACCCTCTCCTGTCAGATTGTAGCCTTTGATCCCATAAGGAAAGATGAAACAATCTGATTGAGTTTTCAAAATATATGTTTGGGAATTCATACGGAAAAAAATGCCTTAATATGTAAACTTTAGGAGAAACATAATCTTAAATGACTGTTAATATTTTATATTTCTCAGTTATTTTATATATAGCAGGAAGAATATTCATAGGGATAAAGTTAGCCAGGTCATTATGGTCTAGTATACCAAGTATTCTAAGGATTGGACCCATTGTAAGGAGCAGATATGTATCTCGCTTGGTGGGAAATATGGTCAAAGGAAAAAAATTAATCAAATTTATCCAATTCACTGTAACTCCAGAGTGTGTTAAGTTTAATTTTCAGTACAGCTGTAGGCGAGCATATGTTATTTGCAGGTATTACCTTTAGAGGGAGACTTTCTCATCTAACTTTCCCTTCTAGTTCAGATGAAGTCTAGACAGTGGCTACATGGCCAAAGTAAGTAGGTGCAAGTCAGTGGGCGAAAGAGGGCATCCCTGCTGGGTTTCTTGCTGCACCTAGAACAAATCAACCTATCATCATCATCATCATCATCAGTTATTTATATAGCGCCAACATATTCCGTAGCGCTTTACAATTGGGGACAAACGTAATAAACTAATAAACAAACTGGGTAAAACAGACAAAGAGGTGAGAAGGCCCTGCTCGCAAGCTTACAATCTATGGGACAATGGGAGATTGACACATGAGGTTAAGTATACATTTTGCATCTTGGCCCAGCCAGACTGCAAAGGTAGGGTGATTCATAAGCTAAATGATCCTGTCACACAATAATGTTGGTCCGGGGGTAGTTGTCTTGTGTGAAATTGTGTAACAGGCTAAAGGTAGTGAGGTTAAGATGGTGGTTGAGGAATATTATACGCTTGTCTGAATAGGTAGGTTTTCAGAGAACGCTTGAAAGTTTGTAGAACAGAGGAGAGTCTTATTGTGCGAGGGAGAGAGTTCCATAGAGTGGGTGCAGCCCGAAAAAAGTCCTGTAACCGGGAATGGGAGGATGTAATGAGGGTGGATGAGAGACGCAGATCTTTTGCAGAACGGAGTTGCCGAGTTGGGAGATATTTTGAGACAAGAGAGGAGATGTATGTTGGTGCAGCTTTGTTGATGGCCTTGTAGGTTAGTAAAAGTATTTTATATTGGATTCGGTAGAAGACAGGCAGCCAGTGTAGAGACATACAGAGTGATTCAACAGAGGAATAGCTATTTGCAAGGAAAATCAGTCTTGCCGAAGCATGCAAAATAGATTTTAGGGGTTTGAGTCTGTTTTTGGGAAGACCAGTAAGGAGGGAATTGCAATAGTCAATGCGGGAGATGATTAGTGCATGAATTAAGGTTTTAGCAGTGTCTTGTGTGAGATATGTGCGGATTCTGGAAATGTTCTTTAGATGTATGTAACATGATTTAGATATAGAGTCAATGTGGGGAACAAAGGATAGGCGTGAATCAAGGATTACACCTAGGCAGCGAGCTTGTGGGGTGGGATTTATGGTCATGTTATCAACAGAGATAGAAATGTCAGGTATGCTCTTGTTGGCGGGTGGGAATATTATTAACTCTGTTTTAGAAAGATTAAGTTTGAGTTGACGAGAGGACATCCAAGATGAAATGGCAGAAAGACAGTCAGTTACACGGGACAACACAGATGTCGAGATATCAGGAGAGGATAGATAGATTTGGGTATCATCCGCATAGAGATGATACTGAAAGCCAAAGGAACTTATTAGATTTCCAAGAGAAGCGGTATAGATAGAGAACAGCAGAGGACCTAGCACCGAGCCTTGTGGTACTCCAACTGATAGGGGAAGCGGAGCAGATGTGGCTCCAGAGAAATTAACAGTGAAAGAGCGATTAGAGAGGTAAGATGAGAACCAGGATAGAACTGTGTCTTGAAGACCTAGGGATTGCAGCGTTTGTATGAGAAGAGAGTGGTCAACTGTGTCAAATGCAGCCGAGAGATCAAGGAGAATTAGGAGAGAGTAATGGCGTTCAGTCTTAGCAGTGATCAGATCATTAACAACCTTGGTCAGCGCAGTCTCTGTGGAGTGTTGAGAACGAAAGCCTGACTGAAGAGGATCCAACAGGTTGTTTGCGGAAAGAAAGCGTGTGAGGCGAGTGTAGGCAAGTCTCTCTAGAAGCTTGGAGGGGCAAGGGAGCTGAGAGATGGGACGGTAATTTGAGAGAGAGTTTGGGTCGGAGTTTTGTTTTTTTAGAATAGGAGTAATCACTGCATGCTTGTATAGTGATGGAAAGATGCCAGTAGAGAGTGAGAGATTACAGATTTGAGTTAGAGGTGAAATGAGCACAGAAGACAGGGATCTACCAATTTGCGAGGGAATAGGATCAAGAGGACAGGAGGTAGAGTAGGAAGATAAGAAGAGCGTAGAAATTTCCTCTTCATTTGTGGGGTCAAATGAAGAAAGGGTGTCAGAGGGTAGTGGGAAGGAAATGAGCTGATGGCTTGTTGAGGAAGAGGATACCATTTCTAGTCTGATCTTATCAATCTTGTCCTTGAAGTAGGTAGCAAGATCCTGAGCACTGATAGTAGATGGAGGGTTCGGGGTGGGAGGATTGAGAAGATGATTAAATGTATTGAAAAGGCGTTTGGGGTTAGAAGCCTGAGCATAGATAAGAGATTGAAAGTATGTTTGTTTTGCAGTGTCCAGAGCATTTCGATAGGAGTGGTAGACAGAAGTATATGTGAAGAAGTCATTAGAGCTTCGAGATTTACGCCAGTGACGTTCTGCTTTACGGGACAGTTTTTGAAGATTTCGTGTTGCTTTGGTGTGCCACGGTTGACATCGAAGTCGACGTGTAGTATGAAGTGTCGCTGGAGCCACTTGATCAAGGGCCGTTGCTAAGGTTAGGTGAAAATGAGGTACTGCCATCTCAGGGGATGAGAATGTAGAGATAGGGGAGAGAAGGTGTTGGAGAGAGGTGGAAAATTGTTGAAGATTAATAGAATTCAGATTTCTACGAGTATGAGGAGGCTTGGTTGAGTTAGACAGTAGAGAGGTTAGAGCAGTGGGGGTGAGAGTGTAGCTGATAAGGTGATGATCCGAGAGGGGGAAGGGTGTATTAATAAAGTTAGAAACTGAGCATAGTCTAGAGAAAACAAGATCAAGGCAGTGGCCATCCTTATGAGTAGATGATTCAATCCACTGGGAGAGGTCAAGTGAGGATGTTAGAGAGAGTAGTTTGGAAGCAGCTTTGGAAGGTGGGTTATCAATGGGGATGTTGAAGTCACCCATGATGATGGTGGGGATGTCTGAAGATAAGAAGTGAGGGAGCCATGCAGAGAAATCCTCAATAAATTGTTGGTGTGCTCCAGGGGGACGATAGATCACCGCAACACGTAGGGAGAATGGATTAAAAATGCGAATAGCATGTACTTCAAAAGATGTGAACGTGAGTGATGGGACATTTGGTAGAACTGTGTATGTGCACTGTGGGGAGAGAAGTAGTCCAACCCCACCTCCTTGTCTGCCTTCAGGTCTGGAGGTGTGGGTGAGATGGAGGCCACCATGTGAAAGTGCTGCAGGTGAGGCAGTGTCTGATTGCATGAGCCATGTTTCTGTTATTGCCAGAAGGTTGAGGTTTTTTGAGAGGAAGAGATCATGAACGGAGGTAAGTTTGTTACAAACAGATCGTGCATTCCAAAGGGCACATTTAAAGGACTTGGGAAGAGAGGGTAGACAGGTGATGTGTTTGAGGTTTGCTATAGAACGGTAGTGTTCTGATGTATGTGTGTGTGAGGAGTGTGGGGGACCTGGATTAGGTGATATATCACCAGCTAATAGAAGCAGAGTGAGCGAAAGATAGGCAAGGGGATTGTAAGATGTGTGGCCTTTTATTTTCTGGCGACAGGTGGAGGCTGTACTTGTTAGAGATAATAAATAGGACAACAGTTCATGGGTGTTAAATAGAGGTGAGTGGAGTAATGCAGGTGCAATATGAACAAATTTGTGTGTTGGTGGAGGGGTGAAAGATGACACAGTCCTAAAGATCATGCCATGAAATGAGACTAAGAAAAGCAATTTGTGAAACATTGTGATAAAAGGGGTAAAAGCAAAAAGCAAGGGTATTTTAAGAATTACCTCTTAGCAGTATTCCATATAAATAGACAAGTAGTGCAGAAATAGGCTGTGGCAGATGTTGCTTATTGCTGGGAGTTAAATCAAGTCAAATGTAGTCCAATGTTTGTCCAACTGTGTTGTCTAACTGTGCATTTTCGTCCACTTTGTGAGAAAATCCCACTTAGTGCAGAAATCACACACGTCTAACCCCACATACGTCTCCCCATAGAATGAAGCTAAGATGTAGTCAGTCTAATTTAGGAATACACTACAGATGTGCTAATTGGTCAGCTAATCAAAGGAAAAGAAAACATTTGTGGGAAAGGATAGAGGAGGCCAGATACCTATCATAAATTAGGCAGCAATAAAAGACTGTGCCAACCTAAGTTTAAACAGATAACAGTTTCCTATAACATACTTAAACACAGATTGCAGGGATGAAATTCACAGAATAATGATCAGAGTAGTAGTAGCAGCATGGATGAACATACTTAAACACAGATTGCAGGGATGAAATTCACAGAATAATGATCAGAGTAGTAGTAGCAGCATGGATGAACATACTTAAACACAGATTGCAGGGATGAAATTCACAGAATAATGATCAGAGTAGTAGTAGCAGCATGGATGAACATACTTAAACACAGATTATCTGCCATTATCCTGGCTCGAAGATAACAGGGAGGAATACAGCATATTAATCTGCACCACGGAATTCGGACAAGCGCTACCACCTTCTATAAAAATTTCCAGACAACTGAATGGAACACCTATTCAGCAACCAATAATAACACTACTTGAGAGCCTAATTCTGCAACCTGTATATTAGTGAAGATGCATTGAAGAAGATGCCAGTAGATTGATAAGACATGAAGGCAGTCTGATTCGGGTTAATCTATTTTATGTATGCGTTAAGCCTTCTTGCTTAGACAAGACAATTATTCTGTGCATTTAGTCAGGAAGCAAGACGAATAATGCTTGATGCATTGAGTAAGTGAGCTAGATGGAATTCAGGGAATCATTATATAAATAACTCAACTTACTGTACATAAAGGCCTTTACTGTGTCCCATTCCACTGGACTGCAGGCTGAACTTTCTATCTTAAGCTAGTATTAAATGATATGGTAGAGCCATGACCTATGGTAGAGGAGTACATGCAGTAGATGATTGACTGATTGTATGCTGATCCTGATTATTTGAATGCTTTATTCATGAGATGTGTCTAGGTTGTACTTAAAAGTGAGAATAGAAGATGCTTGATGTATTCCAATTAAGAGAGCATTCCATAAGTAAAGGGCAGAGAGAAGGAAAGGTTTAAGCTGAAATACAGCAGTAGAAGTTAAGGAGGTGGCAAGGATATTATTATGCACATAGAGCAGGACATGGTTAAGGACATAGTGAAAAATTAAAGCTATGTAGGGATCACTTTGTAGGTGGTACTAGACTTGACAGGGAACCAACAACATAACAACAGTTCTTCTGTGCAACGGACTGGAAAGGAAGACTATATATAGCCAGATGCTGATCTGGGCGTACACCTGTAAAATCTGCAAACTTGTTTTGTATTTGCCCACATAACAAACCACAAGCATATGCAGATTTGCTTACATTGGACATTTGCTCCAGCTTGTGATTGGAGAGAAGGTGCGGTTTAACGTAGGCCAAGTACAGTAAGGGTGTGCTCGCATAATTGCGAACAGATGTCCGTCAGTAGTCATATAGCTCTGAAGCCGATAGTTGCTTTCTTTATTGATCATTAATATATTATATGATTCTGTGGGTGTATTTTACCAAGATTTTGTATTTAGCTTTATTTGTTTACTAGAAGAAGAGTCATATCTGCTGTATTTGTATTTTTTTTAACTATTTATTTTGAGAAACAGCAATCATGTACAGATAAGAATCAACAAATGATACATTTGCAGGAATAGAAACAAAAACAGAGAACAGTACATATCATGGGCATATCATCTGTCAATGAAGCTGAAAATATTTGAGTAGCAAATATCCAAGATAGCCAGAGGCTGTCAATAAACTGACTGGCAAGTATACAATTGTTATCCAGAATACTCAAGAAACTATAATATTTTATAACAATATAATGTGGGGGGGTGGGGGGGGGACGCACTGGTCGCCACCGAGAATGAAGGAAAAAGAGAACACTCTTCCCTTTATCCACACAATTCCTTATCCTTATCCTATCCTTTTTAAGAAGAGAAACAAAAAAATAGATAAATATATAAAAGATGGGCAATAAAAGTTTCAAAGGAGATTACTACTTAGATTCTCTGAGGAGGGAGACAGCATCAAGAGTCAGGCCACCTATGAGCATAGGGAGTTCTTCTTAGGAGGAAGGAGTTGGTACAAGAGGTATGGGGTTATAAGTAAAGCCAAGGAGCCCATATCTGGTGAAATTTATCACCCTTATCATGCAGGTGGTATGTAATCTGTTCCATCCGGGCAATAAACCAGACATAGGATCGCAGGGCTGCCATAGTGGGGGGATCAACTTGTTTCCAAGACTTGGCTACTGGGCATCGCGCAGCTGCAAGGACATGGGAAGCCAATTTCGCAGACTGTCTATCATCATCAATCAGAGGGTAACAGAGAAGAAAAGACCATGGGTCTTTCCGGACAGGGCATGGAAGAAGGGAGGAGAGGAGGGCCCTAATTCCATCCCGAAAGGAGGATATTTTAGGGCAGGTCCACCAAATATGAAAAAAGGAGCCCATCTGGCCACAACCCCGCCAACATAATGGAGAACTAGAGGGGAACATTTTAGTGAGTTTGTCAGGTGTGTAGTACCACCTATAGTATACTTTATATGCGTTCTCCTTTACCGAAGTGGAAATAGAGCTGGTGGCGACTTGATCCCTTATGATTTCCCAATAGTCCTCCTCTGGGGGGGGGCCCAGATCCCTCTCCCACTCCCTCTCATGCCTACTGCCCGGAGGGAAAAGTACATTGAGAATTAGGCTGTAGATAAAGGAGATCGTGCCCATACCCAAAGGAGAGGAGAGACATAGGGATTCAAAGGGAGACCTAAGAAGGGGGAGGAGAGAGCCCACAAAGTGTCGTAACTGGAAATGTGAGGTGGGTGATAGAAACCCTCTTGGGAGGGCTTACCTTTGACGTCTGCGCTTGGTTTTGTTGATTTAAGGGTGGTGCTGCCGTGACGGTTGTTCCGGGTGTTCCAGTTCCGGTTGTTGTTGGTTGTTCTCTTGTTTTTTCCGTGGCGCAACCTGTGATGGAAATAAGATGGTGAGTGGGGGGGGGAGGGAGGAGAGAACAGGCGAGAAAGTATACACAATATCAGCTGGAGCGGTGGCTCTGCTGCAGTGGGAAATGTTTATAGCTTGTTTTGCAGTTTTTGTTTTTGGTTTTTTTTTTTGCAGTTTTTGTTTATAGCTCTTTAGCTTTAGTTTATAGCTCTAGTGCCGTGTATACTATGATGATCTATGGAGTTCTCAGAGTTAGTAGCTCTATGGGGTGTGGCAGGCAGGGGGGTAGGTTTGCTCTGAGTGGGATTGGGGTTTAAATATAGCAGGTGTACTGCTAGCTTGTGTGGAGGCTTGCTCTTCTGTATTTATTTAAAATACAGCTAATGGGTGATCTAGAGGTGCAAGTTCGGTTTATGGATTGTCTTAAATTGGTGTTTATAAATCTGAGACAACGATGTGGTGAATAAAATTAATGTAAATAATGTGAATGTTATGGGATATGTGTAATGGTATGTGCTATAGTTAAGATCTGGGCTCTGCTATGTGTGGGGATATAGAGGCTATAAGTGAGGGGGATATGTGTTGCTTAAGGCTCAATGTAGTGCAGATGGAGGGTGTTATAGCGTTTCTGCTTACGTGCTCTTAAAAGGGCAGTTCTTGTGGTGCTTGGTGTGGGATGGCTTCTCTGGGCAGGTTACCTCGGGTAGGCGGATGTCTGCTGTAGGTTGGCTTTGGAATGTGTAGCACTGGACGAGCGGTCAGGGTGGCTGCAGCCTAGCGGCTTACTTCCGTTGTTCCTGGAACGCAAAAGCGTTCCAAAAGCCTCACTTCCTGTCTTGTTGTGGAACGCACAAGTGCCTGTGCGTTCCACTGCAGTGTTGTATTCTCCTCGTTTGTAACGCTTGCCTCTGGAATGCTTGGACCTCTCGTCGGACAGCTTGTTTTGTAGTGGGGCTTCTTCGCGTTCAGGTTCCTTTTGATCAGGGTGAAAAATCTTTGTGTAGTGTCTTATCCAACGTGTTTCGTCCGGAGACTTTGTCAGGGATGTGGCTTGTCTTTGGTAAGTGGGTCTTTATATGCTAGTCTGCCATCTTTGTGTCCAATGGGAAGCGGTGAGGGGAGGGGGAAGAGGGGGGGGGTGGACTTGGCTTGTTTAGTTAGGAGTATGAGTGTCACGGGCACTAGGAGTCTTTACCCAGGGATCACCAGGTGATAGGCTTACCAGAGCAGTATAGGTGGTAATATGGTACTCTGGTAGCAGGGTGATCACGGAACAGGAAATAGCAGATGATGAGATGCTCAGGAAAGTCTATGACTAGCAGCACTGGCAATATGGAGGTAGTAATACACGAGGAACTGTATGGACAAAGGACATGTGAAGGTAGTCAGTGGTCTGCGGTAGCAAGTTGTACCACTGCTATAGTGAGGAGGAATGTCCAACAGAAACGAGGAGGTGATGAGAGTCAGCGGTCTGCGGATAGCAAGTTGTACCGCTGTCAGAGTGAAGGAATGGAATCCCAGTGGAGGTATCCGGGGAGTCAGTGGTCTGCGTTAGCAAGTTGTACCACTGCTATGTGAGAGGATACTGGAACAGGTGAAACTGTAAACAGGAGTCAGTGGTCTGCCACTAGCAAGTTGTACTACTGAATATATATGTGAGGAGGTGCACGGGGAGAGACTGCAACACAATATATACACGGGCACCTTGACTTTGATCCACAGTAATATGCACAATATAAATGTATAAATGACTGAACAACACTGCCAATATAGAAAGTCTCTTGAAGTAATCCGGCATAAGATAACACAGTCAATGATGGCAATAGACTCAGCGGATAGTACACTCCAGAGGAGAACCAACACAGTCCAGCAAGGTATGCAATACACAGCACAGTCAATGGGAAGTATGCATACCGTGGTTCAGGAGAAGGCAGTCAGACAGGAGTGCAGAGATACCTGAAAGGCAGGAGGCCAGCAGGATACAAGTCCCTGGATGGGTGAAGCAGGGGTCTAGCAGGTGCAGCGCACAGGTAGGTAGACCAGCAGGGAACACAGGAAGGCGTGGAGAGCGGATCAGCAGTAGATGGATGAGTAGCGCTGAGAAGTAACAGCAGCGGGTCTCTGCGGGAACACGGAGGTAACCAATAGCAACCAGCAGGTGCAGTAACGATGGGACACCGGAGCAGAGTTGAACTGGAACAGATGATCACGGAGAGTAGACAAGGACTGAAGACTGAAGCGCACAGAGGCAACGGATAGGAATCAGCCAAACAGTCACGATGAAACACAGACGGGTTGCAGGTTGAAGACTGTAGTGCACGGAGGCAGCGGATAGGAATCAGCTAGCAGTCACGATGATGAAACACAGACGAGTTGCAGGTTGAAGACTGTAGTGCACGGAGGCAGCGGATAGGAATCAGCCAAACAGTCACGATGATGAAACACAGGCGAGTTGCAGGTTGAAGCCTGTAGTGCACGGAGGCAGCGGATAGGAATCAGCTGGCAGTCACAAACATGAACAGGTGAGTGGATGTGGTTGAAGCCTGTAATGCACGGAGGCAGCGGATAGGCATCAGCTAACAGTCCCAATGATACATGGTAGAGTTGAAGTGATTAGAAGACTGTAGTGCACGGAGGCAGCGGATAGGAATCAGCTCACAGTCACGATGATACAGTAGAAGGTAGAAGTGGTATGGGAACCACAGTAGCAGAAGTGGTTTGGAAACCACAGAGGTAGAGGTGGTTTGGAAACCACAGGAATCAGCAGGGCTGAATAAACAAGGAAACACAGGAACACCTTCAGAGACTCATGGGGAATGAGACTCCAAGATCAGGCAACGTGGTGTTGACCACAGGTGCTTAATATAGGGAGGTTGCCTGATCTGCCAATTAAGTTAAAGGAACATACACTGAAGGTTTGGAAAGGGCTGCGCATGCGCAGTCCCTCAGGATAGAGGACGTCCACGGTTCCTAATAGTCCGGGAAGAAGCACTCACAGTCCGGTGAGTGACAGTACCCCCCCTTTTAAAGGTGGGCACAGAACGCCTGGAACCGGGCTTGTCCGGATTTTTGGAATAAAACTTCTTCAGAAGGGCAGGAGCATTAAGATCTTCAGCTTTGATCCATGAACGCTCTTCAGGACCAAAGCCCTTCCAATGAACGAGGAAACGGAGGACTCCTCGCGAAATTTTTGCATCCAATACCTCAGTAATCTCGAAATCCTCCTCCTGATGAACTTGAACTGGCTGCGGTGCTGAGGGAGGAGTCGAGAAACGATTGATAATAAGAGGTTTGAGTAAGGACACATGGAAGGCATTGGAAATCCGAAGATTCTTAGGAAGAAGAAGTTTAACACATACTGGATTGATAACTTGAATGATCCTATATGGACCAATAAAACGAGGGGCGAATTTCATAGATGGAACCTTCAAACGAATATTTTTGGTAGATAACCAAACCCGATCTCCAATTTTTAGTGGTGGAATAGCCCGCCTCTTCTTATCTGCGAAAGACTTATATTTGTTAGATGTCTTCTTTAAACAGGTTTTGACCTGAGACCAGATATTTTTGAAGGTCTGACAAGCAGTCTCCACAGCAGGAACTTGGGTGGGTGGGAGGGCAGGAAATTCCGGAAAAGACGGATGGTGACCGTAGACCACAAAGAATGGAGTTTTGGATGATGACTCATGGTACATGTTGTTATGGGCGAATTCAGCCCAAGGGAGCAATTCTACCCAGTTGTCTTGGTTGGCTGAAGAGAACATCCTAATAAAAGTCTCAAGATCTTGATTGACTCGTTCCGTTTGTCCGTTAGATTGCGGATGGTAAGACGATGAGAGTGCTAGTCGTATGCCCAAGGTTTTACAAAGGGCCCGCCAGAATCTGGAAACGAATTGTACTCCTCTATCTGACACAATCTCAGACGGACATCCATGGATGCGGAAGATTTCTTTAATGAAATGTTCAGCCAGAGTAGACGAGGAAGGTAAACCGGACAGAGGGAGGAAATGAGCCATCTTCGAAAATCTGTCTACCACTACCCAAATAGTATTGTGATTCTTACTTGGTGGCAAATCAGTAACGAAATCCATACTAATATGGGTCCAAGGCTTGGACGGAATGGGTAGTGGTCGCAGCAACCCTGCTGGAGTTCTGCGGGAGGATTTGAACTGAGAACATAAATCACAGGAAGCAATAAACTCTTTGACGTCTCTCCTCATTGAAGGCCACCAGTAACTACGAGAGAGAATCTCAAAGGTCTTATGTTCACCGGCGTGTCCAGAAAAACGAGAGGCATGGAACCACGAAAGGATTTTCTTCCTCAGAGTAGGAGGCACGAGGGTCTTCCCAAATGGTAGCATTTTGGTGGATGAAGCAGCCAGAGAAATACATTTGGGGTCTAGAATAGCATGGTTGGGAACCTCTTCTACATCAGAGGACGTCACAAAAGCTCGAGATAGAGCGTCAGCTTTCTTGTTCTTAGCAGCTGGTTTGAAGGTTATAATTAATTCAAAACGGGAAAAGAAAAGAGACCATCTTGCTTGACGAGGGTTCAAGCATTGAGCAGATTGCAAATATGACAAGTTCTTATGATCCGTGAAGATCGTCACCGGATGGCGAGCTCCTTCCAACAAGTATCTCCATTCCTCTAATGCAGCTTTGATGGCCAGCAACTCCTTGTCCCCGATAGTATAGTTTTTCTCTGCGGGCAGAAGACCCCGAGAGTAGAAGGCACAAGGATGTAATTTTTGTTGCTCCGAGCGTTGGGAGAGAATAGCTCCTAAGCCCACATTAGAGGCATCTACTTCTAGGAAGAAGGGGAGTGTCACATCAGGTTGTCGCAGAATAGGAGCAGACGAGAAGGACTCTTTGAGGATTTGAAAGGCTTGGAGAGCCTCAGATGACCATTGCTTAGTATTAGCCCCTTTCCGAGTTAAGGCCACAATGGGAGATGCAATGGATGAGAAGTCTTGAATGAAGCGTCTATAGTAATTGGCAAAACCTAAAAAACGCTGGATGGCACGAAGAGTAGTTGGCTGAGGCCAATGTAGTACAGCATTTACTTTGTCTGGATCCATCTTCAGGCCAACTCCGGAAACTATATACCCCAAGAATGGAATCTGGGGTAACTCGAATGAACATTTTTCCAATTTACAGAACAATGAGTTTTTCCGTAGTCTGGAGAGGACCTCTGCCACATGTTGGTGATGAGAAGGCAGGTCCTGTGAGAAGATCAATATGTCGTCCAGGTAGACAACGACACATACATATAATAAGTCCCGAAAGATCTCATTGATGAAACCCTGGAAAACCGCGGGGGCATTACACAGCCCGAAGGGCATTACTAAATATTCGTAATGCCCATCTCTGGTGTTAAACGCGGTCTTCCATTCGTCACCGGAACGGATTCTAATTAAATTGTAGGCACCACGAAGATCCAACTTAGTAAATATCCGAGCTCCCTTGATGCGATCAAATAGCTCAGTGATCAGCGGAATGGGATACCGATTCTTGATAGTAATGGCATTGAGTCCACGAAAATCTATACAAGGGCGTAATGATCCATCCTTCTTTTTGACGAAGAAGAACCCAGCTCCAGCGGGAGAGGTGGAAGGTCGAATGAACCCACGCTGGAGATTCTCCTGTATGTACTCAGATGTGGCTTGAGTTTCAGGTAACGAGAGAGGATAGACCCGACCCCTGGGAGGAGTCTTGCCAGGTAGAAGGTCGATCGGACAATCCCAAGAACGATGAGGAGGAAGACGTTCAGACTGAGCTTTATCAAACACATCGGCAAATGAAGCATACTGAGGAGGGAGTCCCGGGGAGGAAGACGAGATGGAAGATTGCTGTACTTTAAGAGGAATAACTTGAGAGAGACAACGATGGTGACATTCAGGCCCCCAAGACGTAACTTGAGGGGTGCGCCAGTCAATCTGGGGAGAGTGACATTGAAGCCATGGAAGGCCTAAGACAATCGGACTTGTCGTAACAGGAAGAATTAAAAACGAAATTTCTTCATGGTGTAGTACACCAATCTGAAGGGTTACTGGAGACGTACTCTGGGTGATGAGACCATTGATGAGACGTGATCCATCTATAGCCGTCACAGTAATGGGTGTTTTTAAAGTGATCACTGGTAGGGACCATTGATTCACTAGTGATTTAGAAATGAAATTTCCTGCTGCTCCGGAATCAATCAATGCCTGTGACTCAAAGGATTTGGTAGCAAAGGAAATCGTAACATCGAAAGCGCAGACTTTAGATTTCATAGACAATGGAGAGGACTCCAGGGACCCTAACTTCACCTCTCCAGAACTAGTTAGGGCCTGGCATTTCCCGATTTCTTAGGGCAAGAACTGAGCATATGTGTGGAATCAGCACAATAGATACAGAGTCTATTCTTTACTCTTCGTTTCCTCTCTTCTAAAGATAATTTGGAACGTCCTATCTCCATGGGAATCACAGAAGGTGACACTGGACGAAATTGAGGGTTTAAACGAAGAGGTGCTTTAGCAGAAGTTGTTTTCTCAGATTCTCTTTCACGAAATCTCATGTCTACACGATGGCAAAGAGAGATCAAATCTTCTAGTGACGAGGGAAGCTCTTGGGTAGTCAGTGCATCTTTAATTTTATCGGAGAGCCCCTGCCAGAAGGCGGCAACTAATGCTTCAGTGTTCCACTGAAGTTCAGAGGCTAAGATCCTAAATTGAATGACATACTGTCCTACTGTATGGGAGCCTTGTCGCAAACGAAGAATGCTGGAAGCAGCGGAGGTCACACGACCTGGTTCATCGAACACACTTCGGAACGTGGAAATGAATTTGGCACTATCTTGTAGAATTGGATCGTTTCTTTCCCACAGAGGGGAGGCCCAAGCCAGGGCTTGTCCAGAAAACAATGAGATAAGATAGGCCACTCTGGAACGATGGGTAGAAAAATTTTGAGGTTGGAGTTCAAAATGGACTGAACATTGGTTAAGGAAACCTCTACAAGTTTTGGGGTCCCCGTCATATTTTGACGGAGTAGGCAGGTGAAGCGTAGGAGCTGTAGACACCTGGGATGGCACTGGGGAAACGGAGGAAAGCACAGGAGCTTCAATACTAGCTGTAACAGTCTGTCCAGATGTTCCTTGGGAGGTTAACGATTGGTAACATTGAAGTAACAGCTGTTGGCGAGCATCCTGTTGCTCCACACGGCTGACCAGATGCTGCAGCATCTCTTTAGCAGTAGGTTCCGTATCTGGGTCTGTCATGGCCTGATCTTACTGTCACGGGCACTAGGAGTCTTTACCCAGGGATCACCAGGTGATAAGCTTACCAGAGCAGTATAGGTGGTAATATGGTACTCTGGTAGCAGGGTGATCACGGAACAGGAAATAGCAGATGATGAGATGCTCAGGAAAGTCTATGACTAGCAGCACTGGCAATATGGAGGTAGTAATACACGAGGAACTGTATGGACAAAGGACATGTGAAGGTAGTCAGTGGTCTGCGGTAGCAAGTTGTACCACTGCTATAGTGAGGAGGAATGTCCAACAGAAACGAGGAGGTGATGAGAGTCAGCGGTCTGCGGATAGCAAGTTGTACCGCTGTCAGAGTGAAGGAATGGAATCCCAGTGGAGGTATCCGGGGAGTCAGTGGTCTGCGTTAGCAAGTTGTACCACTGCTATGTGAGAGGATACTGGAACAGGTGAAACTGTAAACAGGAGTCAGTGGTCTGCCACTAGCAAGTTGTACTACTGAATATATATGTGAGGAGGTGCACGGGGAGAGACTGCAACACAATATATACACGGGCACCTTGACTTTGATCCACAGTAATATGCACAATATAAATGTATAAATGACTGAACAACACTGCCAATATAGAAAGTCTCTTGAAGTAATCCGGCATAAGATAACACAGTCAATGATGGCAATAGACTCAGCGGATAGTACACTCCAGAGGAGAACCAACACAGTCCAGCAAGGTATGCAATACACAGCACAGTCAATGGGAAGTATGCATACCGTGGTTCAGGAGAAGGCAGTCAGACAGGAGTGCAGAGATACCTGAAAGGCAGGAGGCCAGCAGGATACAAGTCCCTGGATGGGTGAAGCAGGGGTCTAGCAGGTGCAGCGCACAGGTAGGTAGACCAGCAGGGAACACAGGAAGGCGTGGAGAGCGGATCAGCAGTAGATGGATGAGTAGCGCTGAGAAGTAACAGCAGCGGGTCTCTGCGGGAACACGGAGGTAACCAATAGCAACCAGCAGGTGCAGTAACGATGGGACACCGGAGCAGAGTTGAACTGGAACAGATGATCACGGAGAGTAGACAAGGACTGAAGACTGAAGCGCACAGAGGCAGCGGATAGGAATCAGCCAAACAGTCACGATGAAACACAGACGGGTTGCAGGTTGAAGACTGTAGTGCACGGAGGCAGCGGATAGGAATCAGCTAGCAGTCACGATGATGAAACACAGACGAGTTGCAGGTTGAAGACTGTAGTGCACGGAGGCAGCGGATAGGAATCAGCCAAACAGTCACGATGATGAAACACAGGCGAGTTGCAGGTTGAAGCCTGTAGTGCACGGAGGCAGCGGATAGGAATCAGCTGGCAGTCACAAACATGAACAGGTGAGTGGATGTGGTTGAAGCCTGTAATGCACGGAGGCAGCGGATAGGCATCAGCTAACAGTCCCAATGATACATGGTAGAGTTGAAGTGATTAGAAGACTGTAGTGCACGGAGGCAGCGGATAGGAATCAGCTCACAGTCACGATGATACAGTAGATGGTAGAAGTGGTATGGGAACCACAGTAGCAGAAGTGGTTTGGAAACCACAGAGGTAGAGGTGGTTTGGAAACCACAGGAATCAGCAGGGCTGAATAAACAAGGAAACACAGGAACACCTTCAGAGACTCATGGGGAATGAGACTCCAAGATCAGGCAACGTGGTGTTGACCACAGGTGCTTAATATAGGGAGGTTGCCTGATCTGCCAATTAAGTTAAAGGAACATACACTGAAGGTTTGGAAAGGGCTGCGCATGCGCAGTCCCTCAGGATAGAGGACGTCCACGGTTCCTAATAGTCCGGGAAGAAGCACTCACAGTCCGGTGAGTGACAATGAGTATTGGCTATTAATTTGATATTATCTATTTATTAGGTGGGGGATAATGCGTGGTGTGTATATTATGATTAAAAACATTATGTGTGTAATATATGTGTGTTTTGGGATTTATTGGTCTATTTGTGACGCGATCGGGGCATTATTTATAGTATACGGAGATGGGTATTGTAGTGATTGATAAATGTTAATGGAAAAATGGCATCGGGTAGGAAGGCGGGCGATAATAAGGTTAATGCTATATTAGTGGGGGGAAGGCGGGAGTGGAGGGTTACCCATTTCTGGGGATATAATGTGTGGAATCTTATATGTTATCGGAGGGGGGGGGGTTATTTTTATCTTGTGTGGAGGTAATATATGTTATATATTGTTTATATGCGATTTATTTTATGGGGGGGTGGCTAAGGGCGTTATTTTGCTATGATGAACTTTAGTGGGAGGTGGAAATGGGATGTGGTGTATTGTTTGGTTATTATGATTGATTTTGGTGCGGTAATGGTGCTAAATTATGAATGTGAGGGGGGGATATTAAAGGGGGGGAGAGGGATTAGGGATGGGTTTCCTAGATGATATTTTAAGGGGCGCCTATAGCATCCTAAAGGTTGGTTGATTGAGGCGATGAGTGGATAATTTAGGATTGTTTGTAGGTAACTGGATATACTCGTAGAATTTAGGATGGAGACTTGGATATTTAGAGCGTAGATCATCCCAGGAGATGAAGGCCCCCTGAAATAATAGGTCTCCGACAAATCCAACTCCCGCAGTGACCCAGGGGCTATAGAAGGCAGAGGAGAGCCCAGGAGGGAAGGCAGGGTTACCCCCAAAGAGGTAGGACAGTAGGAGAGGACACCGGTACCCCTGAGATGGGGTAGCATATTGCAGCTGAGAATAGTAAGGTAGGGCATTGGGAGGTGAGGGGAGATCTAGCTTGTTTTGAGAGACCCCATATACAGGACAAAATTGGAAAATTAGGATAAGCGGATTCAATGTCAACCCACGACAGTGTCGCAGGGGGGGGGGGGCAAAGGAGGCTACAATCTGGCTCAGATGAGCCGCCCATTAGTAAATTTTCAAATCCGGGAAACCCCTACCTCCACCTCTGGTGGGTCTCAGCTTAATCCTAGGAGACCGGCCGTTCCAGACAAATCTAGAGAGACATTTTTGGATAGATGTCAGATCCGAAAGGGGGACTCGAACAGGAAGGGTTTTGGAAATAATAGAGGAGCTTAGGAAGGAGGTTCATCTTGACAGAGATGACCCTGCCCAGCCACAAAATGATCAATGAGCGCCAGGAGAACAATTCAGACTTGATCTTAGCAAAGAGGCCCGGGTAGTTCTCCCGGTAGAGGGAATCATAGGAGTCGGTAATAAAGATACCCAAGTATTTAATTTTCTTTCTCTGCCACCGAAAGTTAAAGCGGGAAGTGAGTACCAGTCCTTCTGGGGAGGGAATATTAAGGAGGAGAGCTTCCGATTTTGTAATATTGATCTTGTAACCTGAGAGGTGCCAATAGTGATGTAACATGCAAAAAAGTCCAGGGAGAGACTTCTCAGGCTGCAGGAGAGTCAGAAGGACATCGTCCGCAAAGAGATAGCTTACTCTCCAGATTCCCCGTTCGCACACTCTGTATGTTCGGGCAGGCCCGGATAGAGGCCGCAAGAGGCTCTATAACAAGGGCAAAGAGGAGAGGAGACAGAGGGCACCCCTGGCGTGTACCATTGGATATGGTGATAAGGTCAGAGGGAGAGCCGTTGATCATGACTCTTGCGGAGAGTTGGGAGTATAAGGCTTGAATACCCGTGAGGAGATTACCTGAAATCCCAAACGCCGACAAGGCTCGGGACATAAAGCTGCAGGAGATCCTGTCAAAAACCTTCTCGGCATCAAGGGAGAGAACAATGGCCGGGGCCTTCCTGGTATTAATGATATGAATCAGATCAACGACTCTCCTGGTATTGTCTCTGGCCTGCCGACCCGGTATAAAGCCAACCTGATCATAATGTATAAGGGAGGGAAGGACCGAACTTAGTCTATTAGCCAAAATTTTAGCATATAATTTAACATCTGTATTAAGCAGGGAGATAGGGCGATAACTAGCGCAGTCATGAACATCCTTACCCTCTTTATGAATAACGGAGATCCGAGCCTCCAAAGAATCCCTAGACCAGGAACCCCCAGTCAGGATTGAGTTGAATAGGGTGTGCAAACGGTGGACCAGGAGCCCAGCAAACTTCTTCTAGTAGACAGCAGTAAAGCCGTCCGGCCCCGGAGCCTTTCCTGTTTTCTGAGATTTTATGGTTTGTTCAATTTCATCTTTAGTAATCTCGTCCCCCAGAAGAGTACTAGCCTGTGGAGAGAGTTTCGGAAGCTTAGCAGAAGAAAGAAAAGATTCAATCAACTGCGAGTGTTGCTGGGAGACTAGAGGATCAGACGGTTGGGGAAGATTATAAAGTTTAGTGTAATAGGATTGGAAGGCAGCACGTATCCGCTGAGGATCATAGTGTAAAATTCCTTTGGAGTCCCTGATAGCCAGGAGATTCCAGGCCGCCATCTTAGATTGCTGGCCACCAAACTTAGAGCTATCGGCCTTGTCGCCCTTTTCATAGAAGCGTTGATTGAGCCACTTCAGTTTATTAACAACCTGGTGGGACAGCAAAAGATTTAGTTCACCCCGGACAGAAACAATTTCCTGGAGAACCAAGGGATCAGGGTTCAATTTGTGGCGTTGCTCTAGAGCTCTCAACGAGTCCGTCAGTTGGATAGTTTTAGCCAAACGGAATTGTTTAGTCCGAGACGCCAAAGCAATAAGATGACCCCGTATTACCGCCTTATGGGCGTCCCAAAGCGTCATAGGAGAGATATCAGGGGTGTCGTTCGTCTCAAAATATTCAGAGAGAAGAGAATTTAGGTGAGTAGTGGTTTCTTTATCATGCAGGAGTGATTCGTTGATTCTCCAGGTTGCTCTAGGAGAGCGGTGAGCAAGGGAGGTGAGTACAGCGGAAACAGGGGCATGGTCTGACCAGGTAACAGGGAAGATTTGGGAGGAGCTAAGTTTAAGAGTGAGGTCATGGCTGAGCAGGATCATGTCAATCCGGGAGTAGGTATTATGGGGAGAAGAAAAGAAGGTATAGTCCCTGGCCAGGGGGTCTAATACTCTCCATGAGTCGTATAAGTTATGGAGTTTGAGTAAAGCCTGCAAGGCAGCTGTGGTGTGGGCATCTCTCCTCGAAGGAGAAGAGGAGGGGACTGAGGAACATTCTATAGTCGGGGCTAAAACAGCATTGAAGTCACCAGCGACCATAAGCTCACCTTGACGAACACGCGCTAACAAAGAGCCCATTTTTTTGAAGAACCTATGCTGGCCGGTGTTGGGTGCATAGAGGTTCACTAGAGTGCAGGGGAGATTATTCAGAGTGCCTATGAAAATCAAGAATCTACCTTCTTTATCTTTATGAGAGTCTTGAAGTTCGAAAATTAAGTGGCGCGCAAACAGGACTGCTACACCCCGCTTTTTCTGCCAATGGTCACATGCATGGAATGTCAAGGGAAATTTTCTGGAGCGGAGCTCGGGATGGAGATGGTGGACAAAATGAGTTTTTTGTAGGAATATCAAGTCCCCTTTGAGAGATTTAAGAGAGGAATGGAGTTTAGCCCGTTTCTGAGGGGAGTTGAGGCCCTTGACATTATAGGAGATAAGGTTGTATTTGTATTTTTTATGTTAATCCAACCTAATGGCAAATGTGTATTTCCCTGTCAAAACCAAAGGTTAAAAAATTTGGTATAGGTGTTTCTGATGTATGCCTGACACAAACCTGGTGCAAATGCTACTGGTGCAGAGCTTCACGCAAGCTGCGATTTGTCCAACGTTACCTATTCAAGCATTCAGGGTTTCTTTGTGATCACATCTATCTATCATATCTATCTATTTTTTTTATGCAAATGCATTCAAACTCTGGATCATAAGGGGAGTAGCTAGCTGAGATTGATAATATTTGGTGCTCACCATATTACAATGATAATAAAGTTTAGAACTCACTCCATGCAATTATGGGTCATATTATAAAAAATAAACCATAACATAGTGCAATATTGTTTGCTAAAAAATGTCACACTATAGTTGAAAAGGTGCTCACCTTAATAATCATTTGTTAAAATAAGAATCTACAGTGCTCTTCAGTCTGTGTACAAAGTTTATTATTTCTACCCAAAAATTGAAGATAGTGTAATGACAACATTTTGGAAATAGTTATTTGCAGAGTGGGAGGTGGGAAGGAGTGTGAAGCAACATAAGGTCAGAGATGTAGGGTGGAGTGGCTGATAGCTTTCTTGGTGAGAGTAAGGAATTTAAATTGGATTCTGTAGAGATTGGGGAGTCAGTGTATAGATTGCTAGGAAGCTTAAGCAAAGTGGTGGTGGAGAAAAATCAGTCTTGCTAGGACAGTATATATGGGTTGAAGTGGGGAAAGACGAGTGAAAGGGAAGCCAGACAGAAGGAGAATGCAATAGTCGAGGCAGATGATAATGAGAGAGTTGATGAGAGGTAATGTAATAGGAGAGAAATGTCTTGTCCTGGCAATGTTTGAAGGTTTAAGCGACAGGCTTTGGAGATAGACAGAGGAGATCGTAGTGTTCTCCATGAATGGATGAGATGTGGGAGGTTCAGGAACTCTACAGAGCGGGAAGGTGACGAGATCAAACATTTTAAGCTTAAGTTAACATTGGTTAGTCAATGGTAATTGTGAAACGGGACGATATTTCATGAGGGTTCATGTTTGTTGTTTCTGAAAATTGGAGCTATAACTACTTTGGGGAAAATGCCAGTGGATAGGGATGAGCTGAAAGTGAACTGTGGTTGGGCAAGAAGACTAATCGAATGAGAGGGAATAGGGTCAATTGGCAAGTAGCAGAAAGAAAGAGAGAGTAGTTTAGAAACTTTCAAATCTGTGGCTGAAGAAATGAGTCAAAATTCGGGGAATAGATCTTTGGTAAGAAGCAGCAGAGTGTAGGAAGGTAGAGAGGGAAGCTTCTTGTGAAAATATTTTACCTTGCCTTTTAAAGATGTCCACAAAGGATTGGGGGGAATGCAACAGGGGAAGGAAATGGAGTAGGAGGATTGAAGATGGAGTCAAGCACTATAATAGATGAAGAGGGTTGTAATTGTAATTGTTTAACATAACAAAGCAATGTTGCTTCGCCAGTTAAAACATGTGAGAAAGTTTGCAGGAGAATGAGACTTTCACCAGAGATGTTCAGAGTTGCAGCAAAAATTGCAGTGAAAAAAAGGTTGTGGGTTTGCATTGAATTATTTATCAATGTGATTACTCCTTCCTTATGCAAAAATAGGATATTTGGCGTGATGCCAGCCTAGCGCAAAGTTTGAAACTTTGCTGCCACAAAGTGAGCCTCCTTCTGGCATATTATATAGGGTTTTTGTTTTGTAATATAGTTATCTACTGGAGATCTTTATAGTTTATTGTTCATTCCTTAAACATTCCATGAAAAAAAAGTAACATTTTCCTTATCTCCATTTAATCTTCTACATCAAAATGGATCCCAACTGTGAGACACCTTTAACAACAAGACACTGGCACAACAAACATAAGACATCCCCTGGGCCTGCCATCCCGCTTCTTTCCCTAATAGAACTCAATCTGCAGTGCCGTTAGACCTTTGGAAAAAAAAAATAAGTTTGGAACTGTCACATACCAGAGCTCCGCCAATAATGTTTTTCGCCATGGTTTAGCTGGCCTTAACTAATTCAGCAGAAAATCTCCAGGAGTGAAGAAGAAATGTGTATGTACTCTGTTTTAATCTCTAAATTTAGAAGGAAAAAACATTATTGCAGGTCCTCAGCCATTATCACAGATGTATCTGGAGTGACATGGTTTACAGCTTTCACTGTGTAATTTTGTCATGTGTTACTGGTGAGCTGAAGCTTAGCGGACTGCACTATGCTGTGGACATGTTTCCATCCCTTCTTCATATCGGGTCTAGCAATAACATCATTCCCTTTCTTAGCTGATTATTTTTGTAGCAACCATAATAGGACTCCTAAACTGCAACAGAAGTTCATGTACAGAAGACAGCAGAGAAAATGATGTACAAGCAGGGAATAAGGAAATAATGTTCCACCACAAGTATTTACTAGAGCCAGGGCTGGAATTGCAAACCTCCTCTAATATGATTCTGCTAAGGTTAGTAGTTATTGTCATGCCAATTAATAATAATAATAATAATAATAATAATGTTTATCCAGTCATATTACCTCCTGTAATATAACATAGACAAGACTTATTCCTATGTGATTGGGAGAATATAGCACACATGCTCTATATCAGTAGTTCCCAAACTGTGCGCCTAGGCTCCCTGGGGTGCTTTGGAAATCTCACAGGGGTGCCTCGGCCAGGGCCAGTGGTAAGCAAGGAGGTGGATTACTTAATTACTTAATTATTACTGTGATTATTTTGGCTTAGGGATGCCTTGAAATTTTTTGGGAGACCCTATGGGTGCCTTGAACTGAAAAAGTTTGGAATCCACTGCTCTATATTAAAAAATAAAAGTTGTCTTTCAGTAGTTCCCTATGGCTCAAAGGGTTTAGCCCCACTGTGCTATGTGCTGCATTGTAATCTGGAGAAAAGAATTTGGTTTACCTCTGACAACTTTTCTTTCATAGTGGCAGCTTCAGTAAAATTCGTTAGTCTGATTTTAATTCTCCAGACTAATTGCAGCAAGAAGCACTTCTCAAACACTTGTATCTAGACACTGTCACCATTACATCAATTATTAAATATTTTTTTTAAAAAAATCTGCTGCAGCGGGAGAAT
Source organism: Mixophyes fleayi (assembly GCF_038048845.1). NCBI lineage: Eukaryota > Metazoa > Chordata > Amphibia > Anura > Limnodynastidae > Mixophyes > Mixophyes fleayi. Next base: position 92,624,095 of record NC_134403.1, on the reverse strand, counting down.
CCATACTTCTGTTTAAGCTTACATAGATTGCCATTGACATTATGGAAGGGCTTCTATCAAAAGAAAGCGATAGAGTAAAAACATTGACTGTTGAGTGATAAAATTGTAATTTATGGGGACCGGAATCGGCATACCCATTTACTTAATCAATGAAATTAAAAGTGTACTCCTTACAGCAAAATACACCATCCTTAAATTCTGAATACACGGTTTCTGTACTTTTTTCATGTATTTAATGTGTAATTGGTGTAATGTCTGAAATCATTAAAATATATATTTCATTTAATTAAATTTGTCAAATTTTCAGCATTGTCGTTATTTTAGAACATTTGAAATAGCCATTTTATGCCTCAGACACATGGGCAAGTTCCCTGTGCCTCTGGTACATTCAGTAGAAGCTGCATTCATCAACATCATCATCATTCCGTAGCGCTTTACATTTACAGCTTGGCAAACGCAGGTTAATAAACATAGCAGATGGGGTTCATTGAGCCATTGGAACGTGCTGACAGTACACACAAGCATTCAGAGTGAGTGCTGGATGCACATGAATACAACTTGTCACTTATGTTTACTGTTAACACTTTCTTCATAGGGTTCAATAAGTTTTATCTGCAGTGCTGGTTGTCTGATATCCAACAGCAAGCACAAGTGTTCATAAAGAATACTAGATGCGCATGGATGTAGCAAGTACTAATATATCCTATTGTTATTAGAGATGTTCACTTATCCCCATGTTCTGGTTTTGGAGCTGGATTAACATCGTATTTTGGTTTTGGCAAAACCGCCCTTGCGTGTTTTGGTTTTGGATCCTGATATGTTTTTAAAATCCCCCTTTTTTTGCCTAAAATCACATATTTTTGCTCCCCCTCCCCCCCTACATTATTATTAACCTCAGTAACACTAATTGCAAGTCATTTGCAGTCAATTTTGACCACCTCACAGGTCACAATATTATTTTCATACACTTTCAAACAAAGACTGCAGCGACCTGGCTGGATGCTAAGCGACAGAGCAATGACTCAAACACACGGCAGTTCCTAGCACATCTAGGAAACATTGCCACACAGCAGTATCAATAAAGAAAAGTGGTGCAATTAGCAATGGAGCACTCCTCTTTGTGTGTAACCTATACAACACTGTGCAATTTGACTGCAAATTCAGAAGACCAAGCCTGCCAGCCCTAGTATTTCTATTTCAGCAATGACAATTAGCAATGGAGCTCTCCTGAATGTCACTGGAGACTTTGAAGAACAATGCTACCCCCTTCTCTTTCTTTTCTACCTATGACACTACCCAACTGCTCTAGAGACTGCCAAGAACTGTGCTACCCCTTCTGTGCCCCTCTGTGAAATGGCGCTGGATCGCTGTGGAGGGCGGTACTTATAGATTACAAAACTCGCGAGATCCGACAACATAACAATGACGTTTTGCCTCGTTTTCAATTCTGAGGGCGTGCAAAAGTACTAGGGCGCCTCGGCTCGGTACTGGGATCTGCTAAGTTCGGGTGTGTTGGGTTCTCGGGGAACCGAGCCTGAGCATCTCTAATGGTCATATGTCCATGTTATGTTCAGTGTTCATTTGAACACTTGTACAACTGTTATTACTTTCTTAATAGGGTTTAATAAACTTTTTCTGCAGTGCTGGTCAGCTCATAGACCAACAGTGCAAACAAGTGTGCGTAGTGAATGCCGGACAGACATTGATCCAGCATGTCCTATTATCTTACATCCATGGTCCAGTACTAACTCTGCAGATTGCAACAGGTTTTCTTCCCAAGATTTATCTATCTCTTGCTACATCCATCTTGCCCTCTATTTTGCCTAGTTTTCTATTTCCTGCAGCAGAGAAGCCTCACCTTAGGGATAGCACTAACCAACTGCAGCATCTGCAAGGTGTGCTAGGTGTATTTATTCTGAAATCAGTTGCAACTCTTTATTTGTACACAGCTAGACTCCGATCAACCTGATTAGATGTGTTTTAGCAAGAGGAGTGGGTATTTATGTAGTTAATTATTTTGTTTTATTTGTAAGTAATTCTGAAAGAACTTAAGAATAATTTGTGTTGACTTAAATCCCAAATAAATCCATTTTTATTCCATTATGTAAGAAAATAAATACTTTTTTTTATAACCACTGTATTTATTTGGTTTTAAATATTGCCCTTTTGCTGCAAGACTTCACAGCCGGCCTGTACAGACATACTATATAACACTCTAGTACAGTGTTGGCTAACCTGTGACACTCCAGGTGTTGTGAAACTACAAGTCCCAGCATGCTTTGCCAGTAGATAACTAGCTGATAGCTGGCAGAGCATGCTGGGACTTGTAGTTTCAAAACACCTGGAGTGTCACAGGTTAGCCATCACTGCTCTAGTAAGTGCACTGTAAACCATATACAAAGCTTTCCTTATATCACACTTGTCCAAGTACTCTTCAGTGGCATGGCTAGGTTCTAAAAAGACCTAGGTCATCACAGAATGACTCCTACAATTCACATTTGCATGGTATTTTATTACAAACTACATTACGTTTTAGTATAGCCTTATTGTGGTAAAATTATACAACAGTTTGTAATATATCAAATAAATTTAGGGCTCACATTATTTTGGAGCGAAAATCTGGGCCATTAGCCCATGGGCAAAACCAACATCTTAACGATGTCCAATAAAGTAAAATAGTTACACAGCTATTTCCCAAATTAAATTATTAGCCTGTGTGTGTCAGTTTGTATTATGATAAAATAAACCTTGTGCGTTAAAGATTTCTAGTCTGAAAGAGAAGCTAAACTGTCCGGGGAAAAACCGTGACACATGGGAGCCCTATATAAGTAATTAAAATCATGCTTGAGACTTCCAAGATGTATCAATGTCTGGGGATCACTCTTACTAAGTAATTTAATATAATTAGTAAGATGAACAGTATGGATTTCAGATAATGCGATGAGTCTCCTGTACATTTAGTTGCATATCATGATATTCTGCTCACATGGTTAAATGCACAATCCGCAAAGATTTTAGTTGTACTTTGATCCATGGCTGTAATATTCCGGGTGGGATCTTAGCCATGCAAAAGCGTCAGCGCTGGCTATGCAAGATTCGCAAGGAGGACCAGAGTCTATAAAAGCTATAGTTCCTCTGCGCTTTGTGAGGAAGCAGCCATCTTGCAGCCGGGACCAGGATAAAGGAGGGAGGTCCCTGGTGGGGGTCATTGGGTACACTTTTAAATAGTCCTTGGAAGGGTAAGAAAGAGAGGAAGAGTGTCCTATTTATAAGAAGAGAACAGGGTTGGGTGCGGGCAGGGAGTTTGGTTCGGGTGGTTGGTGCACAGCTGATACTGCAAAGTCACAAGTATAGGGTATAGGACCTCATATAGCCCCAAAAGTTAAAGAAATGCCAGATGGGGTGCCCCATAGCCTGGGCTTCCCCCAACATTTTGGGAGTGGGTGTGTGTCTGTTGTCATGAGGACCAGTCATACTATATGGAGGAGGAAAGCCCCATCAAGTAAAGCCCTGCAAGTGTGACCAACAAGGGGAATACCCACCTTCAACAGAAAGTAACATCTGGCAACAAACAGGAGCAGTTTGAGGAGAAAGAAAGTCTCTTGAACTGCCCCCAGTTGGAGAGCCCCCTGAGAAGTGCTAGAAGATAGCAAGATGGAGTCTCGAATAGAGGCAGTGTGTCTCTACTGGGGTGCTGAGAGTCAAGACCCTGAAAATTGGGAGGATGCATTTGCAGCTGAGGAAACCTATGTGTGACTCTGGAACTACACCACCCAGCAGCAGTGGCTGATATGTAACCTGATGAGAGTGACTTACATCTACTGGAAGTCACGTGCAGGAGGAGTTTGGTGGTTTTCTATACGTGTGTGTGTGTATAATATATACACCCCTTTGCAAACCTAATGATCTCTGTGCTGGAGGAAAAGGAGCTGTAATAAAGTCTTATATTTTGTGTTTGGATTGAGATGGCCTAGTGTCCATTGTTTTCTGGCATTGTTTGCCCTTGCCCACCACCTAGCTGGGGCAATAAGGACCGCAGGTGTTTTACGGTCCAGGCCACCTGGACGACCTTTCACTCTACTATCACTTTGGACCCACCCTCTTCATTAGTTTTATCCTTTCTATTTTTCTCATAATCAGGTTTAGTTTAATTTATGCCTTAATTTACTGATCAGAGTGACAGGGCATGAGGACTATCTTTATTTCCCATGTCACTTTTGGGTGTTAGATTTTGACCAATATAAAAAAAAATCAATCTTTAAATGTACTTTCCCATATAGAGTACACATTAAAGTATAGGCCAACACCAATGTCACTGTCCCTGTAAATTCACCTTCTGATCCACGAAGCTCATCCCATCAGGAGTTCATGTGCCCCTCTGTAATAATAATATAGCCACAAATGCCATTTTACATGTTGTGCACCTACGACATACTTACCAACTTTTTATTTCAGAGGCGAGGTGAATTGGCAGTGAGGAGGAGGATGGGGCGTCATGAATCACATCATTTTGTCCCTGTCGTTTTTAGGCTCTGTTATGTGATTTAAATTTAGGGATAGCATGTATTTTTAATGAATGATGTGTTCAGATTTGAACATTTATGTCATGATTCATGTTCGAACACAACTTGGACGTGAGTTCTGTGTATAAAAAGAGCATGTAACTTGTGTGTAGTTCCACCCGAATGCAAATCCAAGTGTATCTCAAGATATGTTACATTTTTAATATGGGTGGAAATTAGAGATGTTCGCTGCCGCCCGTGTTCTGGTTTTGGTTTTGGATCTGGATTAACTTTGTGTTTTGGTTTTGGCAAAACTGCCCTTGCGTGTTTTGGTTTTGGATCCCTATTTTTCCCTAAAATCCATAACTTTTTTGCTAAAATCACATAATTTAACTTTTTTTCCACCCTACATTATTATTATTAACCTCAATAGTACTAATTTCCAGTAATTTGCAGTCAATTTTAACCACCTCACAGGTCACAATATTATTTTGATACACCATGACTGCAGCAGTTCTTGCCAGTGATAAGAAGAAGGCCATTGTCATGCCTGGGCATAAGACCAAAAAATCTACCTCTTATGTATGGAATTATTTTTACACGAAACCCTGACAACAGTTGTCTAGCCATTTGTAGCATTGTAAAGCCACAGTCACTAGAGGTAAGGACCTTAACCATCTAGGAACCTCATCCATGTTACGCCATTTGATGCGAGTTTATGGAAAGCTTTTGTGAAAATCAGCAACTTATGCTACAAAATAACAACAAGCAGTCCAGAATCCGCTACCTCCCTTCTCTCAGCTAGATCCCAGCACCTGCAATCTACACCCCCAACACCTTCATCATCAATATCCTCACAAGTGATTGGAGATAGTCCTTGATCCAAGTTTCTAAAGCGAGATGAATCCTCCCCTATCCAGGAGTGTTGGGCCCACAGCTGCTGCTCCTGCTGCTGTGGGTGGATCTTCAACCCAGAAGCAGACCAAGAAGAAGACTACAAGTAGTTTACAACAATTTACTGTTAAACAATCCCTTGCAAAGCGGGTCACAGACGCCATGGTGACTATGCTAGTATTAGATCTGCATCCAATATCCACTATTAATGCAGCTGGTTTTAGACAGCTACTTGAGGTCTTCTGTCCCCGTTACCAAATTCCACCACAACACTATTTTACTAGAAAAGCTATTCCTCACCTCTACCACAGGGTTTGTAAAAATTTAATTATTGGGCTACAAAATGCCATTCTACCCACTGTACATTTAACCACAGATATGTGGCTAAGCAGAACTGGGCAAACTAAAGATTATGGGCCTGATTCATTAAGGATCTTAAATGAAGAGGTATCTTTTTTCAGTCTCCTGGACAAAACCATGTTACAATGCAAGGGGTGCAAACTAGATTTCTGCTTTGCACATAAGTGAAATACTGACTGTTTTCAAATGTAGCACACAAATACTTGATAGCTTATTTGTACACTGAAATTTAAAGTAGATATTTGTGTGCTACATGAAAAAAACAGTATTTAACTTATGTGCAAAACAGAAATCTAGTTTGCACCCTTTGCATTGTAACATGGTTTTGTCCAGGAGACTGAAATAAGATACCTCTTCATTTAAGATCCTTAATGAATCAGGCCCTATATGATTGTGACAGCCCACTGGGTTGGTGATTCGCCTTCACCAGCAGGGACAGCAGCAGAATGTACCCAAGAACGTCACATTTTTCAGAGGCAGGCTACACTGTGTATCATCTGCTTCACTAAGAGGCATATTATTATTATTATCGTAAATTTGTAAGACGCCACAGTGCCGTACAGTAGGGAAAACAAGGACATACATAAAACAAGAAATACGTAAAACAAGAACAGACAAGGCAGACAAAATTAATGGAGACTTGAAAACAAAGGGTACGGAGGACCCTGCTCATTAGAGAGCTTACATTCTATAGGGAAGAGGACACAGCTGAAACGAGGAGTGAGTGTGGCTTAGAGTGGAGATTGGAATTGTTGTGAGGGTGCATTAGTGTGAATAGTGTTATCGAGCATAAGGTCACCTCTAAAACAGATCATCGAAAGATTTGAAGGCTGTGGGAAAGTCTGATTGAGCGTGGTAGGGAATTTCATAAGTGGAGAGCAGCACGGGTGAAATCTTGAAGGCGGGAGTGAGAGGTGGTTATCAGAGACGAGACAAGGTGCAGGTCGGAAGCAATACCGCTGACAACCTGTTTGAAAAACTAAGGAATGCAACATGGCTTATCCTGCTTGGACTCTCCTGAGGATATGTGATTTCTGATAACACCACCAATATTTTTAGAGCATTACAGCGGGGGGAATTCCATCACATTCCCTGTTTTGCTCACACAATCAACTTGGTGGTACAGAAGTTTTTAAAAAATGACAATGACATGCAGGAGATGCTGTCTATGTCCCGACATATTTAGGTTCATTCTCTGCATTCTGCAACAGCATGGAGAAGAATAGAATTTAGGGGGAATGTACTTTAGGCCAGCGCAGTGGAGAATACTTTCTATGTTGTGCAAGGTGCTGAAACCACTCGCAGTAGTCACCTGTGAAGAGAGTGCAGACACTGTTAGCTTGAGTCAAGTGATTCCCCTAATTAGACTTTTTGAAAAGCAGCAAGAGAAATTGAAGGAGGAAATGAAACAAAGCAATTCCGCTAATTATGTTGGACTTGTAGATTAAGTACTTTATTCGCTTTGCCAGGATCCAAGAGTTATCAACATCTTGAAATTGGATCAGTACAGTTTGGCAACTCTGCTTGATCCTAGGTTTAAGAGCTATGTCTTCTCTTTCCATCTGACCCAGATCTCAAGAGATGCAATGAGCACCTGGTCAGCAAGCTGACAGCTCAAGTGGTGCATGACACAATGGCATCTCCTCCTTCACTCTCTCTGAAAATTGCTGCTCGGAAAAAACTTAGTTTTCCCAAGACACCCAGTGGTGATGCAGATGAGTCTGCACAACATTTTGACATTTGGTCTGGTCTAAAAGAATTGGCCAAAAATCGTGACAGCTCTGTTTTGAGCTACGGCGGTGTCAATAGCCGCCGGTGCTCACTCTCCTCTGGGCCAGTCTCCTTGACGACCGGGACATCACTTCCAGTTTCCGGTCCTACCGTTGTCAAGGCAACGGCCGGACGTAGCGCTGTCAAATCCTGCATCCCGGCGGGGAGATTAGCCGGGCACGTAGGTGTCAGTGAATAGTTTATTATCAGCCTCCTGTGGCTGATTAAGTTCGGCTGGGCTGGTTGGTTCCCATTGGCTGCTCTAGATATTTAAGGCAGGGAGGACTGGACCTCCCTGCCGGTTATAGTGTTTCCAGTCTTGTGCTGTTGCTGACCTGCTATTAGATTCCTGTCTGCCTGATCTTCCATTGTGACCTTTGCTTGTACCCTGGACTTTGCCTGTTTGCCTATGACGCTGACCTATTGGCCTGTATTCTGGACTTCGCTGTTTCGCTACGGACCTCTGACCTCGGCCTGCTACTGATTATTTGCTCCAGTCTGGGCTAGCGCCTCCGGTTCCATTTGCGCTATGGCCATCATTGATGAGCTTTTACTACTCTGAGCTTAAGACCTGGGGGCATCGGAGTACCTGTGAGCATATCAAGCTCTACGGGAAAGGTGGCTGCTAAAGGTGAAGACCTCTACTCTAACTGTTCTAAAAGCTCATCTTGGTGGTCATGAGCCCTAACAAGCTCTTTCGAAAATGAACTACAAATTCCTTGAGGAAAGCCATTACCAGCAATTACATCAAAGTACACAGATTTCTGTGATGGTGGATTCCAGCGGGGATGAATTAGTATTGTTTAAGGATGATGTACACACAGATGTGGGTGCATACGATGACAGTGTAGATTGTAGGTGCTGAGATCTAACTGAGAGAAGGGAGCTAGCTGATGCTGGTATGCTTGGTAATATTTTGGGTAGAATGGCGTGTTGGTAATTTTTATGTTTTTCTACAGTAAACTTTCACCTTTATTAGAGAGGTGTTTTTTTCTTTTACAAGCTTTTTATTTACATTTTTGTTTCCCTGACTTAAAACCACTATGCACCTGAACATAAGCTTTAGCACATGAGGTAGAGGGATTAGTATCATCATGTCTGAGACTGGAGAGTGACAAGAACAACGCCACCCCTCCTATTTCTGTATGAGCTATGACACAGTAGAATGTCACTGGAGACTTTTAAGAACACTGACAGCCCTATTATTACAATTTCTGTTTCAGCACTGAACCCTGCCACCTCTCTTGTTTCTGAGTGATCTATGGTACAGTAAAATGTAACTACAGATTTAGACCAAGACTGCCCTATTAATTCTATTTCAGAAATGACAATTCGCAATGGAGCAGTGGAGCTCTCCTCTTTGTGTGTTACCTATATAACAGTACAATGTGACTGCAGATTTAGAAGACCAAGACTGGCAACCCTATTATTTGTATTTCAGCAATGACAATTAGCAATGGAGCTCTCCTCTTTGTGTGTTTCCTATAAAACACAGTACAATGTGACTTCAGATTTAGAAAACAAAGCCTGCCAGACCTAATAATTCTATTTCAGCAATGACAATTAGCAATGGAGCTCTCCTGAATGTCACTGGAGACTTTGAAGAACACTGCTACCCCTCCTCTTTCTTTTCTACCTATGACGCTGCCCAACTGCGCTAGAGACTGATAAGAACTGTGCTACCTTTTCTGTGTCCCTCTGTGAAATGGCTTTGGATCACCGTGGAGGGCGGTAGTTATAGAATCCAAATCTTGCAAGATCCGTCGATGTAGCGATGACGTTTTGCCTCGTTTTAAATTCCGAGGGTGCGCGAAAGTACCGGGCTGGCTCGGCTCGGTACTCGGATCTTCTAAGTTTGGCTGTGTTCGCTTCTCGGGTAACCGAGCCTGAGCATCTCGAATTGTCATATGTCCACGTTATGTCCAGCATTCATTTGAACACTTGTACTACTGTTATTACTTTCTTAATTGGGTTTAATAAACTTTTTCTGCAGTGCTGGTCAGCTCATAGTTCAACAGTGCAAACAAGTGTGCGTAGTGAATGCCGGACAGACATTGATCCAGCATGTCCTATTATCTTTCATCCATGTTCCAGCACTAACTCTGCAGACTGCAACAGGTTTTCCTCCCAAGATTTATCTATCTCTTGCTACATCCATCTTGCCCTCTATTTTGTACTCGGATCTCCTAGCTTCGGGTGTGTTCGCTTCTCGGGTAACCGAGCCTGAGCATCTCGAATTGTCATATGTCCACGTTATGTCCAGCATTCATTTGAACACTTGTACTACTGTTATTACTTTCTTAATTGGGTTTAATAAACTTTTTCTGCAGTGCTGGTCAGCTCATAGTTCAACAGTGCAAACAAGTGTGCGTAGTGAATGCCGGACAGACATTGATCCAGCATGTCCTATTATCTTTCATCCATGTTCCAGCACTAACTCTGCAGACTGCAACAGGTTTTCCTCCCAAGATTTATCTATCTCTTGCTACATCCATCTTGCCCTCTATTTTGTACTCGGATCTCCTAGCTTCGGGTGTGTTCGGTTCTCGGGGAACCGAGCCTGAGCATCTCTAGTGGAAATACACTCTGTCTAACAATACTTGCCATATGTAGACACGCATAACAGATTGTAGTATATGCACTTGCATATGTACAATAAAAGTTAACATTAGAATGCATAAACTTTTATTTTATCATAAATTAAAATAACTACTGTTAACAGTATGATTTTTAAAATATATCTATTTTTTATAATTATTACATAGATTACTTCTATGCATACTGTACATACAATGCCTTTATATAGTTGTATACAGTTGTTCTGTGATAGCTACTGACACGTATAAGTGTAATTTTTATTTGAAAGACTATGATGTCAGTCATCACTATCAGTCGGCATTTACACCTGTCCTGTAGCGGTTGTAAAAATCTACAGCTCAAAACAAACGTACGACAAACACAGGACTTGAATCACCCACATCTGTGTTGAAATCTCAAGTTGTAGGGAGTCATACGTGTCCGTTGCATGCAGCTATAAATTGCCTGCAATTGCGCTCATTGGTGTAATGTAAGGGTGTGCACCGGCCACTTTTGGTGTTTTGGGTTTTGGGTTCTGATTAGCTTGAGGTTTTGGGTTCTGATTTGTTTTGCCAAAACACCCCACGAAAGGTTTTGGTTCTGATTTCGGGTTCTGGTTTTTTTTAAAAAAAAAGCATAAAAAAAGTGCTTAAATCCATTATTTTGGGTTTTTTTCACACCTACACTATTATTAACCTCAATAACATTCATTTCCACTAATTTCCAGTCTATTCTGAACACCTCACACCTCACAATATTGTTTTTAGTCCAAAAACTTGCACCGAGGTAGCTGGATGACTAAGCTAAGCGACACAAGTGGGCGGCACAAACACGTGGCCCAACACGTGGCAGATTCAGTGAACTTATATAGCAGTACCGCTGGACTTATACGGCAGGATCAGTGCCTTGTTTGCAGTCTACTAGGTAACGCAAATAGTCCGGTGAGGCTACTTGGTGGGAACAGTTATAATTTGTCACGATACAACGTAGAAATACAGCTAAAGAGCCATGAATAGGTTAAGAAACAAACAATGTTTATTGCTGGCAAATATAAACAGGTGATGAAATCATAAGTTTGCAGAAATACCAGGTATTCAGCAGTTGCAGGTAAATGGAAGGTGAGAGAAGATTCCAGGCAGCAAATACAGAGAAATGCACAGGTAAGTCCCAGGTTCACATATGAAACAGATCAGCAGAATGAATGATGAGATCCTAATGAAGTAGAATCACAGGAACAATGCAGGAGGAAGAATCACAGGGTGTAACCACAGGATATGACATCAATAACCAGCTATGTGTGTTGGGAGTGACAGGTATATAAAGGGAAATGGGAACACACCAAGGTGCATGGAATAATTAGTGAACAGTGTTAACTCCTAAGGTACTAGGAGCACAACAGGCACAATAGCAGCACCTCTGGTGAGCAGAGGTATTGCTGCTAAGACACAAAATGAACACAAAAAAGTAAAGTCTGATAGTCCAGGTTAGGAGCTGCCAGGCAAATCGTGACATAATTGAATTGGGAACATTAAGTAAAACTCTAATTTTCCAGTAACCAGACCATCTCCTCTAATGTTATTACACCCCATATCTTGCCATAAAAAGGTAAAATTTGCAACCAGTAAGTAAACTCTTTGTTCTTCTTATTCTCTAGCTCAGAGTAATCCATTACCCAACATAAAATTGTGGGATCCAATTGTCTATTTTTGGGAGCACTGCTAAAGAACATGACAGGAAAATGTAAACTTTTCTAATAGTCACCAATGTTTCTGTGTTGGAGGAGTTGGGATTTGGACATAGAGAATGAAACCAGCTGATTTATATAAAGCCCTTATACTGCCTTTGGGACAAAACTGGAGGAACTATCTTATTTTGGAAAATATTGAGAAAAGTTTCTATCAACCAGAGCAATTGCAACTCAGACATACACAGTACAGAGATTTTCACTATTAGATATACCATTTTCAATGTAAGGAACTTACAATCCCGAGGTGCCAGAGTATATAGTGTAATATTTTGCTGCTTGCATGAAACTAATGACAAATTTGTCAACTTGCAATGTCTTCTGTAGTAATGCCCTCAAGACAGAAATCTGTATTTTCAGTGTGTTCAATGATATACAAGATACACTGATTGATGAGCACAGAACACCAAGTAGTTCCTCTAAGTACACCAGTCACTGAATAATTTTCAAATTGTATAGTATACCTTGTAAGTAGTTTAGATCTTCTACATTCTGGAAGTCGTGGCGTTAGACCGCTAGACCGGACGTTTGAGAACTGCGAGATCTGACGGCTTGATGACGAGGTTTTGCCTCGTTCTGAGGTTCGTGATCGGCGGGAACCCCCCAACAGTGCTCGGATCCGGGCTCGGATCGGCACTGTTCGGGGGGGTTCTGATTTGCTAATTCCGGACCCACTCATCTCTATGGTCAATGAATTCTTACCGACAGTGGAAGTTGTATTTGGTCCTCCTTTCAAACTGAAGGACATTCAGCCTACTCATGAAGGACCTTCTGACAAATTGAAAATTAAGGTGACTGGCCCCATATATTAGTGGTCTGTAATGAATTGAACTCCCCTGCACCACATTCTTGGTCTATATTGTTGTTGTTCAGTATGGAGATCGTGGGGAATGGGGATCCTCTACTACTTCAGCTAGAGTAAGTCCCCCTTATGTTCAGTAGGAAATGAGCACATTAGAGATGGCAGATAGAAAAGAGGACACACATCTAGATTTTTCATTAAAATATCCAACCTGTAAATTGCACCCATATAAAAAGAGGCCACCTCTTACTTACAGCATATTTAATATTGTCTCTATCAGCAATGGAATGCTAATTAATAACAGGAGTTACAAAATCTAAGGTTAGTTTCTACCAGAACCAGTTTAGGATATGTAGGAATCTACTGCTAATTTATTGTTAATAACCAGTCTAACAGTAGGGAAAATAGATCATACATAAATCAGAGGCAAAACAAGTTAGACAAAATATGTTCAAACATAAAAAACAAATAGTAGGCAGATCCCTGCTTGTAACAGTTAACAAGCTAATGGTTGCAAATAGATTAAAGTAAGAAACGGAATATCAATAGCAATACAGACACAACAGGGAATAACAGACAGATGCAGGTGAAATACAGGAACAAGAAAGGGATAATGACCTGACCCCTCAACCACTGGTGGAGAACAGAGTTCCCAGGCTGAGTGTGCTCTTGGGCCCATAGCAACCACCCTTCCCTTCAAAATGAGCCTTTGGGTTCTCAGACTCCCCGACGACTTGACAGTACAAGGAACTTCTCTACTACACCAGGGCAAGCAAGAGTGACAGAACCTGGAGTGAGAAACAATAGTATAACAGCAGGAAATAAAGGGACCAGGCAGACACAGGGTTTAAATCCCAACAGGGAAGCAAGATACATACACTATGCAAACTGGAGCAGGGCAGACATGGTAAACACCAGGACAGAATAACAGGATAAACAATACAAGCAGTACAGGAATAATGCTAAAACTGAGTTTATGACTATGACCAGGGCAGTTTATAGACAAATTTGCTTCCATGGTGAAGCATCAAAATACATCCCATCGCCAACCACCTAATATGCCACTTATATTTTCAACAGTGTTCACAATTAGTAGGATCATGTAGCTCAAGCTGGCTCTAGGGAGACAAGTTTTGTGAAGAGTTAGTACATGTATTTGCTTCTCCAAGCCAGCGTCACTCATTTAAAATAGTAACCAGCTAATAAATGAAAGCCCCAATTGTCCTGAATGTTATAGTGCACCAAGCTGTCCATAAGATAATGTGTCCAGAGTATTATACAACCCCCACATGTCTAACATACAGTGTGGACCCCATTTCTCAACATATTACATATCGCTAGCGAGCTACATTTACTAACCTCAAGGTGACACATTCACATTCTCCCCGGTGCTGCAAGTTATTACCAGCAGGGTTTGAGGCAAACCAAATACGGTAGCACGTACTAGCAACCTACATACAAGTATCAAATACTAGAAGACTAACTTGATAATAATAATGACTCACTTAAACAGAAGAAGCAACCACAGCATGATTTTAACTAATAGGCTCATAGTACTTTCTACAGTACCTACTGGACTCCTTCCAGTAATGAGTGACATTGATGCAGTGGTTTTGTTGTATCCCCTTCACTAGAGAGGATGAAGCACCCCATAGATGGTCCCCTTTGTTTCTTCAAATGACAGCCAGCGTTGTGCAAAATCTTAGCCATGGCACCCATAATAATATCCACTGGTGTATATTATGTCCCATACATGACCAGTATAAAAGCCCCATACAGCCCAATCCAAAGCAACTATATCCCTGCACAGTATAGTAAAGCATTATGTACAATTTATAATGCAGCCTCATACCCAAATTATGTATAGCTCTCTCTCATTTTTCATATGCATACTCACATGGCAACTTAAAACTATATTACTAATATATTACTAATTGCATAAGAGGCTATTTTCTTTAAACTTCATTACTATGTTGTAATAACAGATAATCATTGTACATGACTTTCTTATTTGCTTTTTAACTATGTCTGCTATATAGAAACCTCTGGTCTAATTATGTAGATGCTAAATGAATCAGTTTGGCATTCATTATTTATTAACTGTTCCATTTTTTTGTATTTTGCTTTTCTAATCCTGAAACCCTCCTTATGGTTTTTGTATACTTCTCTGTGCTTAAATGGGAATGTGAACTTTCTATGATTTTTCATTATTCCTTACAGCCACGTGTTTTTCGATTGGCCTGCCCTTTTAACCAATCCAGGTTGATTCAAAAATCTTACGTGTTAATCAGCCTGGATATTTTCACACCTTGTAGCATTGCTTTTAGCGGCAGGGGTGTGTATTCCTCCTATGTGTCCGCACACTCCCAGGATAAGCCAAAATTGTCTCTTTAAGGTGGGCTTCAGTGTGGCACTTTGCCTCCAGGCAAAGCCTTGTCGGCATGCCCCTAATGGACCATCAGTAATGGGGGGCTCCCCCTGTCACCACAGTGCTCCGAAGCCCCGAGTCCTACTAGACTACCAGGGCAAGGTAAAACATTTATTTTATTAGATACACATTTGTATATTACACAATCCTTTTAGGTCCACAGAATCAGCATGAGTCCTTCTAGCACCACATTGCCGTTCTATGTTAAACATGCACACAGCACGTACAGATGGGGGGACCCTAGCCACACAAGGATATACAAATAACTAGATACAAACATGCGTACAGATTATTTGTGTGCATGCGAAGTGTAAAAACGTGTATTTTATGCTGAAAAAACAACTCTTGTCCAACTGTAAATGAGCCCCATAAGGTATTCAGTTTTGCTGAGTGCTAATGAGAGGGAGGATACAACAAACATGACTTTCAATGACGGTTCTCAATGCAAAAGCTTACATTCTAATATCTTGTGGAATTTTTATTTGTTTAATTGTTAAGTTCTTTATTTTAGTATATTTGTGATCCTCGTTTGTGTAGATGTCTGAATATTGACCTGTATAATTGTAATAGAGCAATATCAGAAGTGAAGAATTTAAAAAAATTTTGACTAATAAATCATTTGGTATTTTGTGATATATGGGAACTGCTCACAGGAATTACTAGTGTAAATAATTTGCTCTGTGGTTATAGCAGAAAGTATAATAAGCTAGACACTGTTTTCCTTTACAGAATTGACCACAAAAGTCAGTCTGCTGCTTCCAGTCCTCATTCTACTGCAGCCTCTTCTGACACTGAAGTAATGCCTACAGAGGATATGTCTGTCTCGCAGCCCAATATACCGGAGCCCATTGACACGGCTGAAACAGAAACGGCACAGGAGGAGGCTACAGTTTACCAGAAGGAGATCATTAATAGGTTAGGACATTCACCTGTTTTCAGCTAGTTTTCATATAAATACCCAAAGTACTGTTGCACAGCACCCTGTTTAATGCTTGAATAATACCAATAAATGCATGGTCGTGGCTTTTGCTGACTATGGGTGGTTTACTATAAATACTGATAAATGTAGCTACAGGAAAGACTAATTAACAATGCTGGTTACAGGGGGTTGTCCACCTTAAGATAACATTCATTTATTAATGCTACTTGTGTGAAACACAATGTTTGATTGTTCTGGCTTCCTTCTGTGCTTTTTAGCCAAATGCTTATATACTCAGATAGTAGTGTTGTTTATTTATCATTATCCTTGGCTCTGCATTGAATGCAATTGTATCAAGAAAGCAATTTTTTATCAAATCCCAGGCCAAAGTAAATATACATAGCATAAAGACCTGAGTGAAAAGCACAGAAGAAAGTTAGAAAGAAATGCATTAGGGCGGCGGTTCCCAAAGTGTGCGCCGCGGCTCCCAGGGGTCACTGGGGTGCCACGGGCCTGCCATAGAAAAAAGAAAGAACACAAAAACTTACCAATACGCCCGGCGCCGGGACCCAGCATCCTCCTCTCTCCCGCGGCTTGTCACTGAATATCGACGTCAGTGACAAGCTGCGGGAGAGAGGAGGATGCTGGGTCCCGGCGCTGCATGGATTGGTAAGTTTCTGTGTTTCTTTTTTCTATGGTTGGCGCGGGGCGGAGTGAGAGGGATCGTGACAGCATGGCAGAGGAGGGGGACAGTGTGAGAGAGGGCAGAGGAGGGGGACAGAGTGAGAGGGCAGATGAGGGGACAGCGTGAGAGGTCAGAGGAGGGGACAGCGTGAGAGGGCAGAGGAGGGGACAGCGTGAGAGGGCAGAGGAGGGGGACAGCGAGAGGGCAGAGGAGGGTGACAGCGTGAAAGAGGGCAGAGGAGGGGACAGCGTGAGGGGACAGAGGAGGGGGGACAGCGTGAGAGAGGGCAGAGGAGGGGACAGCGTGAGAGAGGGCAGAGGAGGGGGACAGCGTGACAGCGTGAGAGAGGGCAAAGGAGAGGGACAGCGTGGCAGAGGAGAGGGACAGCGTGGCAGAGGAGGGGGGACAGTGTGGCAGAGGGGGGGGGACAGTGTGGCAGAGGGGGGGCAGCGTGGCAGAGGAGGGGGACGTGTGAGAGAAGGCAGAGGAGGGGACAGCGTGAGAGAGGGCAGAGGAGGGGGACAGCGTGAGAGAGGGCAAAGGAGGGGACAGCGTGAGAGTGGGCAGAGGAGGGGGGGACAGCGTGGCAGAGAAGGGGGACAGGGTGAGAGAGGGCAGAAGAGGGGGACAGCGTGACAGAGGGCAGAAGAGGGGGACAGCGTGAGAGAGGGCAGAGGAGGGGGGCAGCGTGACAGAGGGCAGAGGAGGGAGGACAGCGTGAGAGGGGGCAGAGGAGGGGGGACAGCGTGAGAGAGGGCAGAGGAGGAGGATAGCGGGGCAGAGGAGGGGGCAGCGTGATAGAGGAGGGAGGACAGCGTGAGAGGGGGCAGAGGAGGGGGACAGTGTGAGAGAGGGCAGAGGAGGGGGACAGCGTGAGAGAGGGCAGAGGAGGGGGACAGCGTGACAGGGCAGAGGAGGGGGACAGCGTGACAGAGGGCAGGGGAGGGGACAGCGTGACAGAGGGCAGAGGAGCGGGGACAGTGTGACAGAGGGCAGAGGAGCGGGGACAGCGTGACAGAGGAGCAGGGGCAGCATGACAGAGGGCAGAGGAGCGGGGGCAGCGTTTCAGAGGGCAGAGGGAGCAGCGTGACAGAGGGCAGTGTGTCTGGATGCAGAGGGGGCAGAATGTCTGGGGGCAGAGGGGCATTTTTGCATACTAAATAAGTATTTCTGTCGTCACCTAAATACCTATTACAATTTTTTGACACAACTACTTCTAAAACAGGACTGCTCAGTAATTATTTTGGAGGGGTGCCTTGAAAAAATTTGGAGACTCTGGGTGCCGCGAACTGCATTAGGGGCAGTCATAAGAACTGATGCACGGGAAAAAGATAATCTATTCTAGCAATTATTTTTCTAGTTGTGTTTGATAAAGAAAGCAAATTTTTAGCTGGTTGCTATAGTTTACTGCACCTTTTTCTGTGCACCAGTTGCATCAATGTCTTCACATGTACATATTAAACCAAAATAAAGAGCTTGTACTGTGTTACTCACCTAGATGGTGCTGCTGTATAATCAGAGAGTAAAAGTGTGGCAGACTACACGGGACTTGAACCTTGATCTCATGGGCTTGAGAACAGTGGTCTGTCACAGCGGCAGTTCTTTATTATCTCTCCTCTTATTCTCAAGTACTGGTACCCTGTAGATTTGCCTCAAACATGCTCAGTTCAGCCTGACACCCACTTCCTATCTGGGGATATATAAAGCTGGCAGTCGGTTAACCTAGTTGCCAGGTCATTGTGCTTCTCAGCCGTGATCCAACGGTTTCCTGCATTCTGATCCTTGTGTATGACCTTGGATATCCCTGACTACCTGCTCCCCGATCCCTACACCGCTCCTTGCCATTGGAGTCCTTACTCTTGTTCTTCAGGCCCAAGCTTCCCTACATCCAGATAGTTCCTGACAGAGCTGAAGTGGAAGCAGAAGCAGCCTACATCAACTCATCAAGATTTATAAAAAAAACAATACTATTTTTATATCTTTTTTTTATCAAATTAAAGGTCAGAAATTTATTTTGGTTTAAATAATTATCTTTTAATATGAATTTGAATGCGGGTCTGAGTGATACTCTATTTGCTCAGGTTAGATGCCTAATCTAGTAACTTTTGCTATAGATTTATGTATTATATATACAGTACATACATAAACTAAATGCATGTTTTTGTTGTGATTACTTCACCTTGTCTTGTTTTGCAGTGATAGCCTCCAAATGGAGGATGGAGGTAAAATGGAACCAGAGAAAAGATTTTATCATTGGAGCACAAAGGAAGAAGCAAAGCAGTTATTTAAAGACCTGCTGAAAGATAAGGTAAGATATACATGGTGAGAATTACTAACCATCTACTATACCATACATTGCGCACATCTCATCTCACACACATTTAGGGCCCTGCTTAATTGGGTACACCTTGATGAATCAGTGGGGTCATGAACGTTAGCATAATTATGTGACCTTGTTAACAGGCATTAGGTGAATGAGCAAACACAATAAATTCGGCGCTGTTCGGCGCTTAGGTGAATGAGCCCTTACAGTTACACAGTGTGACTGTAGTAGCTGTAATGCTACAAATGGCTTGTACTTTATTGTTATGGAAAATTAGTTCTTCCTACATCCAACTGAGACTTCACGACTCTCCAATACAAATATACACGCACAATCAAGGTACTGTAATTGTTATAGGGTAAGTAAAAGAGGTGCAATGGTAGGGATTTATGTTCGGAAAGAATGTAGCATTTATTATTGAAAAATTATTAAAGTTAGATGTATTCCTTAAAAATAAAAAAAACATAAGTGTTCTAATAAAGGATTGCCACTATACTCCAATACCTCCAGGTATATAGTACAAACTTTTGCATCCCCATAGATACAGTTATATTAGCCCACAAATCCATGCACTTACCTGACAATGGGGGCATTTGCACAAAAGTAGGTGCTTGATGTCACAGAACAGTATGACAAATAAACTCTAGTCATTATTCTAAATGCCTTCAATTCAGAGTTCTCTTATTTAATTTGTTTGCTTTTTATTGCACAGATTTCATATTGCTCATGTTCAAGATCTTCTAATGCCTGTCTGATATTCCTTGGATTTTAGTACATCACTTTAATGCTGTCTATGGCAGTGTTCTCAATAGAGCATGTTTTGTGGATTTATATTTTGCAAGAGTTAGGCTGAGGAAAGCAAACAAAACGTATTTTTTTTTTTTTACATTTTCTGTACTATATTTTTTAAACAAAGAGTTTAATTTCATGTTTTCAATTCAACAACAAACTAGAGAACAAACTAGAGAAAAGGGGATATGGAATGCCACTAGACATGCAGTGTGAAATCCAGCTCTCTTTATGAATAAAGTAGGGCAAGTGCCAGAATAAAGGTAGGTAATAAACATGCTTAATATTGAGTAAGTATTTGCATAAAGCTGTACTACCAACCAATCTTACCCAAGGTCCAGAATGGCATTTCTGAGCAGTTCTGATCTAGTATTTATAAACAGGTGATTGGGAACAGTGAAGGAATAGAAAGAGAGAAAGAAGGGATAGTCAAAAATGCAAGGACAAGGGAAGTAAAAAAGACAAGAGACCATTAAGGAGAGAAATGTAGCCCAATAAGACAAACATCAAGATTTCTATCTATCTTGATGAGCACACTCCAAAGGTAGGTATGTTTGCATGAGAGATGAGGACTGGAGAAGGTTAACAGGCAGTCCTGGTAAGAGAGAACATGAGAGGTTTTTTTATAAAGTGAGACACAGGAATGCAGGGAGAGCTGCGACATAACAGCGCTGACTAGGAGTCTTTATTCCTTTTGGACCAAGATCATGCCTGTGTGAATATCTGTATCTGCAGACTTTGCTAATTTGTGTACTGAAAAAAGCTGGGAGACATTGAGCTTAGTCCCTACCACGTGGGAAAAGGAGTGAAGGGCTTAGCTCAGTAGTCGGGATTGCGAGTTTAAGTGACTGAGACAAAGATGCTGGTGAGGTATAGGAGTGTTTAGTTTACATTGTGGTGAGCCCCCTGGTATTGTCAGTTTTGCTATTATATATCTCGGTATCCTCACACTCGTTTCTTTGTATGGAAAAGTGGATTTTGTGATGTTCTTTGTTTTTCTTGTACTATGCTTACATGGCAGTTCCATCTTTTTTTTTATAATTCTTTATTTTAAATGGTCAAACAATGATGTACAGAAAATATTGACTGTAGAGATCTTGGCCAACCTTGAAGAATCATAAACAGTACATTGAACTCGTAAAATTATGTCCAAGTGGAATATAGGAAAGAGGACGACCAGGTTTTATGTATTTACAAGCAGTATTGAGAAAGCAGATTTTGGATGCAGGGAAGATGTGTGGAGGGACGGACCACAAAGTAGGATAATGTGAGTACTCGGAAAGTGAATAGTGTGTAGCTAGCTCAAGGAGGTCAGGAAGGGAGTTGTTTTGATGGAAAATATTTTGTTCGTAGTTTGTGGCAACTTTAATAACAAGAATGTATAAAATTAAATAAATTATTTATTGTTGCAGGGTGTGCCTTCCAATGCATCCTGGGAGCAAGCAATGAAAATGATTATAAATGATCCACGATACAGGTAAGAGCTTTGTGTCCATATTTATAAAATGAAAAATACTGAATAGATTCTGGTATTAAACCAGAGAAGAAATAAGCCTGTGCTCAGTAATGCATGAATTGTGTACATAGATGCCCTTTATGTATACAAAACAAAAAGACAGTTGTTGTCAGCGCTAATCCTTAACACTGCATATCTATGTCTATCTAGCAAAATGAAAACATGAAGTACTGGTTCATATTTTCATCAAAACATTTAAGCCTGGACCCCAGCGTCAAGGGTACCTCATTGTATGCAGGTCCTACACTGACCTATTAAAGTGCAGTTAAAATCAGATGCACTCTCATCTCTCATATAGGGGCTTTCATCTAGCGAGGGCTGGCTTGTTGGCTTACAGCCAGCCTATTTAAGCCCCGGAAAGGTTAGCTTAAATAGGCTTGATAGAGAGCTGCTGATACAACATAAGGCAATATTTTGAAACAAAACCAGAGAAGAAATGAGCCTGCACTCGGTTAATAATAATTCTGTTATTAATAGTGAATTCTTCATCAACAGCAACAAGGGGATACATACACTGGGTTAGGTTTACCCCCAAAAGGCAGGGCATTGGAAAAAAGAACTGAATTTTCATTCTCTGTATAACTGTGCTGCTTTTTCTTAATTTCTTTTTCTAGAACTCTGCATACTAGACAGGGCCGGACTGGGGCTAAAAATCAGCCCTGGCATTTACAGTCCACAGGCCCACCTAAGTTCCAGCGGAAAGAAACCGAGGTGGGCCTGCGCGGCAGCACCGAAAAAGGCGCGACCACATTGTGTTGTGGGTGTGGCCACATGGAGCAATGACACATACATTAAAATAAAACATTACATTTATCACGCCATCCCCCGAGGCACATTATGACACCCCCAGTCCACTGTACTTATCTATGCTTCTGGTGCTGCTGACATCCATCAGGGTGGGAACTTCCTGTAGAGTGAGCAGGGAAGCTCTTAGTCTCAAAAGATTACCAAATCTTGTGAGACCTAGAGCTCCTCGGCTTGCTCTGCAGGCTGTGTCCTATCCAGAGACTTGGAGCAGCTATCCGCTCCCTCCTGCTAACCAGAGCTGGATTAACACTTGGGAGGCCTGGGGTGTTTAAGACAGGGAGCCCCTTTTATGTAACATGGCTATCATTTTAGAAAATTGTTAGACAAATACACAGGCAATACTGTTAGTTGCACACAGCTCTGCCTTTACAAGCAGTACAGTGTGAAGTGGGACATACCTCCCAACTGTCCTTTTAGTTGGATCAAATCTCACTAAACGAGACAGTCACCAAAATTCGGGACTTCCCCACCAGATTCAGGACAGTTGGCAGACTGTCCTGCTCTCTCCTACCTGTCTTGTTACTTTCACCACCTATGGCTCCTGGTGTCTTTAGTTCAGTTGCTGCTTGTCTGGATACTGGAATGTTGGAGGCCCTATTTGGAAAAAAAATGGGTACATGTAATTTAGAAAACTCTAACCAGCCCTGGTGTTAAATCAATACAACCCATGTTTTATAATTAGGCCTCCATCTAGTCCCAACATTAAAATACTAATATTTACATTTAATATAAATAGCTGCTGCTGCTGATAAATAAACCTATTTCCCTCCCTCCAAACAATCCCAGCCATAAATGAAATAGGTATAAAAAACGTAAATGCTATTTCATTTATGGCTGGGATTTTTTGGAGGGAGGGAAATAGGTTTATTTATTAAATGTAAATGCTATTTCCCGCAACCATCACTGCCATTAAATTCATATTTTTTTCCCAAACAGCCCCACTTTAATTTAATGCTGGGGTGGTTTGGGGACAATTAATTGAAAGGTCCAATCACCCTATCTTAAATTGCTAGCCCCTAATATTAAATTAACCCACATCACCCCACAAATAAAATAGCACAAATTAAATAATTAGCCCCCACCCAAACTCCACCATTAAATTAATAGCCTGCCTCCCACATTATATTAACATTCTCCTCCTTCCCTCATGCCTAAGTACATGCCCCCAATTGATATTATGCCACACAGTAGTGCCGCAAAATCATATTTTACCACACAGTAGTGCCCCAAAATCATATTTTACCACACAGTAGTGCCCCCAGTTGATATTATGCCACAAAAGTGCCCCCAGTTGATATTATGCCACAAAAGTACCCCCACTTGATATTATGCCACAAAAGTGCCCCCAGTTGATACTATGCCCCAATAGTGCCCCCAGTTGATATTATGCCCCAATAGTGCCCCCAGTTGATACTATCCTCTAATAGTGCCCCCAGTTGATATTATGCCCCAATGGTGCCCCCAGTTGATATTATGCCCCAATAGTGCCCCCAGTTGATATTATGCTACACAGTAGTGGGCAATATTATTCCCCCCCCCCCTGTTTAATGTGTCAGGGAGGGTATTGTTAGTAGAGCAGGGTGCAGGAAGACAGGGGGTGGGGGTGAAGGGTAGGGAGGTCAGGAAAGTCTTGGTGTATTGGTTTGTCTGTTTTTGGGGGTGTCTGGAGATTGGCTGATCCTTTACATTTTCACTCTGGAATCTTTCTTTTCTCCCCCAATTTCTGTCTGTCTCTCTGTCAACTTTTCTCTCCCCCCCCCCACCCCCCCCGGTTTTCTGTCTGTCTGTCACCTTTTCTCTCCCACCCTCCCCCGTTTTCTATACTTACCTTCTCAGCTTCTTGTCTGTCTGCTTCTCTCCGCTCTTCATCTGCTGCCTTCCAGTACCTGTACTGGTCACATGTGCCGCGCACCAGGAAGTGTCAGTGCACACACCGTGCAGTGACGGTGCACTGACAGATCAGACCGGCCCATCTGACCATCGGCCCTTCTGGCATTTGCCAGAAGTGCCAGATGGTCAGTCCGGCCCTGATACTAGATGAGCACAAGGCTATTGCCCTCTATATATTAATTATTTTTCTTTTTCTTAATTTAATTTTTGGGGAACAGTGGAAGCTGTCTGCTGCGGCAGTACTACCTGGCCAGTGAGGACTGTCTCCTGCTCACCCCAGACCTGCACCTTCTCAAATAAGTGTTTTGTCTTTCTATTCTAATCTGGACAAAATTAGCTCTCTACACCAGTTTCTTAAATCCAGTCCTCGGGGAGCCTTAAAAGTTCATGTTTTCCAGTAAAATGATTAGTACCACCTGTGGAACTTTAAAATGTATCAGTTAGTATTCCATGCAAATGTGCTACAGCAAGGAGATATGGAAAACATGCTCCCTTTACATAAACTAATGACCTACCAGTGCTCTATCATTCAATACTGTATGACCCTGAAATTAGCGTCTTTCAAAATGCATTTCTCTATTCATGGAACAGGTGTTAGATGTTAGAGTGTTTTTACAAGGAACTGCCGTGTTAAGTTGTCCCCCTATTCTTATTTCCTTGGCACCTGAACCTGGAACTGAAGGTACTGCAGGGTGCAACTTTTGTGTTTGGTTTCTTTGTTTTTTCTTACTTTCTTCTCGCATGGAATGTATTTCATCTCTTAGCAATCTTTCGGCTAGGTGAGTCATGTAGCCATCAGCTCTTTGCCATATATAACCTTATATGGTTTTCCATAAAACCAAAACAGTCCTGAGTTTCTTTATTTAATTCTAATATTGCATTTGCTTTTCACATCACCCAGGAACTAGTGGTACCATTCTTGTGTCCTCACACTACCAATTCCATGGAGACAAGGCCTCCTTCCTTGGATGTTGTGTGGGGCCCACAAATCTATCTGTCCAGAACAGAGGGGTGTTATCACTTAGAGGGACATAAAGGATGCAGTACATTCTTGGCATCCTGATCCGTCTGGAAACTAAGATACACTTTACCATGGCACGACTACTTGGACAGTATTTCATGGGGCTTGAGCGGACCATGTTTGGACAGCAGAACCTTGTTGTCCCTACATACCTTTTCTAAATTTTACTAAGCAGACATTGTTAGCTCTTATTCCAACTGTTAAGAAGCGCCCAAAGACACCCAGTAACAATATTGGGTTTAAAGTCACCTAGGCAAGTGTCCTGGTAAAAGCAAATATAATTTTATTGTGACAACAAAATACACTGAAAGAGACAGATACTATACACATAATATACAATGTTGTTCACCAGCAAGGTAGTGACCAAATCCAATTTTACCGTCCTTTTGTCAGAGACACAAAGAGTCAAAATCAGTCCCGAAGTAAAGCCATTTATACTTGTCGCTGATCCTGAACAATCTAACAGGAGCCGTAACACCTAGTCAGTGCTGTCCTATTAGAAGACTCCCGTTCCCGAGGAGTGGTCCCCTTCTAGCTTTGGTAAGGTTTCCACCATGATTTGCCTTCAGCAACTAGGTCACTAGATCGTGAAGACCTTCCAGATTGGTCCTGCTTATCGGAGGGGTTGCATTGGTTCTGCTTTGTCCTTCATGTTGACAACGGACCCGCTGCAGTGTTCGGCTCCAGGAAGTCTGGTTGGTGTTGATGTAAAACAATAGGGTCCCACTTGTCCATACAAAGGAGCATGACCACCTCTGGTATTGACGAATCTAGAGCCATCTCCTGAATTAGCCCCCTCTCTTTGTGCAAAATCATGCTTCAAACCGACAGCATAGGAAGTCCCGCAAGGTGTAGTGCTGGTGGTGGCCAGAACTACACCTGCTTTACCCACACTGTCTGTGTGGGTATCCCATTGAAGTCTAGTGATAGTAGCTCTTTCAAATGACTAGGCACGGATCACAGTGGTGCCCACATGACTTATTTTAAGAACAGTGTTTGGTACAATACAATATTATAGTTACGTTACTTATTTTTAACGATGTAGTTTGGATATATCACAGTCCATTCATAATCTTTCATTTGCTCAAATCAGAATGTCATGGATATTTCTCAAACCAAAAGAAAACCATTATTAGTAACAAAGAAAAAAAAATTAGAAAAGGATTTTTCCATCCACAGTATTAAATGCATGCAAACGCCATCTAGTGATTGTAATGCAAATGTCATGTATATTTTGATTTCCACCAATTGACTAGATTTGTGCTGCACTGTTATGTTTAAAAGTAGAGAGACTGAAAGAAATATAATTTAGGACGTTTTTGGATGTGATGACAAAGTTGAATTGACGGATGAAGATTTGGAAGGAAGTATGTTGAAACTAGATATAATTGACAAAAAGAAAGTAAGGTATGGTTGGAAATAGCCACCATAAATCAATATCTACCAAGACGTTTCAGGAAGACGAAAAGTTCCCACTTTTAAAGCTGAATCTATAGATTTGGTAAACAATTGGTACAATATTTTAATTCACTGTTCATTTGCAATGATTCATCTGTTTTAAAAAGAAGAAAAAGAGAACTATTAAAATTAAGACAATAAATAGATACACTCCTTTTTTGAGGAGCTAGAGGATTATAAAGAAATAGAGGAACAAGTGACATACAGATTAAACAAGAAAAAAAAAAGAAATGACAGACAAAAAATATAAGAGAGATAAGGAAGATTTCCTTACTGGAACGAAATACATATAATCTAAATAGAGAGAGAGAGATAATTATGAAGCTCACCGATGATTAGGCAACACGGATACATATGGATCAAATATATAAGATCCTACTGACAAAATTATTACAAATTTTGACCTTTTAGTAGAAAAATCTATAAACAAATAGGCTCTCTCTGTGAAGGAAAAATAGGACATAAAAATTGGCAATCCTGCCATACATGTATTATATTTGATGCCATAAATTCACAAAAGTTTAACATCTCCCCCAAAGGCCTATAGTTGCAGACACCAATTAACAGCCTATCATGTCTCATTTGTGTCTTATTTGTGTACAATGTCTAATAATTGTGTACAATGAACAGTTGTTTGTACACAATTATAGATCATCAACAAGTAGTTAAAGCCTTACATTAGTTTCTAAATCAAACAAATATGAAAGATGAAGAGGAATTTCTAATAGAGGGAATAGAATCTGTATAACATTTTTTTTTTTATTGGATCAACAATTTTATATCCAAAGAAAGGGGACTGCAATGGGTACCAGGTTCTCCCCCAGTTGTGCAAACATATTTATGAGATTTTGGGAGGACGTTATAAATTTTCTTTTCATTACTCGTTTTAATTCAGAATACAAACAATTAAAACATATGGTTAGCAAAAATTGGTTGCTACTTAGAAGAGAAATCTCTCTCAGACATCACCAGTTATCCAAAATGTATCTATTGTAGGGCACGAAACTTATAGTAAAAATGAGCTCATCTAAACCAAATAAATTCAAAACCACTGTCTTCTTTAGATGTAAAAATTGCATCATGTGCAAGACCTGTAAAACCAATAAACCCTATATAAAAGAAGTGTTATCCCCAAGTACCGGGAAAAAAAATCATATCAATCAATTCATTACCTGTAACATTAACAATTGCATATACCTTATAAAATGCATTTGCTATATACAATATATATGAAGGACTACCAGATTAAGTGAAAGATGGGGTGAACATGTTCACAATATTAAAAAGGGTTATGATTTACATTCCATTTCCGACCCCTGTAAAAAAAGGAATATCCAATGCAATGTAAAATCCATTGCTAATTTTTGTGGCATTACATTTGTTGAAGGTGATTGGAAACATAAGGCTAAAAAGTAGATTACGCTAAAGCTGAAATGGAATTAATGTATTTATTCAACACCTTGATTCCCAAGGACTTGAATCAGAGTTTTCAGATTAAATGGTTTTTATAAGCTATACACTGATTTGGGTTTATGCACTCCTTTGTGCCATGATTTAGGAACGTCATGTAAGCGCTATTGTGTCCTTTTTGTTTTAGTAGGATAGTGAACAGCCTTGTTTATGTTGCGTTTATCTGTTTACTGATTTTTGCAATTCATGTGTTTAGGCGCACTCTGGCGGTCATCGCTGTGTATTCATGTAGACTTATTACCACTATATAATTATAATCTGAATCCTCATGTGTGAGGGCATCTAATTTGCTAAAGTTTACAGTAATCATTCACATTTATACTTTGTTTATTATTAATGCGATCTGGGCTATACAAAATTTCTTCTTCTGGTTATAATAGGTTTCCATTAGAAATATATAGGTTTTGTTGTGTTTTTTATATAATTGGTGTTTCTTTCTAGCGGTCTTGGTCGTTTTATTGTTAATTGAGACATGACATGATCAGATTTAAGTTTGATGTATATGTAAGCCTAAAATGAAATCGTTTCCCTTCACCTTGATAAAGATACGAGCTATTAGGTTTATTGATAAAGATAGAGCTATTAGGTTAACTCCTACCTGCTGGACATCTCTCTGTAAAATACCATCCTGAACACTGCTCCAACAACCAAGGTTCTTAACATCTGAGGATATCGTTACCAATAATAAAGCAGAGATTTATGCTGACTCAGCAACTGTCATCTGATAGGAATCCTAATATACTATGAGAAAGGGGATTTGTTTTTATGCCTGAAGTTAGGAGATGTTACATTAACATTCCCTTTGTGTAAGAAGTTAAGAGGAAAAGGACTTCTATTTAAAGACTACCTATGTGCTAATTGTTTATGCAATGCATATGGGTGCAAAGTTGGCAGCAACGCATATCATTTAAATAGGCTATGAGGAAAACAGCACAAGAAAATACTTTTTTCATTTAAAGAGTCATCAGTGTAAATGGAAGTTACTATTTTTTATGTGCATCCTAATCCTCTCTCTTGGTTGTGGACACTGTGCACTACAACCACTAGATAGTGTTTGCACACATTTAATACTGTGGACGAAAAATAATTTTCTAATTGGCTTTGTTACTAATAACGGTTTTCCTTTGTTTTCAAAAATATCAATGACATTTTGATGCGAACAAATTAAAGATTGCGTTCAGACTATGATTTATTCAAACTACATCTTTAAAAATAAGGACTTGCGATACAAGACTTTGTGTTGATGTTTAAATTTTGAACGGTTAATCAGTTTTGTTTTTGTTTTTTTTCATGTTTGGGACTCATTCTGTGATCTTTATTTTATATAGCCTGGCACCCTGCTCTTGACCCACCTCTGCAAAGGGTGCCTGAGCTAGTTAGATCTTCATTTCTAGGCATTCCTTCCCTTCCATTGATTGTGGCTTTGGGACATCCCAACATCTGTTGCCCTCTACTGCTGAGGAGAAAAGGGGATTTTTTTATAAATTCTTTTTTTAAGTGGTCAAAAGAAAAACCAACAAAAAAAACAAACAGGTTAATTATACAGATAGAACCACTTAAGAAATCATTACTGTACAACTGTGTTTTTCTTTAATGGGACAAAAAGGGGATTTATATACCTTTCACCAAGGCTATAGGGGGACACAAACCAAATCACCCAGGAATGCATGCCTCTTTTTTTACTCTACCTTCCTTGATTCTTGCTGGTCTATCTGTCAAAACTTTGAAAGGAACAGGGGAGCGGGTTAGTTCTAGACAGGAGGAGGTGCCAGTTCTTATTTTTTTCAGGCCCCTGACTCCTAGGGTAAACCTAACCCACTGCTTGTATACTCCTACAGCCTATGGCAAAGGGATTAAACACTTAGTACAAAAATTCCTTTATTATACAATAATTCCTGGGAAGGATCTCTACCAGCCAGGATGCTCACTTGGTGTCTTGTGAGTACATTTTTCCGGATTCAATATTGTTAATGATTTTACCAACAACTGAAAGTCTCGATCAGGATGCAGATTCATGTGTACACACTATACATGTTTTACACGATTTACCTTCAGATCTGGGCTCTTCATCTGTCATAACCATCGGCTGAAAAGATTGTGACTTTGTAAATTCAATGTAGATTTGCTTACACTGCAGAATTGTAACGACATTGTTAGATCATTTACAGAGATTTTTAGTCCGTTTATAAAATCAAATCAAACAATACAATGTGCTTTGGGACGGTAATCGTTGATCATGGGAGTGTACACATTAATGCGATGTTGGTCTGAACGGTCTTTTATTGTGTGATTGGCTCGAGAAAAAAAATGTAGCATCTACCCAGCCTAAATTTGTATTCCCAGACCAGTATACCTAACACTTGGGATTTTTATGAACTTGTGGAAACATGGAGCACTTAGTACTGCCTGCTGTACTCCTTTTATGGGCAATGAACCCATCTTTATATTCCTGCAGTGCTCTGCCCAAGCTGAGTGAGAAGAAGCAGGCATTCAACGCTTACAAATCACAGCGTGAGAAGGAGGAAAAGGAGGAAACCAGACTCAGGGCTAAGGAGGCTAAAGAGAAGCTACAGCGTTTCCTAGAGCAGCATGAGAGGATGACTTCAACCACTCGCTACAGGTACTAGGTTCCTATGGGTCCGTCAGTAAAACTATAGGGAGGGCCCGCTTTACAAACATGACAAAGTTCAACATACAACATGGAGAAATATTCCCTGCTCTTTGAAACGTAATTTGTACAGTACTATCTGCCAGTGAACTGCGGGCTTCAATATTATATACCGGCGGTTCCCAAACTGTGCGCCGCGGCTCCCAGTGGTGCCAAGGCGCTGTCTCAGGGGTGCCGCGCCCCAGCCATAAAAAAACAAACAAACAGAAACACTTACCAATCTGCCGGGACCCAGCATCATCCTCTCTCACGCAGCCTGTCATATCAGTGACAGGCTGCGTGAGAGAGGAGGATGCTGGGTCCCAGCGCCCGGCGGATTGGTATGTGTTTCTGTTTGTTTGTTTTTTTATGGCTGGCGCGCGGCAGAGAGGGCAGAGGAGAGGGACAGTGTGACAGGAGGGGGACAGAGGAGAGTGAGAGCGTGACAGGAGGGGGACAGAGGAGAGTGAGAGCGTGACAGGAGGGGGACAGAGGAGAGTGAGAGCGTGACAGGAGGGGGACAGAGGAGAGTGAGAGCGTGACAGGAGGGGGACAGAGGAGAGTGAGAGCGTGACAGGAGGAGGACAGAGGAGAGTGAGAGCGTGACAGGAGGAGGACAGAGGAGAGTGAGAGCATGACAGGATGGGGACAGAGGACAGTGAGAGCGTGACAGGAGGGGGACAGAGGAGAGTGAGAGCGTGACAGGAGGGGGACAGAGGAGAGTGAGAGCGTGACAGGAGGGGGACAGAGGAGAGTGAGAGCGTGACAGGAGGGGGACAGAGGAGAGTGAGAGCGTGACAGGAGGGGGGCAGAGGAGAGTGACAGGAGGGGGACAGAGGAGAGTGACAGGAGGGGGACAGAGGAGAGTGACAGGAGGGGGACAGAGGAGAGTGACAGCTTGACAGGAGGGGGACAGAGGAGAGGGACAGCGTGACAGGAGGGGGACAGAGAAGAGTGACAGCGTGACAAGAGGGGGAATGAGGAGAGTGACAGCGTGACAGGAGGGGGACAGAGGAGAGTGACAGGAGGGGGACAGAGGAGAGTGACAGGAGGGGGACAGAGGAGAGTGACAGCGTGACAGGAGGGGGACAGAGGAGAGTGACAGCGTGACAGGAGGGGGACAGAGGAGAGTGACAGCGTGACAGGAGGGGGACAGCGTGACAGGAGGGGGACAGAGGAGAGGGACAGCGTGACAGAAGGGGGACAGAGGAGAGTGAGAGCGTGACAGGAGGGGGACAGAGGAGAGTGAGAGCGGGACAGAGGAGAGTGAGAGCGTGACAGGAGGGGGACAGAGGAGAGTGACAGGAGGGGGACAGCGTGACAGGAGGGGGACAGAGGAGAGTGACAGGAGGGGGACAGAGGAGAGTGACAGCGTGACAGGAGGGGGACAGAGGAGAGTGACAGGAGGGGGACAGAGGAGAGTGACAGGAGGGGGACAGAGGAGAGTGACAGCGTGACAGGAGGGGGACAGAGGAGAGTAACAGCGTGACAGGAGGGGGACAGAGGAGAGTAACAGGAGAGGGACAGAGGAGAGTGACAGGAGGGGGACAGAGGAGAGTGACAGCGTGACAGGAGGGGGACAGAGGAGAGTGACAGCGTGACAGGAGGGGGACAGAGGAGAGTGACAGGAGGGGGACAGAGGAGAGGGACAGCGTGACAGGAGGGGGACAGAGGAGAGGGACAGCGTGACATGAGGGGGACAGAGGAGAGTGACAGCGTGACAGGAGGGGGACAGAGGAAAGTGACAGCGTGACAGGAGGGGGACAGAGGAGAGGGACAGCGTGACAGGAGGGGGACAGAGGAGAGTGACAGGAGGGGGACAGAGGAGAGGGAGAGCGTGACAGGAGGGGGACAGAGGAGAGGGAGAGCGTGACAGGGGGGGGGACAGAGGAGAGGGAGAGCGTGACAGGAGGGGGACAGAGGAGAGTGACAGGAGGGGGACAGAGGAGAGTGACAGCGTGACAGGAGGGGGACAGAAGAGAGTGACAGCGTGACAGAAGGGGGACAGAGGAGAGGGACAGCGTGACAGGAGGGGGACAGAGGAGAGGGACAGCCTGACAGGAGGGGGACAGAGGAGAGGGACAGCGTGACAGGAGAGGGACAGAGGAGAGTGACAGCGTGACAGGAGGGGGACAGAGGAGAGTGACAGCGTGGCAGGAGGGGGACAGAGGAGAGTGACAGGAGGGGGACAGAGAAGAGGGACAGTGTCACAGGAGGGGGACAGAGGAGAGGGACAGCGTGACAGGAGGGGAACAGAGGAGAGGGACAGTGTGACAGGAGGTGGACAGAGGAGAGGGACAGCGTGACAGGAGGGGGACAGAGGAGAGTGACAGCGTGACAGGAGGGGGACAGCGTGGAAGAGGAGCTGGGACAGCGTGACAGGGCAGAGGAGCTGGGACAGCGTGACAGAGGGCAGAGGAGCTGGGACAGCGTGACAGAGGGCAGAGGAGCTGGGACAGCGTGACAGAGGGCAGAGGAGCTGGGACAGCGTGACAGAGGGCAGAGGAGCTGGGACAGCGTGACAGAGGGCAGAGGAGCTGGGACAGCGTGACAGAGGGCAGAGGAGGAGGACAGCGTGACAGAGGGCAGAGGAGGTGGACAGAGGGCAGAGGAGCTGGGACAGCGTGACAGAGGGCAGAGGAGCTGGGACAGCGTGACAGAGGGCAGAGGAGCTGGGACAGCGTGACAGAGGGCAGAGGAGCTGGGACAGCGTGACAGAGGGCAGAGGAGCTGGGACAGCGTGACAGAGGGCAGAGGAGGAGGACAGCGTGACAGAGGGCAAAGGAGCTGGGACAGAGGGCAGAGGAGGGGGACAGCGTGGGAGATGAGTTGGGACAGAGGGCAGAGGAGGGGGACAGTGGGCAGAGGAGGAGGACAGCGTGAGAGGGGCAGTGGAGGGGCACAACATGACAGAGGGCAGAGGAGCTGGGACAGCGTGACAGAGGGCAGAGGAGCTGGGACAGCGTGACAGACGGCAGAGGAGCTGGGACAGCGTGACAGAGGGCAGAGGAGGAGGACAGCGTGGAAGAGGAGCTGGGACAGCGTGACAGAGGGCAGAGGAGGGGGACAGAGGGCAGAGGAGCTGGGACAGCGTGACAGAGGGCAAAGGAGCTGGGACAGAGGGCAGAGGAGGGGGACAGCGTGGGAGATGAGTTGGGACAGAGGGCAGAGGAGGGGGACAGTGGGCAGAGGAGGAGGACAGCGTGAGAGGGGCAGTGGAGGGGCACAACATGACAGAGGGCAGAGGAGCTGGGACAGCGTGACAGAGGGCAGAGGAGCTGGGACAGCGTGACAGACGGCAGAGGAGCTGGGACAGCGTGACAGAGGGCAGAGGAGGAGGACAGCGTGGAAGAGGAGCTGGGACAGCGTGACAGAGGGCAGAGGAGGGGGACAGAGGGCAGAGGAGCTGGGACAGCGTGACAGAGGGCAAAGGAGCTGGGACAGAGGGCAGAGGAGGGGGACAGCGTGGCAGATGAGCTGGGACAGAGGGCAGAGGAGGGGGACAGTGGGCAGAGGAGGACAGCGTGAGAGGGGCAGTGGAGGGGGACAGCGTGACAGAGGGCAGAGGAGGGGGGACAGCGTGAGAGAGGGCAGAGGAGGGGGGACAGCGTGAGAGAGGGCAGAGGGGGCAGTGTGAGAGAGGGCAGAGTGTCTGGATGCAGTGGGGGCAGAGTGTCTGGATGCAGAGGGGGCATTTTTGCATACAACTAAATAAGCATTTCTATCCTGACCTAAATACTTATTACAATTTTTTGACCCAACTACTTCTAAAACAGGACTGCTCGGTAATTATTTTGGAGGGGTGCCTTAAAAAATTATGGAGACTCTAAGGGTGTTGCGAACTGCAAAAGTTTGGGAACCACTGTTATATACTGTAGCATAGATTCAGCTA
Source organism: Mixophyes fleayi (assembly GCF_038048845.1). Lineage (NCBI taxonomy): Eukaryota > Metazoa > Chordata > Amphibia > Anura > Limnodynastidae > Mixophyes > Mixophyes fleayi. Next base: position 92,589,601 of record NC_134403.1, on the reverse strand, counting down.
GGGATATAGAACATAAAGGAGAAACAAATAAAGCAAGGTAAGTGTTAGCTATAGGGAAACGTAGACAGAAAACTATAGCTAACAAGCTGCATTGTAGTGGGAGCCCCTACATCTCTGACGGGAGCTCTGGTATCACTAAACACATAATACAAGACATCTTATTTAAAAGAGCTATTAAAAAATGTATATGTAAAAATTCCCATAGTGTTGCAGAATGTCCTCACTTCTGATAGTCTGGAACGTTTACTTGGTAATGGACAGTTGCCCAAAATATCAATTAGCTATTAATAAACTTCCAAGTTGTTTCTACAAGTTCTGTGAGTGCCTCCTGCTGTCCTTTTTGTATTTTCCTTAAACTTTGAAGTTTCTGGACCCAGGCCACGAAACAGTAGTAATGTGAGTGCTTTCTTATGTACATTTATTATATACCTAATATATGTTGTTATTATTAATAAACTGTGACACCAGTTCTGCTTACTATGCCCCTACATCCAGGCCTGTCTCCATAAGGATTTAGTCTAGGATCCTTCCTCTTCTTCCACAAGGTCATCCAAATCCCTGGTCACTCTAGAACAAGTCTGTCGTTAAACAAGTCTTTCTAGGGAAATAGATCCATCATACAGGAAGCAGACAGGCCCATGCTCAGCATAGACTCCTGTCCCTATACCTCCTTATCTGGGTATAGGGGTACTGGGTACCACTGTTTGATAGAGATGTTACAGCACTCTCGGCTTGTTCGAGTCTAGCATGCACAGGCCTGTAAACTTCCCTTTGCTCACCTCTAATGGGACATTTAGGTGGATTACATGCTGCCTTTATAAGACCGTGATAGTGAAAACGTCACCAACGCTAGTTGCACCGAACCCAGTGATGGTGGCAGAATGCCCTGAGCTGGCTAGCTGCGAAAATTTTGAGGCATTAGTAGAATTAGCCAATCAGCTTTGAGAGCTGCATACATTGTCAGTTTTCCTATATTTTAAAAATGCTCCTTTAAATAGTCTAACATTCAATAAACATTTTAAAAATATATTTTCATATATAATTATTTTTCTACACATCCAAACACAAGTGCAACATTAGTGTAACTACAATGATTCTTATGTCATGCGATAACTGTCCGTGGATTTTTTTTTAGCCTTTTCTCCACAATGTTCATGGAGCACTAGAATTGTTCTGGTGATAGAGCTGGACAGGGAGCTTTATTTTTGAATTTGATCAATGCAATTTAATTTATTTAATATCTAAAACAGTGAAAGCCAAGTCAGCCCTTGGGGCACTCCATGTATCTAAGTCTACACATCTTTAATAATTCCATAGTATTTCAAAAGTGATAGCAATATATCTTTTCGTGTTTGGGCCCCAAGAGGTCTAATTTCAGAATCACTGATCTGTGGATCAAGAGGAAGGGAAAGGCCAGTTATGTCATATAAGAGGAAAAGATTCTTTTCCGAGTGGACTCATAAATTGTGATTCCAGTAGTCGTCATTGATTAGCCCTCAATCACTTATTATGCAAACATAATACCCCATGTTAAACACACACAGAGAAGGATCACTGGGATTGTTCTTCATGGTATGCTTGCTCATCTATTTTTGGAATGTCCAACATTTAATAAACAACCTTTATTTTTACAGTTTGCTTTTAAAATAATGAGGATTTCAAAAAAAATGGAAACTTTATATTAAATAACATGTGGTTAAACTATCTGTTTTTGTAGGAAAGCCGAGCAGATGTTTGGAGAACAAGAAGTCTGGTCTGTAGTTCCAGAGCGAGACCGCAAAGAAATATATGATGATGTGCTATTCTTTCTTGCAAAGAAGGAAAAGGTAACCAATGTTTCTTGTGTGTGGGCAGTACACCACTTGCATGTGCCTTCTTGGTAAACAACAACTGGAGAAATACAGATTACCTACGTTCTCCATCCAGCTGCCCCAATTGATTGTTGTATGTCCTCTGTCACTGATCTGCCATGGGCCATTATATACAGTAATTAAATTTAAAAAAAATTAACACATGAAATAGAGTCCCAATGTTCTCATACTAAGACCTAAATGAGGCTCCCTTGTGCAGTATATTAGGGGGAAAAAGGAAAGGTTTTATTAATCAATAACATGGTCCAAAAATAATATTAGCCAGGGCTTTAACGTGGCAGTTATTTAAGTCCACAGGTGCAGTCACCAGTCACCTTGCTGCACTACGTGACCAGTAAACACCCTTTTAGTGAAGGCAGCATAGAGCAATTACTGATGTATTAAATGGACAAGAGTTTAAAGAAGTTTGGCACATTCACCATTGGCATAGTATTTACATAACATTGTGGTGTAACGAAGCAAAGTGGTGTTAACGTAGTATAATAACTAAAATTATGCTAAAGAACAAGTTATTAATATTAATTATTATTATTAATAATACAAATAATATTATACTACAGAATTGCAGTACAAAGTAATAAGTAGGGAAAAAAACAGACAACATTTTCTATGTATTTAGGAACAAGCAAAGCAGTTAAGGAAACGCAATGTTCAAGCACTGAAAAATATTTTGGACAATATGAGCAATGTCAACTTCCAGACCACATGGTCAGAAGCCCAGCAATACCTCATGGATAATCCTATGTTTGCAGAGGACGAAGAGCTGCAGAGTAAGTATGTCCCCTCATCTAGGAAACCAGACAAAAACTATGCAATATATTTCAATACAAGTGAATGTATATTGTTATTATAGTCATTGTTTTCTTCTATCACACTTAAAAATGGTTTTAAATTAGTAATAATTACTTAGTAAGAAGTAGTAATTCTGGAGCTACAGACATTGAAGTCATAGGTGCAGTGCAGAAAGAAGTGAATGTATGTGTCTATGAAGGCTGATCAGAGATACCATCCAAGATGTTATAGAGGAGGCCTCTCCACAATGCATTTGAGCCAAGTTATTATTTTATAACTCAATGTTTATTAGATATCTCAATTTGGTAAATCCCAAAGTGAAGGAGGGGATACAGATAGAAAAGATGGTACAAATAACACAAGATAAAATGGCAGTGATACACATTAATAGACAAAGTACAAAAAGAGGAAGCCATGTCTCACCTTCATCAATAGAGTCCGCCAAACTTATAATACATATAAGTTGGACGGGAAGAGGAGGGTATAGTCTGAACAAAGGAGAGGGGGAGGAGACATCTATATCCACAAATCTGGGCACCTGCTTATAGAGCAGAGAAGCACTGGGAGGGTTTTTACTAAATTCCACTGAGCTAAATAATTTTTAGCAATTTCATGTATCTCATTTGCCCACCCCATGAAAATGGCACTGCTTGGTTCAATATTAATTTAGTAATAAACAATGTGTGGAATTAACACAAGATAATTCATGTGCATGTGTAAGACTGTAAAGCTTCTATTAGACCAGGCGGTCTGTACAAACTTTGGGACCATGTGTACGACACAAGACACCTATTATTTTATGCGGTCACACCTGTTCATTTCAATTATTGCACAGATTGCAACCACACACGTCGACAGTCAATCTTGTAGGCAAGCATGCAGAATTGGTTCAATCCTATACAAGCAAGATAGTTGCACTTATAGGCTCTTAATAAATATTAAATAATATTGGAAAATTGTAACAAGCTCCTAATTGTATAAATTCCTAGATATGGATAAAGAAGATGCACTCATTTGCTTTGAGGAACATATCCGAGCTCTGGAAAAAGATGAAGCAGAAGAGAAGGAGAAAACCAGGCTTCGAGAAAGGCGACAACAGCGTAAAAATCGTGAATCTTTCCAGGTACCCTATAACCACGTCTAAATGAGAAGGTTGTCAGATTCTTTAACTCTACAAATATCATTCAATTTATACATTATATAATAGAAAGGAAAAATCCATGAACACTCGTCATTCATTAACAATCTTCAAAATGAGCGATGCAGGTGCGAAGTTCTGCAAATAGTCTCTGGTTTAGAGATCCCCTCCCTTACTGCACAAATGGAGTATCTCCATATCACTAGTAAGCTCCATTTGTACCTTGATAAAAATCTTTGCTGAATCTTCATGACTCACTTTATGTGGTTTTAACACCGGAGGAATAAAGGAATCTTGAATTTTTACATATGATGAGTGCACATGATTGTCCTTACTATAATTATTGTGAAGTTGAACTTTCGTTTTTATCATGAAGCACCTGAGCTGTGAGACAAGTGATTGTTGGAATTATTTGTCTGCTTATATTCCATGTAGTGAAGCAGTATTTTACCACATAACTAGTACTATATAGTGAAGCAGTATTATACCACATAACTAGTACTATATAGTGAAACAGTGTTATACCACATAACTAGTACTATATAGTGAAACAGTGTTATACCACATAACTAGTACTATATAGTGAAGCAGTATTATACCACATAACTAGTACTATATAGTGAAGCAGTATTATACCACATAACTAGTACTATATAACATACTAACAGGTTAATTGGCTGCTATCAAATTGGCCCTAGTCTCTCTCTGTCTGTCTGTTTGTGTGTGTATGTTAGGAAATTTAGACTGTAAGCTTCAATGGGGCAGGGACTGATATGAATGCGCTCTCTGTACAGCGCTGCGGAATTAGTTGCGCTATATAAATAAATGGTGATGATGATATAGTAAAGCAGCATTATACCACATATCTAGTACTATATAGTGAAGCAGTATTATACCACATATCTAGTACTATATAGTGAAGCTGTATTATACTGCAGTTTTGTTTTTATGTTAATATAAACTTTCTTTCTTTTAGTATAGCACAGACCTGGGAAGTGGCTTAGTAATTATAGACTTTGAAAAGGCATGTACTTCTTGTGTCATAGAACATAGTAGTCCCAACATACCCTTGTTCTTAACAAAAATTAACAAACAAACTACACTCATACAATTGATCCCACTCAATATAAAGGGGAAAGGGTATTTTTATTTAAGTATTCTTATTGAAGCAATACAGATATGTAATCTCATTATCACTTGTGTGTAGTGTGACACAATGCAGATCACGTATGGTTGTAAGGTATAATGCAAGACAATTTTCAACTTAGAGGACACATATACCTCACAAGTTAACCTGTGCATGATACTCATGCATTCTAGTCAAATCAAGCTACTTAAAGTGTTAAAAAGGTTCTTGTCATGCATTTGGGCCTAGCCCAGGCCTCCTTAGGGGAAGAGCGTTACTTCCCGACGCAAGCGCCCTTTTTTAACGTGGTTTTGTCCACATGCCACCTCATCATTTTTCTCCATCACCTCATCCTTCATCTTCATCGCCACATCCTTCATCAAGCTACTTAAGGTGTTAAAAACTCCCCACTGTCACCCCCGGCAACCACCAACCACTCCCAACTGTCACTTCTCCTTCAAGAAATATATAGGTCAGTGTATAACTCTGCCTAGCAGGTGGCGCTGCAGCTTGGTTTTTTTTTTCCCACACACGCCACTAGGCATTTATATAGTAGATATAAAGCAGTGCTAATAACATGAATATGAGTGGTTATAATCCACTACATAAGAAAAGCTGTTCCCCAACTAAATGTAGACTGCAGATACACCAATGCAGCATATTTTAAAATTAAATCAGAATACTAAATGTGATTTCATCCACCTCAAACTTGCCACTTAGACCCTTAATGGTGTAAATCACTAATAAAAAGGAGATAATTACTTATTATTTATAGCTACATGCCAAGATTGTGAGGAAGCGTGTTTAGCATAAAATACAACTTCACAAAGAAATCTTGAGGATTATGGGGCTGATGCAGAGAGAGGACGAAGCCAGTTTCCATAGTGTATCTTGTGTGAAATCACTCTGTGCTTGCTGAGGAACTGGGAGCACACATATGCGCCCAAGTAGATAGGCATGATTCTGACTTACGCCAGCTTGTGCCTCGAGATGTGGGATGGGGCCATTCTAGTGTAGGCCGTTGACAGCAAGGGCATGTTTATTGATTTGCAAATGGATGCATATAAGACTGAGAATGCCATATAATTTACAAGTGGTCATGGGGCAGGTGTTAATAGCGGATGATGATGATGACGACAATGGTCTTCGACACTAGCAAACTGCTTTTGGTTGGCGGTTTACATTTGCACAGCTTAAGCTGATTGGTGCTTTCTTCCTTTCTTGGGCATTTATTATGCTTTTGTGTGTGAAGCAAAAGCTTTTTTTGTACTCTAGACAGGGAGTTGTTTCTGCTGTATTTGTTGAAGTGTTGGATAAAAACATGTACGCGATTATGATGTAAGTATCTTTGATGGCATAAACCAGGTACATATATGATGTCCTGAAAGGATCTTAACATGCTTTCGGCTCAGCGTATGGACGTAAACACTATATTTTACGGATGGCTTTATGGGTGGAATTTGCGACTATTTTTCCGCCAACTCTGCACCAATTCTATGTGTATATTTATGAATAGCCATTATAATCGTGCTAATGGTGATATGGGGCAGGTGTATTCAATAAGTCTAGATACATGATATACAACAGCTTGCCAAAATTGGCAAATGCATGAAGAAATTTATGAATGTGACATCAACTCCTTGGCATTTAGGGCAATTCTGGGTGGCTGAACATCTTGGAAGGCTTAGAATTTTGGAATTAGAGATTGAATAAATTGATTTTGTGTTAGCTGATACTAAGCAGGCCATCCTCAGAGTTTCCCTCAAATCACATTCCTGTTGTCATTTACTCATGCATTGTCCACTAGTTTTGATAGTTTAGAAGAAATGAATAGATTGTATGTTTTAGCTATGAGTTTTGGTTGTATACCTTTAAGATATCTTGTTAGTAACAAGAAATGCTGAACCGTAGGTCTGCCCCTTCCCCTGGATCCCACTGCTTACCTACAGCATGTCTGACTTGTAAGTAAAGAAGGATTCCCAGGGAATTAAATATTTATTTTGTATTTGTTGGAAAGATTTGTAAGTTGGATTTGTAAGTGGGATATTAATTGTCTAATATTAACAGAGATGGATATACCTGGCGTGAAGCTCATTTGATATCTGTGAACAATGCTTGCTGATATTTTATTTAATCTGAAGGGGGAAATTCAACATTTTTTTAATTGGGATATTCCTATATCAGTTGCAAGTAGAAGTGGCTAGTGATCTGAAATGCAGACAATGTCTATTTTGGAGAAGGTCTGAGAGTAACAGCAGAATTTACTATGTCCGGGGTTTCGCTGCCTCCATATATTCACCAATTATAAATCAGAAACATATAAACAGTACAAATTTGTTGAAGAGTGATTTTTAGATTTAGCTATTATGAGTCTATCTATAGTAGTATCCCGTTAGTAGCAGTGGGTGCAGGCGCACACCACTGCATTGTGTAGTTCACATGACCTCACTACAGCCTATCTGCTCAGACCCTGACCATTTTGTGGATAGCCACCTATGAACTTTCGTCTGTATCGGTATTAGTTTTCCTATTTTGGTACATCCTTCTGACCAGCATGTGTCAGCCCCTACCACTACTTGCACAAGACCAAGTAAGCTATAGCTCGTCAAAGACCACGTCTAGCCTGGTTATAGGGACTTATACTAGGAAACCGTGCTTAGCATCACAGGTTTCGATCCGCATTACAATCTCTTTCACAAACCATCGGAATATCTAGGCTTTGTGGTATGTGAGTCACACCACCTCTAAACATTTAAGGGTCTTATACATAAAAGAAAAAATAATATAAAAAGAAAATAATAGTGAAATTTTGTGCCAGTGTAAAACAACACTTTATTCATACATGATATTACAACTATTATTGAAAAGTACACTTGCAAAATCTTTTAGATTAATACATAAAAATTATTCTTGTTTGTTGCTCTGGTGTTAACATGTGAAAAGAAAAAAAAAAGACAAACGACATTGTGTAACCTATATTTAAAATGTAATTATTCTCAAGTTTACGGTTGTGGCAAACATTTAGAGTCATCCAAATTTATAACGTGATATATAACAATGTAGAACTTTCTTCTGTAGTGCATACTATGTGAACTACGCCCTCATGTTTCCAACACTTAGGAATATTATGTGTATAAATGAAACATGTGATTAGTATCCATTTTCTTTTATATCCATGCCAAAAAAAGAAGAAAGTTTTTCAATTTTAACTCATTCCAAATCTGAAGTAAAAAAATTTATTATGAATGTCCATATCACATAAAAATATAATTTTGTTACAAGACATATCAGCCTTTCCAGTTAGCATTTATTTAGTACATTCTACAGAATGACAGATAGAATCTGATTGGTTGCTCTAGGCAACATCTCCACTTTATCAAACCATTAGTTTAATAAATATACACCCTGGAAATGTGTTTTGGTAACACCCATGTTCATTTTGCATCTCACCTGCTAAAGATTCTAATTTAATTGTACTGCAGAGATATTAAAACTTAAAAGTGACAAAAGTTTATTGCACGGATATTGCTGTTGTCCAAAAATATGAGCTTTATTGTTGCAAAATTCTTAGAACTTATTTTATTTATAAGTTATTTTAAATCTTGTTTTCTTTTCAATTTCCTGTACTATTAAACTGTATACTTTTTAGGGGATATGAGTGCCAATCTGCGCTTACTAAACACCTGTGGTCCACAGATTTGCTAACAGTTAGTGGTGTTTTTTCACAGCCACAGTCTTTAATGAATCACATTACTTTATAAATGGACCTAGTAGTATTCTCTTGTGTTATCCTCTCAACTAACGTGTATGTCTGTGTCCTGCCTTGCAGGTGTTTCTGGATGAGCTGCATGAGACTGGCCAGTTACACTCCATGTCCACTTGGATGGAGCTATACCCGTCAGTAAGCACAGACTCTCGCTTTGCTAACATGCTGGGACAGACAGGTGATTACGATTTAAATATCACTATGCTTGTACTTATGCTGATCATTGAACATTGAAACATTCTGTTTTTTGGAGTTAATGTAATATTTCTATACAGACACAGAATCTAAAAACTGCAGAAAGATCTTAAAATAGTGCATGAAAATTTCAACAATACCCCAAGACCAAAGTGCATCAATACTTAAAAGAGCAATCAAAGAGTGCTAAGGAAAGCGATATAAGGAACGTATCCTCTGTGTACAAATACCAGCATGAAATAATAAATAAATACAACCCAACACTAGCTGGTAAATGCCTCCAACTTGATACAACAGGACACCTGTAAGGAAAATACACCATAAAAGAGTTCCTATATATACATAATCCAAACATAGATTAACTCTCAGACTTAGTGGCTCTTATATGAGCCAAATAGACTAAACATTGAAGGATATTAGTAGTCTTCTCCTGGGGGTTGTGGCAGCTGATCAGTCTCCCTGGAGAGAACACACATGCCTGGTTGCAGAATCAAAGGAACACAGTAACAGCTGATCAAAATCAACTAACTAATCAATAGTTAAGGTGCAAAATATAACACGTTTTCCACCAGATGTCAAAAGACATTTGTAAAACTGGAAAGGAAAAACATTTTGTGAGGTATGAGGGCAGATTTGGAAGCCCCCCATTTAGTCACTGACCCTGTGCTGGGAGATACAGCACGTGGCCGGGATGCGCTGTGTTCCTGAGTGAAACATGAATTATTACATGTCACTTTTGTGTGATTGTATGTTTTTATTACATTGGTTGAAGTGAGCTTAGAAATTGCACGTTACCACAAAGTGCAGCAGGATCTATAGTACGAGACCCGAGAGGTGGTTGGAAAAATCAAGTCCTTTTGTTGGCAGAGGGAAGGCAGCACTCCTTCCTGGATGCACCCTAAATGTGCCCTCACCACAACTTTACCTTGTTTATATAATGTTGCCCCACAAGACAAATTTTCATTTTTTTATGTGGGTACAAAGGTAGGTGCAAGCATGGATTCATACACCTAACCAGTGCTCCGCAATGCACGCCCCTATGTACTCAACGCCCCCCTTTATAAAGTGCAGACTGTCGCAGCCTGCAGACACTGCCACCTTTGCCCACAAATCCATGCAGTTTGCCGTAAAACCAGGAGCATTTACAGACAAGTATGCAGAAGATTTCACAAAAGAGCATTTGTTATGTTGCTTTGTACATTTGTGTTTTCTAATCATATCAATAAAATCATGTTTTATTCAAAATTGAGTACAGTGTGTGTATAACTGGTCATGTAGTGTATGTGTGTGTGTATATAGATAGATTATATATATTTATATTTGATTTGACCTCAGATTCCACAGACGCACACGCTGCTCAGCTGATCATGCCTGGGGCCTGACATATGGGCTGTAAATTCCTTGTTTTGGCTTTCCAGGGTGGGGCCCTCTGACTGCTAAGGTTTTCCCAAATATTTCTTCCTTTTGACTTCCAAATGGGGAATAACACTTCTTTATAATAAATACAAATAAGGAGTGAGCTGTATTTTCCTTTTTAGATTTCTGAAATGTGCAGTTGCTCTACTCAATCAATCACTTTTGCTTTACTCTAGGGGCTAGATTTACTAAGCTGCGGGTTTGAAAAAGTGGGGATGTTGCCTATAGCACCAATCAGATTCTAGTTATCATTTATTTAGTACTTTCTACAAAATGACAGCTAGAATCTGATTGATTGCTATAGGCAACATCTCCACTTTTTCAAACCCGCAGCTTAGTAAATCTTGGTCCAGGCCTTATTCAGATCACCACTTTGTTGTGCTTTTTATGCACTTTTCATGAAAATCCCATGTAACATGAATGTAACTGTCATTAGTAAAACACATGGCAGAATTAAAACCACTACTCACGTTCCACAACAAAAAAAAAATCCGGCTTGTCTGGACGAGCAGTTGGTTTACTATCAGTTATTGCACTATTGCACCTAAGTTAGTAAATACATTTAAAAAGTGTCCCCCGGATCCTATACTCTCTTCTGTGTTGCTCAGGCTCTACACCACTTGATCTATTTAAGTTCTACGTGGAGGATCTGAAGGCTCGTTTCCACGATGAGAAAAAAATCATTAAAGACATTTTGAAGGTGAGCATAGCAAATATATCATATTGAGATGTATGCAAAAAGAGTAACACAATCACATATTGCAAAGGGTGAGTAAGAGGACAGAGGGTAACTATTATGTTGTTTTAAACAAGAACAAAATTACATTATATACATGAACTGCAGTAAAACATTTTTCCATCATTTATATCCACCTATTAATAATGAAGATGATGTGCAAATCATTGTTTTGCTTTTTTGACCAGCTATAATGTTGAAAAACAATTGTTTATGCTTCTCTGCAAATCAAAAGGTGGGCATTGCAGCATTGTATCCAAAATAATATACTATCTGTAGTTCTGTCTTCTTTGGAATGTCTATTGCCATGAACGATGAAGGGGACATATGAAAGCACAGACTAGTTTCATGTCAAACTCACTTGATACAAGTTAGCTGAATTTTCTGGCATAAAACTTTAATATATGCTTTCTTTCCACCTGAAGGCAACATAAACATAATAGCAAAAATTGGCAAATCATTTTATTGTCAATTGGAAAATATGAATGTGAAAAAATTGGTTTGGGAACTGAGGGATTGGATTCAGCAATTTTGTGCTGTACGTTTTACATCCAAAGAAAATATAAGGATGGAGGCTTTGTGTTAATGCAGTCTATTTTGCACATTGTGTATAACTGACAAAACCTATGGTAATGGAGGGGTCTCTTCTAATTTAATATTTCCGTTTATACCAAAGGTGTAAAAAATATGTTATTAAAATACAGATAATTTGGTTTAAAATAAACTTGGGCAGCACGGTGGCTAAATGGTTAGCACTTCTGCCTCACAGTGCTGGGGTCATGAGTTCAATTCCGACCATGGCCTTATCTGTGTGGAGTTTGTATGTTCTCCCCATGTTTGCGTCGGTTTCCTCCCACACTCCAAAAATATACTAGTAGGTTAATTGGCTGCTATCAAAATTGACTCTTGTCTGTCTGTCTGTGTCTGTGTGTGTATGTTAGGGAATTTAGACTGTAAGCTCCAATGGGGCAGGGACTGATGTGAATGAGTTCTCTGTACAGCACTGCGGAATCAATGGCGCTATATAAATAAATGGTGATGATGAACTTGAATGAAATAAAAGACTTCTGAAACCCCTCTATTATTACTTTATTATAAAAAAAATAATCCTCCTTCTCAATGTAGCCCAGCAGGAAAACTTCTTTCTTGATAATTCACAGGGAGTAACATAAAAACCCTATAGCCCAATGAGAATTGCTCTTCTCTAAACCCTGGGGAAGAGTAGTTCTCAAATACCACTTAGTTATATTCTTTCGTTCCATTGTCAAGCACTGATTGGATAGTAGCAGCAGCCAGGTTTTTAGTGCTTTTGGGACATTATTTGCACAAATTCAAAAGGAGAAAAATTACCCTTCCCCCAAAAAATGAGAATCCAGAGACATTGGGTCATTTTGCAAGCTGCTGGGAGGATTAGGGAGGGTAATATTAAGTTATTTTTTTTGGTTGGTCTTCTCTTTTAATTACTGTTATTTTGAGTTGTCTCTACCTGACTTCTACATTGTTTTCTCCCCCTCAGGATCGTAACTTCAGTGTTGAAGTGAATACTACTTTTGAAGACTTTGCTCACATTATCAGTTTTGACAAACGGGCAGCTACACTTGATGCAGGAAACATTAAGCTAACATTTAATAGCGTAAGTGATATCACGCAGCTGCTAAGTGTGGAATGTGCTAGAGGAGTCTGGATGTATAGAATGAGAAGAGCCAGGACAGAGGACTAACCATGTTTCCTTTGGCCTAGTTGTTGGAGAAAGCAGAGGCTCGGGAGCGTGAGCGGGGAAAGGAGGAAGCTCGCAAGTTTCGAAGGAAGGAAGCTGCGTTTAAAAGCATGTTAAAACAGGCGGCTCCTCCTCTGGAATTAGACTGCAGCTGGGAAGATGTAAGGGGTCATGTTACTATGCCACCAATTCAACCTTTTGTGAACAGTTTACACATCACACATTTACTCTTTTACCATTAGGTATTATATCAGCTTATAAATTCAGGTGATAGTTGTAAATTAGTATAGTGTGTATGTATGTTTATGTATTAGGAAGGGAGCATTGATACTGTTTGCATAGCTCATTCTTCAGTGTGCTTGTTATTAGACTAATGAGCGCTCTGTCTTTCTGATACATGGTGCATGTTGATGTATGAGTGTTATATACAGCCACATACATACCTTTTTAGATGGCGTGCTTTAATATAATAGGCAGATAGTTTCTGCACACAAGTATCTTAATCCAACTCTCTTTTCGGAAAAAGACATGCTCTACTTTTCTTCCTTCTTGTTCAGCCATTCACTTCAGTGCTTTAGGTAAAGTGCAGGGCACAGGATTGTACCTGCATCTCTCCATAGATATCAATGGTCTCTATGTGAGTATCCAGGTATGACCACTGCTGTACGTAAAGGCAGAACTCTGCAGGCAATAACCAGGTTACTTGATGGAAGAACAACTGGAAATATAAAATAGACTCAGACCTACATTCACGGGCACACACTGAATCATAATAGCACCCTTGTGCACGAGCCCTAAAGTATTTTTTTTTTTTTTTTAAGATCACTCTTACTATTTAATCTGGCATCACATGATGAAACATATCCGGGTCATTCCACTGTTCCTGGGATTGTTAAGTGAGATAATTCCTATTTTCTGCAGGTACGGGAGCGTTTTGTGGGTGATGGTGCCTTTGACCAGATCACAGTGGAATCAGAAAGGATCCGTCTGTTTAAAGAGTTTCTTCTATCTATCGAGGTTTGTCTGTGTCTTCAAATCTGTGGACATTGTTCCACTTAGTTACGTTCTTAATGAATTCACTGAAATTAATAATATATTTAAAAGTATTGAATGCGAGGCACAATGTAACAAATTGAGGATTGGATGGGACAACCTGCTAGTATTATCGCAACTGAACAGGGAGGCGCGGAGTCTAACGCACCCCTGGTATTGGCGTATGGACTTGGCTGCAATGGGTACGCCCGTCACCAGCAAAGTGATAGGTGAAGTTAGAGAAGTCAAACGTTCCGGGTCAGAACCAGCCAGGCAGCAAGCTACAAGGGATGTCCAGAGAATGGTCACGGTAAGCCAGGAGTCAAAATCAGCGAGATCCAAATAAGCCCAAATCACAATCTAATGGGAAGGTCAGGAAACAGGCAGGTCTGGAGTCAAAAGTACTCAGGAACAGGGATACAGGATACAGGTAGAGGAACAGGCAGGGAGAACGCTGGAGCTAGGTTTGACCTAATAGGCATTTATTTACATTGGAGCAGTACACACCCAATTGGTTCATCCCAGTGCCGTAACTAGACATTTCAGTGCCCTGGGCGAGACAGGGCACCGGCGCCCCCCATCAAAGTGGGAGTGACATTTGCCAAGTGGGTGTGGCCAACCTAATGTGGGGGTGTGGCTAGCACTTTACTGTAAAGAATTCTGCTACATATATTTGCAAATGCATGATATATATATATCTATCAGAGCCGGATTTACACCTCATGGGGCCCTAGGCAAGATATTGGTTTGTCGTCCCCCCCCCTTCACACACACAGTGGCCCCTCACACACATAATACACACACACAGTGGCCCCTCACATACACATAATACACACACAGTGGCCCCTCACACACACATAATACACACACACACACAGTGGCCCCTCACACACACATAATACCAGGGGCGGATTGGGAACTTAAAGTGGCCCTGGAAAAATTCTGAAAGTGGCCTCATGTAGGCGGGACCAATAAATGGTAGGCGGGGCAAATTGTAGGCGGAGTTAGCACTCCATTAGCTCGAGCCACATTGGTTTTTATACAAGGCAAATGCAATACGCTATGGTAAGCAGAGTCCGTCTATCACAGTTGACGGAGCTAACACACAAGTAGGCAAAGCATTGCACATGTAGGTGGAGCAGTCACAAGTAGACAGGGGGGGGTGCCGCGAGTCGGGGGAGGGGCCAAAAAAAATTATTTTTTTTTCCTTTTAATGTGCCACAAAGGGGAGAGTAGCGGGCGGCTGCTGCGCCCTCTCGGGCTTGCGCCCTGGGCGACGGCACCGCCCGCACCACCCTAGTTACGGCTTCATCCCATAGCATATGTCTCATCAGTGTTATGTTGCACATCAAGTGTAGGGCTCACAAACCTTAAGATTGGGCTGTGGGCTTACATGTTTTGGTCAGAATATAGTACCACTGCCTCATATTGTGCTTGTTATATTCAGATGTACAGTGATGAGTACATGTGCTGACAACAATTTAGAACTTTCAGGTATTTTATGTAAGAGCAGTGTATCTACTGTGTGGGCAATCCATACAGACTAATGACAAATTAATATTCATACAGATCAGTAAAGGAGGACAGACACTACTCACCCGGGAACTAAGCAAATCACTCATAAACTTAGGTTTTTGCATCCATATCAAAATGATTTTCCCTTTTCTAACAAAAATCGGTTTATAATTTTGGACCCTAAATAGGTCAATATTCAAATAATACAATACTTTAATTAAAGGGGAAGCTCCAATGAGACCTTCCTGCTATGCGCCTGCAGTGCTTTAAACACACCAACTTAACCAAGGTCCCTGTACAGTTCTTTGCTGCAGGATCATTAACATGGTTCCTCTACTGTCATCCAAACGCTTATACACAGTGACAACTCTTAGCGACTGCTGAGAGACGTCATTCAAAGCAAAATAATCTTTATAGGTAGCAGTGTAAACTGCTTGTATACTGTTTTTTTACACCAAAAGTGGCGATTCGTTTAACCTCAGAACTGCTTTTTTCTAATGTTTAAACTGCCACCTCTAAAGCCTTCCAATTTTCAAGTCATATACCAATAAGAATGATTTTCAATCAAAAAAAACATATCTACAGCCACTGGACATGCTCCAGGTCTATTGATTTGCAGTTTTACAAATCTTTTTTCAGCCATAATTTGTGTTAATAGGTCACTTTTACTGTGTTAAAAAATCCATTTTGTATCTGCTGGTGCTGATTTCCAGTTTAAAAGTTACAATATCGCTTTTAAAACAAGCTTGTTCTTTTTGTAGAATGAATGTCAACATCATCACTTCAAAGGCAAGAAGCACTCGAAGAAATCCAAGAAGCACCACCGTAAGCACTCTCATTCACAGTCCCCAAGCCCTGCAGAACGGGGGAAGAAGAAAGCTCCAGACACATTTACTACATGGGACAATGCTGGAGCAGGGGAGAAGGTGAGGTACCTAGGCTGGTGGCATGCCTTTTAAATATGTTACACTGGAGGAGTGTACATTGAGTCTGTTATCACTCTGTATACGAGCCAGTGCTTAACTGTCTGCATTGGCTGATAAACCCAATAGGTTTTGAAGTCTGGGTCCGCCACAAAAAGGAACTGCTCGTGCCTGACAAGCCTTCCCGCTGTTTGCAGTCTCCATATGCCATATCCCAAATGATCGTGCTCAGAGTTCACTTTGAATATGCATGTGTCAAGGCCTTTATTAGATCTACTACCGCCCAGTGCAATGCTGTGCAGAAACAGTCAGTTGCTCTTTCTCTGGAATTATGACAACTCAGGTATTTTCACAGCATCTTATGAACCTGTATCAATTTATGAAAGACTATACTGGCCATCAACTTTCTGTATTATATATGAGTTATCCTGAATTTTTTTATCAAGTCATTCCTGTATTTTTCTATGTCATTTTTAAGCACTGATAAATATATATAAGAAAGAGATCTAGGGGTAAATGTATCAATCTGCGGGTTCTTCAACACCCGCGTGTTCAGCCTCTTCCGCGATTAAATTTCAAGCGGCGCTGCATTGTAAAGGGTTAACTTCCCTTTACAATGCAACGCCGCTTGAAATTTAATCGCGGAAGAGGCTGAACACACGGGTGTTGAAGAACCCGCAGATTGATACATTTACCCCCTAGGCTGCATCAATACCAGATAAATTAAAAACAGAAAGGTGATACTGCAATTTGTCCTAACACATAATTCTAAGTCATGAATCGATTACATTTCAGCATTTAACACAAATATACACTGTTAATAAAGAAAAATAAAAGGGGTGGGGGGGAAGCGTGTCTGACTATAGATGAAGATGGATGTGGCTGATCGGAGCTCCTCTTCTGATTTCTAAACATCAAGGGCCTGATTCATTCATTCAAGGAACACAATTTGCGATTTGTTTTGTTTTTAAATGGACAGAAATTGCACTCACATTCACCCGATTTCAAGTACAAGTGGATCTGAAGAAACGTTTCCAGTTGAATACAGGTATAAGTACACTCTGCCTATACGGCATTTGCCGTATGCGGGCAGACACAACACACTGCAGGATGCGTACAATGCATATGTACAATATTAATCTCATCAGAACGCATGTTAGTACTATAGTCATGAATAAAAATACATTTGGAAAAAATATATATATATATTTTTAGACACAAAGTACATTTATTAGGATGTTATTAAATACCTACCATACATAAATGCATTTTTACAGTTGCTAGTAATTGCAAACACATGTTCTGTCATGCATACATAACCGTCATCACTATCAATTGGCACTTACACCTGCCCTGTATCTAGTGCAAGTAATACAGCTAAAATTCTGTACCTCAGAGATGCCCAGAGCTTGACATATATAACAACCACATATATAACAACCCCTTCTGGCACTTATCTTGAACCACACCACAGATTACTGCCTTCCGCTAAACCCTTTGAGAGGTGTCTAACAAGAGATTGCCTTTCATCTCTAGAGCCTGCTCTTGTATCATCATTGGTAGAGTCTTTGAAGAGACAATCAGGCTTCACGCAGACGAGCAACCCCTTATCACCAGCTCACCTTATTTATTTATTGTGAAGTAGCTGGTCTGGTTCATATTATGCCCTTTTTGCATTAGTCACCCCCATAGAGTGGAAAGTTGGTATAACAACCAGAAGTAATCTGTTCCCTTAGCACCAAGGACTGCTAAGAGGAATTTCCGGCATCATTATAGCAACTTCTTGGGGCTCCCTTCCATAGTCATCACAAGGGCGACCACACCATGTTAGTTGGTCCTCCCACTGCAAAGGGGGGCCTGGGCTCCGGTACTTTGTATCTGCCCCTCCTCTCTGTGCCCCTGTTGGCATCAACATATTGCCAATCTTAGCAAAACTACATACCATGCTCTTATTTGCCTTCACCAATTAACCATGTCCCAAAGACAGAAAAAGTACTCTTCAAATGCTATAAAGTTTTTTTTTAGTTGTTTTTTTAAATAAATAATGGATTGGGTCAATGTTGGAAATCTCCAGACGCCAATTCAGATATAGAGGATCCGCAACCTAAAATGCCTGACATTATGAAGGAGCTCAAAACAACCATCCAGACAGAAGTGCCATCATTGAGGAAATTAGAGCTGAAGTAACAGCTCTGGGAACATACACCGACACCCTTGAAAAGAAAACTGAAGATATATGCAATTTTCAAGAATTCTATGAACAAAAATGTCTGTAATTAGTATTAGATCTGAATTGTTATCCCTCAAAGGCCAAATGTAAGTTCTGGAAAAATGTTAAAAACATAACCTAAGGATTAAAAATATTCCTGAAGCAGTGACCCAAGAACCCTTCCAGACTTGAGGGATTATTCAGGTCTCTTGCCCTTGATGCCACCAATGAATCCACAGTGTGATCGGGTTCTGAGATCTAAGGCCAAAGCTGATCAGTCTCCTTGAGATGTGGTTGGGTGGTTCCATTAATATCACTGGCGTTGGTGCCGTCACTCTTCTCAATTTTTGTTGTGATATTTGTGGTATTGAGTCCTGTGGGTGTGACTCTGAGGTGGAGTGGGATGCATTTGTCTTTTGAAGTGCATATTGTTTTAGTTAGTTATGTTCATTATAGTTCCATTAATATAATGTTAAAAAAATGTGCTAGAGTGACAAAGTCCACTTTATTAAGACACCTAAAGAAGGAATGATGCTACTTGGATAACTAACCTTTATTCCAGAAACCACCACCTCCACTTTGCCACAATTTATAAACTTGAAAAAAAAACATTCTCTGACTTAACATAGTAACATAGTTGTTGAGGTTGAAAAAAGACACCAGTCCATCAAGTTCAACCTATTTTGGATCTCCTGCGATCCTGCACTTATATTTGAAATTGATCCAGCCAATTTGTTTCAATTGTGAAAATCCCCCCAAACCCAATATTGCAGTCCTATTTTTACCCTATATCCATTAGTATCCTTCATTTTAATTAACGGTTGTATCCCTGGATACACTTTTCCGCTAAAAATATGTCTAACCCTTTCTTAAGTTGTCACTCTTTAGTTCTTTTAAGATCAACTTGAACTATCAAAAGCTGAAACTATTGATCATCTTATTATTGGTGGCCTCACAGCAAGGTGGTAACTGGACTGATATCTTCTCTCTTCACTTATAATTAATCAAGGTTAACTTTTCTCATTAACAATATGCCTTGTAGTCCATTACCCAGGGTCTAAAATACCAATACAAGATTGGTGCCTAATATGATGAGTCGCATAAACTATTTTGCTAGTAATTACTATATTTAGTAATATCTGTAATGCATTACAATTCACTGTATTCTTCCTATGATTCTAGCTTTACACTCCACCTATTTAAATGCACTTGTCTGCTGTTTCTCTAATTCACTTCCAGGTTTCTCAGTCCAAGCAATAGAAAATCTTCTGAGAAGGGCTTAGGCAAGATCAAGTTACTCTCTTGTGAGGCAGTCAGGTTGTCCCATTAACCGGTTTGTATGCCTCCTCCCTAACTGGTATTCAAAAGTCATTATACTTTTCAGCTACCTAATACCATTCAGTTAGGTATAGATCCAAAACTCTGAACACAACTTGTGTGGCGCTCCCTGGCCACCTTACTTATTTCTTATAACAGTATTTTTTTGTACACAACATTCAACTTATATTAACCGTGAACACTCTCTCCACCACAATGGATAAGCCAGTTTAACTATTTAGTGCTAATTTTTATTCCCTTTTTATTCCCTTTAGTCCCTACTAAAATACCACAGCTTTAATACTGGAATCACCTTGGATAGTTGGTCACTCAGAGGGGCTCTATTATTTTATTGTAATATGTAAATCCTTGTCTCAGATTCTCCTTCTCTCACTCTGTTTTCTGATCTAATGATGACACTTTGGTTCAGGTTTGCCCCCTGTACAACTGATTGTTTTCTCTTTGTATTTCGGGTTTACACTTAGCATTCTTCTTCACCTTGTTTAAGTGGTATCAGTAAATTATCCACAAAAGGCCCCCCCCACTTTAATGTGCACAATTTATTCAAATAAAAGATCCTGAGTCCTCTCCTAACACTTACAACCACACCTCATATCTGTTATACTCAGCTCCCCCCCCCACCTTTTTACAGTACTCTTTAGCTACCTTTTTTCTTGATTAGGCCCTACTTACATACTTTCTATACTATTTGTTTCTTTACGCTAAATCCCTACAAAAGGCTACCTCAGCTCCCCCAGGAGTCACCAGCACATTAATTAGCAAGCTCAACAATATTTTTTAAAAGAAAAAGCAAATATTGTCCAGGAAACACTTTTGAATCCCCTCACCCAAATCTGATCAATGCAACCTATATTCAAGTATACTATGGTTTGGCAGATTGTAAACAAAGAGACACAACCATGTTGATTCACAGCAGAATATCCTTTACAACCTACACATCACTAGCCGACCCTTTGGGCAGATATAGCTTCATAGTGGGCAACGTTGAGCACGCTATGATCACAATATTTTCAGTTTATGTGCTTAATTGGGGATAGAGTGCATTCTTTACTGTGTTCTTCCATTACCAAATCACTCATATTATTATTGGAGGAGATTTCAATGTATATTTTAATATTATTATTATTATCATCATTTATTTGTTAGGCGCCACAAGGTTTCCGCAGCGCCGCACATAGTACAAACAGTAGACTATACAGGGTATAACAGTACAGAACAATAAACAAAAGTACCAATACTTCAGAATCTCCAGGCAGGCAGATGCAATAGACACGGAGCAGAAGAACGTGTAAGGAGACAGGAGGGAAGAGGGCCCTGTTCAAGCGAGCTTACATCCTAAGGGAGGGTTAAACAAACTAGGCACAAGAGGAGCCGGTTGAAGGAATGGGAGAGAGGAGAGAATGAGCGGAGGAGATGGGGGTTAAGTGGATGGTTGATAGGCTTTGAGAAAGAGGTGAGTTTTGAGTGCACGTTTGAAGGAGCACAAAGTAGGAGAGAGGCGGATGGAGCGAGGGAGGTCATTCCAGTGAAGGGGGGCTGCACGGGAATATACTGCTAGACCCTAGACAGGACTGCTCCAGCACTCCACTCTCCTAAACTGGGCCTTCTCAAGAATCTAGAACATTAGTCTGACTCCTGAAATCCCAAAACATAAGGTTCTTAGCAAATCCTGAACCCCACACGTACGCTGTTTACTCACTCTTTTGCTCCAAAACAATCAATATGCCCATTTAAACCTAATTCTAGCTGATCGTATAACTACTGAAAAACTCATGCAGGTGCTGATCAATACCATATCCTGATTCACTAATGCCTCCATAGTCCCCGAGATTTATATTCTGCCCTCACCACTCTGCCACTCGAAAAGAGACTTAAGCAAGGATCCACACAGCTGTGCTAGTTACAGGCTAAACAATTGACCAAATTCTTCTGTCCCCGATTTATTATGATCAAGTTGGAATTATCAAGAGGCTCTAGGCCAGGGACAACACAAGGCAATCTATAAATTTAATACACATAATCACCTCCATTTATCGGAGATTTTTTAAATGGTTTTCTGCCTTTATACTCTGATCCATCAGCCAAAGTCCTAAGTAATGAAATTCATTCTGATTCAGTAACCATTCAAAATGGACTAGGACAAGGCTGCTGGTTGTTGTTCACCTGACATGTACTACGGTAATAGATCCGCATTATTACTGTTAGTACGGTAATTTCAGCGCTGATTTTTGCTCTCAGCTCTGTGAGCCGCGAGCAAGAATCTGTGATAAAATTACCGTACTAATGGTAATAATGCGCACTCCGCGTTGTTCTAAATAACGCGGGGAATGAATGTACCCCCAAGAATCTCCCCGATCGGTAAAAAATTATCCATCAAAATTACAAGATATAAAATGAATTTCTCAGATTCAGAAGCCATGCTTCTTCAGGTCTTCCCTCAGGACAGAGACTGCCTTACTTCAACCTAGAATTTCTAATGGCAACAAAAAAATATGACATACTTACTGTTTCTCTACCGATTGTTGTCCCACTTCTATCACTGAGTAACATCCAAAAAGCTCTCACACAATTCATTTGGAATAACAGAAAGAATACCTTCAAATATACTTAAGAGACCTATATTGAATGGGGGGCTGGGTTTGTCTATAAAATACAGTTTGTCAGCTGTATTACCTCGCTGCTGATTCTTCACAAATTGTGGCTACAATTTTTCCTCCAGGCATAATTGCCTGTCTAGATATTGAGACTAATGTCTTAAATAGTATCTCAGTTATCTGGGCCCTACACAAAAAGTATAGACCCCCTTCAACTAAATTATACCCACCACTGAAATTTGTCATAAAAATCTGGGATCAATATTCACTTACATCTAACCACTCTGCCCCAGATTCCCCCATGTCTCCCATCTGG
Source organism: Mixophyes fleayi (assembly GCF_038048845.1). Classification (NCBI taxonomy): domain Eukaryota; kingdom Metazoa; phylum Chordata; class Amphibia; order Anura; family Limnodynastidae; genus Mixophyes; species Mixophyes fleayi. The sequence goes on along the minus strand of NC_134403.1, from coordinate 92,566,917 downwards.
TACAACCCTGATTTCTCTCCAGAAATGTATTCTAACCGATTTTCTAACTGGATTCAAGCAGATCTCAAATTTATTGTTGATTTTTGCAAACAAAGACAATGGCCTTCTCTCTCTGACTTTCAACAAAAATTCCTCTAATTTTAAGACCATTTCACTTCATTCAGATAAGACATTTCATATCAGCCCTCACCCTTAGTGATCTCATACCCTTTCATTATCATCCTCACTATTTATTTATATAGCGCGACTAATTCCACAGCGCTGTACAGAGAACTCGCTCACATCAGTCCCTGCCCCATTGGGGCTTACAGTCTAAATTCCCTAACACACACACACACAGACCGACAAACAGACACAGACTAGGGTCAATTTGTTAGCATCCAATTAACCTACCAGTATGTTTTTTTGGACTGTGGGAGGAAACCAGAGCACCCGGAGGAAACCCACGCAAACACTGGGAGAACATACAAACTCCACACAGATAAGGCCATGGTCGGGAATTGAACTCATGACCCCAGTGCTGTAAGGCAGAATTGCTAACCTCTTAGCCACCGTGCTGCTATATACCATTTGAGCTGATTTACTATTACTGACTCCTCCCACTCTTAAAAACCACACAATGGGATGGAAGAGAGATATTGGTCCCCCAGCAGATTAGGAGACATGGAGTGACGTAAAGAAGGAGATAGCAAAAAACTGTATTCCAAGTAAAATAAATAAAACTTCATAGTACTATAAATATATTACAGATTGTATTATGCACCAGACAGACTGATTAAGATGTTTGCCACCGCCAACCTCTAACTGCTGGAAAAACGGCTTCTACAAAGTGCCTACTGGCTATGAAATTGGAAAAATCCACATCCTCTTACAACATTAGAACTTAAAAACTGCACATTACTGCCACAAAAAATTACCTATTACTTCCATGACAGAGGACATGTGTTTGGGCAGGTCTGAACCCCATAAAGCTTAGAGAAAGGTAGAGCCGTCCATCTGGGGCTATGTGTGGTGGGATGTGAATTACCTAACAAATGTTTATTGCAAATCAAGTAATACTGCCCACTCAAAACAACAACAACTAGTAACACATGACCTTTCTTTTTAATATGGGGAGCAAATAGCAGATCTGGAAGCACAAACTGTCACCTTATCATACACTCACCGGCACAAACCCGAAACACTTGACTTAACTCAAATTGATGCCATTCAGGGGTCATCAAATTCTGCCCTATTAAGCAGCCAAGACATTACAATGACTCCAGTAAAAATGTAATGATGTACCTGACCACATCAGCTTGAATAAAAGCTAGTGGCTAGTTAATTTATAATAATAGCTGAAAGTTTTAGCAATTACTACTCATTTGGATTCGCAAAATCCAGTTTCTGTAGTATTAAAAACTAAGATTAATAAATAACTAGACTCTTGCACACACCTAAATTATCCATAGCTCAAAGCGACTTCCTCAATAAAGAATTAAAGGTAGAAGAGATCAGCGATTCAATTATGGAACTCAAAAATGCTCTACCCCTGGGCTTTACTGCCATTTACTATCAATATTCTCAGGAGCCCTTATCCCATGTTGTTAGAATTATTCAATTCCTTCCTTCTTGGGTCAAAATTTGATAAGGCCACCATTAAGACAGATATTGTGGCTATGCCTAAACTGGATAGGAACACTTAGGTCTGTGAGAACTATAGACCTATGTACTGAATGTTGACCTCAAACTGTTTGATAAAATGTTATCTAATAGAGTATATAGAGTAATTATATCATTGGTGCACCTGGACCAGGCAAGGTTCATACCTAGAGACACACTTTTGATAACACAAGACATGCAATTGATCTCATTTATGCAGGCTAATAAGCAAGCACTTCCTGGCCTAATGGTTACCCTTGAAGCAGAAAAAAAATTGATTTTGGTTGGGTGGCTCTATATACGACAAACCCTGTCATTTACAGGAATATTTTCTGAAAGGTATAGTTGCTATATTCATTGGTACTAGACAAGGATGCCCTCTCTCCCCATTTATTTTTGCCATAATTATGGTGCCCCTGGCTTCCAGAATTCATTAACATCCAGATATCACGGGTATAAGAGCTGGCTCTGGGGGCATATCATTTTATTTATATGCAGTCTGTATTTTAATTTTCTAATATAAATCCCCACATTTCCCTCCCCAATCCGAAACAAGAACTACAAGCATGACAAAGTCAATGTGATTAAATCTATGCTATTTTCTCAATTTAACCCCAACAATTGCTTAGAGTGAACTACAACTTCTGTTGCAATGCCAGAAACTGAAATATTTAGGGATATCCCTGAAAATATCCTACAATTAACTTTATTCACCTAATTTCCTAACCTTGATATATTTCAATTAAGTATATTCCACAAAGTCAGACTTAAATAAATGGGAAAAACTCATGGGTTGGCCAGTTCACAGCAGTAAAGATGAACATTTTACCAAGACTCCTGTACCCTTTTCAAATCTTCTATATATTCTGTGTATATTCTGTGTTCCGACCTGAACCTTTAAACAATGACAGAAACTAACCTCTAAATGTATCTGGCTGAGCAGAATACTGAGAATCTCCATAGACACCCTGCATAAGCCCCTTCAAGAAGAAGGACTGGAAGCTCTAGACTTTCTAAAATATTGCATAGCCGTACATCTGGCCCCCTGGACTTCGGGTGGACATAGAACCAGACACCATAAATGTCTTTTCTTCCTCCACTCTGTTGTGGCTCAATCCTCAATAAAAGCCTTGCTTAGCTAGCTTCCCTCCTCCTTTAGCATTCTCCATTACAATTTGGAGCCATTTCACTTGTGCTTATGAACTATTGTCCAATTCCCTAAAAATGACTTATGGATTAATCCCTCGTTCCCATTGTGGTTAAATCCTACTTTTTCCAAGTGGAGATACCATTATTTTTTGCAGATTTAACTATTTTATAATGTTTTCCCACATTTGCGGACATAAAATCTAGATTTCAGATACCAGCATTTTGCTTCTTTTAATACCTACAGATCAGGCATTTCCACAACTCCATACACTAATCAAATACCGAATTGCAACACTCTTATTCCTTAGAAACTGCTTGGACAGATCCTATTCTAAAGGATTAATCTCTATTCTATATAACAAATCAACATGTAGAAGAGCGCAGGTTAAAGTAAAAAATACATTTCATATTTCTTATAATTCCAAATTAAAATAAATTAAACCCAATAGAATCGCTATATAATAACACACACAAAAATCCTGCTAAATGTGGAAAGTATGTAAGTAAAAAAATTATGTCAAATTTCATCCAGCTTCATCATACTCATAAATTGTTCATATTATCATTGTTCAGACACTTAAAAATGTCAGTACTTGTAGTTAAATATATTTGATATTCCAAACTTTGTATTTTAAATTATCTGAATGTTAGCCTCCTTTATATAACTAGGATAAGTTGATATTTTGTTATGTAATAAATGTTCACTGCATTAGGGACTAATCCCACAGATCATTCAGATGATGACAGAGTCAATCCTTAGGAAACAAATTAAAGTCATCATCAAAGTTCTCTTTACTGTCTAAGAAAGAATTTATTTGCTGTACGTAAGTCCCAGAAAATAAGCACTTTGTTTCAATGAGGCTGGAATATCATACAGCGTCAGTTCCACAGGCAAGTATAAACACTATTAAATGATGAGCTGGAGATGTTGGTCAAGCTTGCACACAGTAGCGTCTTCTGACGCGTTTCTCCACCTCTCAGGGGTGGTTTCATCAGAAGTAATTTATATCAATTAATATCGAAACATATTCAAGCTCCTAAAGAACCTCATGAGCTCAGATGGGAGAAGGATGAAATAGAGACTGTAGAACTTGAGGAATGGGCAAATAAACTGGAATAATCTCTCAAAAAGTGTCCGGATATGTGAGAATGCTCTTAAATTATTTTATTAATGGTACTTGATACAAAAAGACTTCATACATCAATCTTCCCAAACTCAGCCCCCTCCTGTGCACACTGAGGGCACTCTGTCTCATATTTGATTTAAATGCCCTAAATTGATGCCTCTATGGAAGGAAGCCCACTACCTTACAGTCATAACTGGAATCCATATAACTTATATATGTTAAAAACATTGTAGGTAACTTATTAAAAGGTGAATGATCTATTCAATGAGCAGGTCAATTATCCAATGGAAGGAATCATAACACAGACAGGACCTATAAAATATCTTCAATAGCAAAGGCAGATAAATGTATTATTTTCCCCTTAAGGAGCTAAGTAATCTATTTAGCAACATGCCTGCAAAAAAATGACACAACTCAGACTCTACTTGGCCTTTGTCACTAGAAAGTGCCCTAGGAACAGAAACGCATGTGTGGGCTTCAACATGTGAGAAATCCAAATTGAATAAGGACACCTTATCTGGATCATCTACTAACACCAATATGTAAAGCATTACTTACATTGTTTTCTTCTTCTCCCTATCATGTCAGGGTCTATGTGTACGTGGTCTACAAGTACATGTGGGTCTGGCTGCCCACTTGCTGTCATTTATTTTCTATCTGTGAGCTCTATCATGGACTTGTTTACAGTATGTGGCTTCTAATATTGAAGATTGCGTGTATTTGGTTTTAATGCACACTATCATTTTATGTATTAATACTGTACATTTCTGTTCATTATTTAAAATTCTGTGTTGCTACAAAGTGTAGAATTATCCCCTGTTTTCAATGTATCTGGTATTGATGCATCATAGGTCTCCTTCTTCCTTCATATATTAATTGAAGGTCTGAATGCTCTTTGATCTGGGCAGATCATTCAGATATACTGTCTGGTTATCAATCTTTGAGTGTAAGATTTATAGTATTGTAATTTGATAAATGTTTATATAAATACATAATAATTTTTGCTGGTGCTGAAATAAGTGTATAGTTCTTTATACAGTTGTAATGTCCTAAACAATGTTCTGCACATTTGTATTTATAAGTTTATATTTTTATTAATAATGTTGTTAGAATCTTACATGGCTGCGATTACCTGTACTAGAGTCAATGCACAACCAGCCTGCTAGGTACCTAAGACATTGTAAAAGACAATTATTTTATTTAGTATATACATAAAGATGGTCATGTATTCATAATAGGGTGGACAACATAATTCAATATTCAGTATGTGTAGCTAAGGCTTTCTATAAAAGGAATAGCGAAACACAAGGGAAGAGGGAATTAAAGGTCACACTATTTGACAGGTTACCATTCTGGTTGGTTGACCTGAATGCAAAGTGGTCAGAGCTATTTGGCCACACGCGCATCATCATCACCATCATTTATTTATATAGCGCCACTGATTCCGCAGCGCTGTACAGAGAACACATTCATATCAGTCCCTGCCCCATTGGAGCTTGCAGTCTAAATTCCCTAACATACACACACACAGACAGACAGACAGAGACTGGGGTCAATTTTGATAGCAGCCAATTAACCTACCAGTATGTTTTTGGAGTGTTGGAGGAAACCAGAGCAACCGGAGGAAACTCACGTAAACACGGGGAGAACATACAAACTCCACACAGATAAGGCGATGGTCGGGAATTGAACTCAAGACCCCAGCGCTGTGAGGCAGAAGTGCTAACCACTTAGCTACCGTGATGCCCATTGGCCAGACACGCATGTGATAAACAGGCTTTCGTTGCTTGGCCTGAATAGCTGGATGTTAGGGCACACTAAATGTGGTGGGATGTTGACTGAACAAGTGATCTGTTATGGCCATTGTCCAACTGGTTTGCCTGTTGTCCTGATCAACATCTGAAAGTTTCTTATCACGTCGATTGGAATCTGTAGCTTTTTGGCCATCAGAATCACAGCATGTATGGAAACTTTAAGTGGGGAGTTAAAAACTGTATAAATCTTTTGTAAACAGTAATACATTTCCAATTAACATTGTAACCATGCCGCTATCGTCTCATGTTGTTATATATCTGGAACTTAAAATTAATATTTAATAAATATTGTGAAATCTATTGTACATATTAACTAATGGTTTGCTTTAGGTTGTATATCAAGCTCTATTGAATGTATATTTTGGAAAAGATAAAAATATTACTGGTGCATGAAATGTTGCTTGTGATATTTTACTGGACTCCAATTTGAAGTCTTTATTTACGTTTCAAGGTTCAACTTATTTTCCAAAGTTATCGCAGCTAATCTAGTAGGGATGTCACCTTCAGGAAGACCTTTTCACCTTTCGTTCATAACCAAGCCCTGAATAATATAGCTACGTGTATAGCAAATGTTAATTCATCATATGTAGCTATCTAGCTGCAGACAATGGTCTTTTGGATGCAGAAAAGGCTTCAGTATCTGTTGTGAGATTGTGTGATAGTTTGGTGCCCCTTTCTATCTCGTTATATGATGTGTGCAGTTAGATTGTTGTAACCAAGCTGCTGTTCGTTTCGGTTTCCTTTCTGTGCTTTGCTCTTGCAGGCTTCAGAAACAGATGAGGAAAATCACCAACATCGTCCCCAAAAAAGAAAGAGAAAAAATCATTCAGAGTCTGGATCTGATGTGTCCTCTTCAGCTGATTCAGGTAGCGCTTCTCTTGATCCTATTTGTGTGTCAGTAGAGGCTCCCTCAGATATAGTGCATGGTGCCGCATAAGCTGACCATTATTTGCTCCATTTGTATGTGTGGCCAGAACATAGCTCCAAGAAATCCAAGAGGCAGAAAAAGAAGAATAAGAAAAAGAGGCACAAATCGGTGAGTCTGTAGAGAACACTCTTTTTCATAGGGTACTTTGCAGCTTTCGGTACTGGAAGAGAGGTCAGAAAAGAAATTTAATTTTTTTTTTTTTTAGAACAGTCCTGAGAGTGAAGCAGAGAAGGAAAAAGAGAGAAGTAGAAAAGAGAGAGAGCAAGATAGTGAACAGATGAAAGACAGAGACCATTATGAAGAAGTGGAATCTGCAGACAGCCGTCGCAGATCACTAAAGCAAGCCACGCGGAAGGAGAAAGTAAGTGAGTGTTTGTACACGGGACAAAGCAGCACAAAAAGCCAAATTTATGCAATAATTAGTTATAGCTGTAATAATGATGATGAACTTGTACAAAATGCAACCAACTACAGTAGCTAGTCAGTGTATATCCTCATCAGTACGGTTAGTGATACTGGTCAAATAGGTGTTGTATTTCATACTGGTGAAATGTAGTACAGTCATGGCCAAAAGTTTTGAGAATGACACAAGTCTTCGTTTTCACAATGTCTACTGCCTCAGTTTTTATGATGGCAATTTGCATATACTCCAGAATGTCATGAAGAGTGATCAGATGGATTGCAATTAATTTCAAGGTCCCTCTTTCATCATCATCAACATTTATTTATATAGCGCCAGCAAATTCCGTAGCGCTTTGCTATGACAATGAACTTTATCCCAAAAACAATATTCTCACTCTATTTCAGCCCTGCCACAAGAGTAGCAGCTGACACCAGGTCAGTGATTCTCTCACTCGTGATTCTCTTGTTAACACAGGTGAGAGATTTGATAAAGGACAAGGCTGGAGATCACTCTGTCATGTTGATTGAGTTAGAATAACAAACTGGAAGCTTTAAAAGGAGGGTGGTGCATAAAATCATTGTTCTTCCTCTGTTAACCATGGTTATCAGCAAGGAAACACGTGCAGTCATCATTGCTTTGCACAAAAAGTGCTTCACAGGCAATGATATTGCAGTAACATTGCACCTAAATCAACCATTTATCGGATCATCAAGAACTTCAAGGAGAGAGGTTCAATAGTTGTGAAGAAGGCTTTATGGTGCCCAAGAACATCCAGCAAGCACCAGGACCATCTCCTAAAGCTGATTCAGCTGTTGGTTCAGGCACCACCAGTGCAGAGCTTGCTGAGGAATGGCAGCAGGCAGGTATGAGTGCACCTGCACGCACAGTGAGGCACAGACTTTTGGAGGATGGCCTGGTGTCAAGAAGGCCAGCAAAGAAGCCACTTCTCTCCAAGGAAAACATCAGGGACAGACTGATATTCTGCAAAAGGTACAGGGATTGGACTGCTGAGGACTGGGGTAAAGTCATTTTCTCTGATGAATCCTCTTTCAGATTGTTTGGGGCATCCGGAAAACTGCTTGTCCTGAGAAGGAAAGGTGAGCGCTACCATCAGTCCTGTGTCATGCCAACAGTAAAGCATCCTGAGACCATTCATGTGTGGGGTTGCTTCTCAGCCAGGTGAGTGGGCTCACTCATAATTCTGTGTAAGAACACAGTCATGAATAAAGAATGGTACCAAAACATCCTCCAAGAGCAACTTCTCCCAACCATCCAAGAACAGTTTGGTGACGAACTCTGCCTTTTCCAGCATGATGGAGCACCTTGTCATAAGGCAAAAGTGATAACTAGGTGACTCAGGGATCAAAACATCAAAACTTTGCGTCCTTGGCCAGAAAACTTCCCAGACCTTAATCCCATTGAGAATTTGTGGTCAATCCTCAAGAAGCGGGTGGACAAACAAAAAATTCTGACAAACACCAAGCAGTGATTACGCAATAATAGGTGGTCATCAGTCAGTATGTGGCCCAGAAGTTGATTGACAGCATGCCAGGGCAAATTGCAGAGGTCTTCAAAAGGAAGGGTCAACACTGCTAATATTTACTCTTTGCATAAACTTAATGTAATTGTCAATAAAAACTTTTGACACTTATGAAGTGCTTGTAATTATACTTCAGTATACCATAGCAACATCTGACAAAAAGGTCTAAAAACACTGAAGCAGCAAACTTTGTGAAAACCAATACTGTGTCATTCTCAAAACTTTTGGCCATGACTGCATATATTTTTTTTAGATATTCTTTATTTAATCAAACTGATAAATGATTTACAACACAAAAAAACAAATTAAGTCAGATACATTGGGATTCAGAGGGGTATTTTTTGTTTTATAAGGAACATAACAAATAACATGAGAAGTAGCAAACATTCAGAGTCAATATGTGATTATTGGACATCATAAGGGTGGGAAGGACAATGGAAGACTGGGAAGAGTGTGGGAAAACAGGAAGCGAGAGGTAATCCAGGCCACATGGGGAATGGATCAGTGTCATGAATTGAGTTGGGGGGGGGGGGGGCATCTTGCAAGAGGGGTGTACCAAACTTTTAATTGTGTTAAGTGGAAGGTGACCTCTTAAGAGGTTGACTGAATGAACTGCAAACAGTAAACTGATGCGCCTAATCCATTCTGCCACTGATGGTGGGGAGGGTCATCTGTGTACAGGTTTCAATGATTTGGCTGCATTGTTAAGATGTTTGAGGAGAGATGTTTTGTAGGTCAATATAGGGATGTTTGAGAGAGCCAGAAACCATGGTTAGCCCTCGTAATGGTCCTGGCAAGGTGTATAAACTTATTCTGATAGGTGGAGATGTTGGGGCAGCTCCACCAGATGTGAAGTGGCGGAATGTAGTATATTTGTATGGTGCGTGTGGTCTAACATTTTTGGAAGCACCTACATTTTTTATTTTCCATTGTGTGTATGCTGTAACTAAATCTGCTGCATGAAGTTGCTACTCTTAATCTCATGAAATGTTTACTTTACTGTACTTCTGAGTGATCCTCCCTATAAGTTTCTTGATTGCCGTGAATGATTAGAACCAGTGCTGATCATTACATGAGTTTGAGCCCAATTTCCATCTAGGATTTCATCTAGGATTGATTTGGAGGAATGCTGCTGCATATATTACTTTGCTACATAATATATTCCCTTTTACTGGACTTGTGCAATACGTCATACCAATAACTAACATTTTCTTATTATATATTGTTTTGACTTTTTCCATCTACAATACAGAGCCGGTTTCGGCTTTGTAATATAACTCCATCTTTCTGCTTTCTTTATTACCTGTGTTTCAGACAGGCTGGGACACCTCAGAGAGTGAGCTCAGTGAAGGAGAGCTGGAGAAGAGGCGACGAACCTTACTGCAGCAACTGGATGATGATCAGTAGATAGACTTTTTGCACACTAGAGTTATGTTATGATCATCAGGTTTCAATTTCTATAAATCTGCACTCAATGTGCTGTTTTTGTTGATTCATATCCTGGACAAATCATACCTGCTAAGTCTGTGACCCTGCAAAAGAACAATTGTGAGGCCGCTCCAGAAGAAATCAGTGTCAGTGTACAGCCCCTGAGAAGTCACATGCTGACATTTTGTTGTAAAGTGGAAAATGTTTATTAAAAAAAATTAAAATACGTTCATAGCCAGATCTGTTATTTTCCCTGGGTTATTGGAATGACAACATTTTTCTGCAGACAAACACAACGTGAACAGTCTTCCTTTCTAGCACATGTTGAACAGCAACATCCATGATGCACTGTCTGTTGTTTAATGGGATTCAAAGTCCCCAGTGCTGCACACTGTAGATGTTTGTGGGCCAGACAGTATTCATAAGGCGGCAGCATTTGAATTAGCCGAGACAAAAATGGCTGACTTCACAGTATGCAAACCCGTATTTACTCTTCTATTGATCCTAATATAGTGATCTTTTTTTTTGACTGAAATAGAATGAAACAGAACATCCCCCTGTAATTAATAAGACTACCTCCCTCCTATGTATTGGTCACAGCCGTATCTAGACATTTGGGTGAGCCCCGCATATTGGTGTGAGTGATAGTAGGAGGTATGGCCAAGCCACTGAAAGAACGTGCCCAGGCCACAGAGGTGGGAGCCCTGAACAATAGCTGGACTGCTCTGCAACCCCCTCTCCAGAACCTGCCAGTTCTCCCTGTTTCTTATTGATCTTTGTGCACTGAGAGGTTGGGCAGGCAGGTGACACAGCTGATAAGGCTACATCCACCCGAGCAAACTCCGTATTAGAAACATAATATCAATCATAGAAGTACATTAGGCAGAATGGAGAGCCCAATGTTGTAATGCTGATTTACAGTTGGGTATGAAACAAACAAACAAAACCCCATTAGGGATCTGATTCACTAAGGCACGCAAAACGAACGTAATGTGTGTTTTGTTTAAAAATGCACGTAATTCCCAAATTCAACTATAACCATATCTGAAGCAACATCTCTTGTTGAATGCAGGTGTAGGTATGCTCCGCTTATATGGCACTTGCCGCATTGAGACAGACACAACACACTGCTGGATACTTACAATACATATGTGGAATATAAAGCCCCAGCAGAACGCATGGGGAAAAAAAGTTCAATTATTGTCACCTGTTAATAATATATTCATACATAATCGACAATCATCACTATCACTCAGCCCTGACACCTGACCTGTAGCTGGTGCAAGTGATATAACAGAAAAACATGTCCCTTAGGAGGTGCCCAAAGCTTGAATCAGACACTGCTGCGTGCACTAACACTTGGCACACCCTTATTGTACATTGACCACTTACATACGCCCAGTCCCCTCCCCCATTCCACCCATGAAAACATAGGTTGTCGGAAGTGTCTTTTGCGTTTGAAGATGAATTGGATGTTGCTGCATTTTCTGGTGTATAGTCCGTTTCTGGGCGTGGGCAGTGCAATTCAACCCAAAATACGGGATGTATCGGCATTTACATTCCTTAATGAATCAGGCCCCAGGCATGTAATATGTGCATGAGGGAGCTGCACAAAAAATCCTGACTTTCCTACTTAACGCTGAGTTTCGAAGCTTGGCTTCATGTGTTTTTTGAGAATATAGATATCAGTCATGTGAATTTAAAAACTGAAGCAATTGATTCAGCGTCGGCCACACTCGCCTGTGGAAAACACCCCTCCTGTCAGGAAAAACATACCAAGAAAAAGTGCTCCACAACAGTTCAAAAACCCTTCACTGTTGGACACAATCACTCAGGGCTGCAGAGTTCTTTAGGTTGGCGCCACAAGTGCACTCATTCATTTGTAGATAACATGATAAAGGATTCATGCGACCGTATTACCTTCCTCTACTGTTCCGTAGTCCATTGCCTGTGTCCTTAGCACCACTAAACCCCCCTCAACCTCCTTCCTCCAACCATGCGACACGGTATGGTTTTTGTGTAGTCATGTCAGTGCAGTGTGTCTTGCAGTGCAATGTCTTCACAAATGTGTAAATGTTTTTAAAATGTTTAGAAATATAAAATATATTTACACTCACCCTTGTGTGGTCCAATGGGGACTGGGCCCCATCCAGCAGTATTGTGTCGCCACTCCAGTTCCTGCTCATGATGCTGCCAGAGTGGCCCCTTGGTGGTCTATTGTTGGTCCAGCAGGCTGTCTTCTCTGCTCCAGAGTGCTGGGAGTGGAAAAAGTCAGCGATGGTGACCCCAATAGTAGCTGCATATAGTGTTTGCTTGTGTGAGAGAAGGATGCCAGTAGTATTCAGACTGATTTAACCCGCTCCCCCCACATGGGAACCAGAGAGCAGCAGTACCAGACCCCTTTGAGTAAAGTTATTAGAATCCTGCCACTGTAAGCTACACAGGCAAGCTCAAAGAGCTCTGGCTGAGTCAGTCTGACTACCATCCCTTTAACGTCGATTTTGATTTGAAGGGGTGCTAGACAGGGGAGCAGGTTTATTTGTGAGATTTAAAGATAAATCTTCCATCCCAGACCTAGTGGTGCCAGGGTGAAAAGGGAGTGGAGTTCCACCTCACCCAGGCAGTGCATGGACAGAGGGAATCCCTCTCTGCCACTGAGTGTGATATTAAAGGTGTGAACCAGGTCCAGGCTGATTCATGTGCAAGACAAATATAAATAAACCAGGACTGGTTAAAAGGACAGGGGGCTACTTTACACCCTGCCAACATGTTTGTAAACACTGTGTTTAAAAGGCTGCAAAGCCCAATATAAAGTATAATTGTATAATTATTGTATTTATCAGAGTGTGTTTTATCACCAACTTTTAGTGGTGTGGAATAGCTTTTTAAAAAACTAGTATTAAGTATTAAACATAACTCTTCCTAAAGAGGCTGCTCTATTCCTGCAAGACCCATATATCGCTGAATGCCTGTGACCTGCAGATTAGTCCTAACCCTCTCCATCCATCCCACGGCAGTCCTGCGTTGAACCCAGTACGGAGTAAGCGCTCTACCTGCTGTTCTGCAGTCCTGAGTCAAAGCGGTAAGGAGGAACCGGCTACTGTCACTAGCAAAGATGTGCCGAAGCAGCCAAACACACCACCCAGGAGTAAGTGTATCCAGGTACTGGGGAAGAAGCCTGGTGGAGGCAACAAATACTCTCTTAACAACTGGGGGTTCCTGTTCACACTTACAGTGCGTGTCTGGTGGCCGAGTAACACCAGTTGGAGCAATCTGTAACGGCAGCCTGTTGCCGGTAAGATGAACCCCAAGGATAGTCATAAAATCTCCTCCTCCCAGGCAGGGTGGAGAAATAAGCCTATCCTGTCACACTGATATCTCATTTTGCAGTCATTATTATAGCCAAACAGGGAAATCCAGTTTTATACATGACCCTGACCATGCTGGGATGTAATTTACTAAGTTAACATATAAGCCACACCTGTTTGGAAGCCCTCACTTTAAATATGCTTTGTGCCCCTCATTTGCCCATGTGTTTCCATTTTTTGCTTTTAAAAATGTTTTGGACCGAAACAAAGCCAATCGGCAACAAATAGACATCCTGCAGGAAGTTGAAATCTACATGTTTGCCACCAGAGGGCAGTCTTTAGCAACACATAGCTCATGCAGAGCAACAAAAAGAATTTAATTGTACTTAATTTTTCTTTCTTGGACTTTCTGGGAAAGTGCTTCTAATTATGCATTTTCTTGATGGAAAACAATATTGCATTGTATCATAATCTCCCCCTGCACTGTTCATCACATGTGTCTAATAATCACTGCATTGCAGGATTGGGAATAGTGTCTTTGTTGTTACCCTCCTTTATTTATATAGTGCTAACATATTTGGCAGTGTGCAATCTAAAACATTGCTAAATTAACAGGATCCACATACTAAACTGTGCTCTATTTTTACGGTTTTAATCCCGGAGGACCTTTACACTCAGGCTCTTGGGCCCAGCCACATGTACCAGCTATCCAGGAGCCATGAAGGGTTTCGGCCAGCTCCATAGCAAAAGTGGAAGCTGTGTCCTTTTTACTAGCAGAACGCATACAGTATTATCCACACAAGTAAGTTAGTAGCTGAACTGCCAGTTCCCAGGCTCAGACAGGATGTGATGTGGTTCAATTATAAATCTGAAAATCAATTGGGAACAGTGAAGGGAAAGCCTGACAAGCTGCAGGTCACCCAACCTTGTATCACACCTACAAGAAAACAGTATTGGGCAGCTGAAATCCCCCAACTGGAGAGGAACCATGGGACTACTTGAGATCTGATTTGGGGTGTTATAGTTTTTAACATTGGCAGGAATCCCAGACAATACAGTTTGTTTAGGTCATGTATCCTTCATGGCAGTAGGCCCATATTTCTACCAGTTATACACAGCAATCTAACCCTCATTTTGGCTGGAGGATCAGAGAGTATCTCTTCCTGTAAAGAGCATAAGGCCATCCCCAACTTCCCACTCTAATTAGCACTACTAAAATTATACTTGTCAATTGAACTTCCAGAACACAGTATAGCTCAAATGTTAACTTGGTGATAGGACTTCATACAGCTGGATCAAGGGATAATCCTGAAACCAGGAAAGGATTGGGCAACAGTATTTAGGCTGAGAAAATACAGGCCCATGTGACTTTCCATTTCTTTCTCCTCTTCAGTGTATTGGGTTTTTTTTTTATCAGTTTTGAGATACTGTCACTTATAGTTTCCTTTTCTTACAATTACAGCAAGCTATGGGCAAGGGCTAGGATATTATTTTTCTTGCCCATAGCTCTGTATATTTCTGAACCTAAATTTACTTCAACACCAGATTATAGTAAAAGCTACAGAGTACAAGAAACTACAGCTATAAAACTTTTGAATAATGCTCCTTAACCTATTTTATTGTACCTATTATATTATATAGGTAGGAAAAGCCCATGTATTTATGAAGTGATTCTTCCCCTTTACGTTTGCTGTGCCACCCTAGGCCTATGTGAGCATTTTGTTATATTCTGATTTAAGTAGATGTACTTGTGGCTTAGCAGGTCCTACTTCTACAATCTCCAATACCTCAGTCTCCTTATCTTTATTGGCAAAACTAATTACATGCACTTTTTTAAATGGTATAATCAGCTTGTTTTAAAAATGTATTTGCAAATGAACAACTAACAATTATTTTCTGCCAGCATACTGTACTTGGTGATGACGGCTTGTGCGTTCCTTAGTTCAAGTGCATCCGCTGCCTAAGCACAGTGGAGGCGGCCTGCCACAGTGAGGTCACTTGTTTTTAATAAATTAATAGTCTACAATCTCTTGAATATTGATACAGCCAATGAAGTAACTGCCTCCACTAGTGGTCTTTTACAATACATAAAAATGTCTGCTGTGTAATGCTAAAGCAGCTTTGAAGCTGCCGCACACCCAAAACATTGAATTTAACAGCAAAAGATTACTAAACTCAGGACAGTGAGCTGGTTGTATCTACATTATCTAGATTTCTGCCGAGCAGCCTGGGTTTACCGAGCAAGATGATGCGTTTGTGGAGGAATAGAAGCTTGTATAGGCAGAGAGAGGGTGTTCCTAGTAAAGTCTGGAGAGACGCACATGTACACTTTTTACAGAGCAGGGCAGAAGCAAGATTTCCTTTTGCAGATTACAGTAATGTGATAAAGGAGGGTTATTTCCTTGTTGTCCTGAGGGGTATATGGCCATTTCCAGTCAGCAAAAGGGCTTCAGTTTTGCACCAGCTCACTGTCAGCAGTCTACTTTTAAAAGGTGCCGTTTTGTGGCTCCATTTTGCATTTTGACTAAAACGCTTTTTCCAGGCACAAGCTGAGTAGTGTAATAAGATTTTATACTTGCGGTAAGTCCTTTGCTCATAGTCCATTGAGAGACATCGGACATTAGGTTATTGAGTAAAATTCAAACATATAAACTTCTCACCCCCCTCCATCCCCGTGCCTGCTGGAGCAATCACTAGTTATTTTTTTAACTAAGCCCCACAGGGCAGAGTAGGAGAAACACAAAAACAAGGAGAGGAGAACCAAAGTGTAAAAGGGTGGGCAACCGGTGTTCACCGATAGACTAAAAGAATAGCATTTAATGTTCGTATAAAATCTTATTTTCTCTTTTTTCCAATTGGGTGACCCCGGACATTAAAAACATCCCCAAGCTACTCCTACAGCAGGGTTTTACACTCAGTAGAGGCAGTGCAGAGCACCTTCCCACCCACAATTTGCATCTTTAGATGCAAACACATTAACCTATAAAATTGTGTGAATTGGAGGACCAGGTGGCAGTCCAACACAGCTGCTCAGCTGCGGCCCCATGCCGTGCCACCCAAAAGGCCCCCCACTGACC
Source organism: Mixophyes fleayi (assembly GCF_038048845.1). NCBI lineage: Eukaryota > Metazoa > Chordata > Amphibia > Anura > Limnodynastidae > Mixophyes > Mixophyes fleayi. The sequence continues at coordinate 92,550,502 of NC_134403.1, read as the reverse complement.
GGGCTGAATAAGCCATGGTAATTGCTGAAACAGGTTGCTCTGCTTCCCTGTAAACGTGATGGATTACGGATGTAATCCATCTTGCAATAGATACCTTGGACACTGGCCAACCCTTCTTATGGGCCTCATACAGGACCAAAAGACTTTCAGGAGCATATTCAATTAGCTTGGCCGTCTGCAAGTACTTGGCCGCTGCACTTTACTCAATGTAATACAGTACCCCAATACTGCAGATTTATAGGGTTGCAAAGAAAAACCACATTATTGCGGCACATCGTATTACTGTTGCCGGCCGTTCCAGCGTGTAATTGCGGACCGCCAAGCTAATTGAATATGCCCCTGTCTTGCGAATGTCACAAGTCTTTGTACATATGTCCTCAGAACCATGACCACATCCAGATATTGAAAACAGCCCTCTTCTTCTGCAGATCTACTGTGGACCAAGGCCATAATCACTATATCCTACTTAAGGTGAAATCTAGAAACCACTTTAGGCTGAAAGGAAGGTCTGGTCTGAAGGTCCACCCTATCCTCACAGAAAATATTTACAGGAGACTTGCAAGAGAAAGCTGTCAGTTCTGAATCTCTTCTCAAAGTCAGAAATTTTAATTTCATTTCATCCAAATGTTCAAATGGTAAATGCTGTAAAGCATCTAACAGCAAATGTAGATCTTATGGATCCACACAAAAAACAAAAGGGGATGAATATGCAGAATCCCTTGTAAAAATGTTTTAACATCTGGCAATAAAGCCAATCTTCTTAGAAAAAAGACAAAGAGCAGACCTCTGAACCTCCAATGAGCTACAGCTCAACCCAGCATCCAGCCTGTCCTGTAAGAACATAAGAAACCTCATCATGACTGACCCACTGACACGGTGAAGACGTCTGTGTACCAGGATCTTCATGACCAATCTGGAGCCACCAGGATGAACCAAATCTCTCCACCTTTTTCAGGATCCTTAGAAGCATTGCGACCAGGGAAGTATGTAAATTAGCTAAATCTGCCAAGGCGCTGACATGGCATCTATTGAAACTGCCCTCGGGTCTCTTGCCCTGAAACAAAACAGGTTCACTTTGTGGTTGAACCGTGATGCCATCATAACAAGTTTCGGCTGATCCCATCTGTTCACAATCTGGTGAAAAACCTCTGGGTGAAGAGACCATTTTCATGGATGAACAGTCTGTTTGCTCAGGAAGTTTGCCTCCCAGTCGTCTACTCCTGGGAAGAAGGCTGCCTTGATGGGCTGAACATTCTGTTGCGCCCAATGAAATAATCCTGCTGGTCTTGCACATGGTGGGATATCTTCTAGTCCTCCCCTGGTGGTTGAGGTATGCCACAGCCGTGGCATTGTCCGACTATATTTACAGATGTTATCCACAGCAAATGTTCCGCGCTGACTAGAGTGCAGAACAGGTCGCAATTCTTAAATGTTTATTGGGAGCTTTGACTACTCAGTCATCGAAATACCATGAAAGCGGGCATGAAGAATGACAGCCCCCTAAGCCTCAAGGCTGGCATCCGTAGTCTCTAGAGTCCACTCACAAGTGAAAAACAGGTGACCCCTGCTAAGGTTCTCCATCCTCAGTCACCAAAGAAGAGATTGACGCACCCTATGGGAAAGGCATATCACCTGGTCGGACAGACAAAGGTGGGATTTGTTCCACTTGGAGGAAAATTCTAATTGGAACTCTCTTGCATGCAAATGGGATTGCCTCAAAAGTTGAAACCATTTTGCCTACTTCTCTCATGCAGAAATGAATAGAAGCCTGTCTGTGAGCGGATAGGTTTGTATGTATTTATAAAAATAAAGATACTCCAATGCAATCGCTGTGGTTCCAAAGCACAAGACTTTATTCGCAAAATAGATTACAGGCAAAGTATTGCATGCGTACGCTTGTGCAGTCGGCACAGCAACAAGCTTCTATCAAAATGCTGTTTTTCAAAGCCAGAGTTGAATATTTTATACACTGTAGTCATTAAAAGCAGTGACATCAAAGATACACAGTTACAGTGTTAAGGTCCACATTCATAGGTCGATGGGTCATGACCTCCCAAGTACTCGATGCCCCATTGGTTGATTCCTTTGGTCATTGTTCCTTGAGGTTTCAGGCTCCTACCTCTATACCTGGTACTTTTAGGACATCTCTGGACTTGCTAGTTGTTTTATTAAATGTAATATTAGTTATAACTAGCATTCACAATGTGTGAACGCTTCATAAATACTACCGGAAATGTTCTCATGCGATTGCGAACAGAATGAACCAAACTCGATGTAATTAACTTGTTGGAAATATTTATTAGCTTCTTCACCACATTACATTATATAAACTGAAATAAATACATTAAATTTATATGCATGTTGATATTTGCCAAGATTATTTTTGATTGTGTACTAATTGCATCGCAACCGATATTCGTGTCCAGAAATGATTGATTACCACTTTCATCCAATTATCTAACTTCAACAGGACCAACAGAGACTTTGCCATATTCTGTAAGGGTAGAATTTTGTCCGTCGATAAAACACACCCTCTGTTTCTGGGTGTCGAAGCACAGATCCAAAAAGATCATAGTGACTGTGTCAATTTGGATTTTTGAGATTGAGAATCCACTCGTGGAATTCTATAGTCTAAGCAGTCCCCTGCATGTGGGCCGGAAGTATAGCTGGCGATCCTGATTTTATAAGATCGTCCAAATAGGGAATCCACTTTGGTGATCCAGAACAACCACGCTTGAAGAAATCAGAGCTTGAATGACCTCTCGCATAGCAAAACATTTTATCTTGTCCGTAGGAAGCCCCTGTTGAAAAATGTTCTGGGTAGGGATTCAAGGAGGTCTATCATGTATCCTCGTGCCTAGTGGTCGAAGTGGAAATTTAGAAGTGGTGGTATGGAAAATGTGAATGGAATTTAATAGTTTTAAAGTGAAGGTAGAAGAAGTAGTGGCAGTATGGCATACCACCGTATACCAGCCCACTTCCAGCACTGCTCGTGCCACAATCCCTCCCACCCAGGAATCTGTAGTAGACTTTAACCACCGGTCTTAAAGAGAAGTAAACAGCATCCCACCACAGATGATTCTGCATGGGCAGAATGCCCATTATGCTGAATGCTTGTAACGAACCTGGCACCTGTGCGTCTGGATGCCCAAGCTTGTTTCCCCCTCAGCAAATTTCCCCTAGGGGCCAAAGTTCGCCCTCTGGGGTATTGACTCCTAGATTTCCTTGCAGAAAACTCCCATGAACACTGAAAAGGAGCAAAACCTGGACCCTCAAGTTCTTGGAGCATAGTGGGAAGAAAATCACTCCTTTCCCTTGAGGCCTGGCTGATAATTGTATCTAGCTCAGACCCAAATAATACACTCCCAGAGAAAGGACGTGACTTAGAGTCCACATCAGCTTCTCAGACATATATCCTAGCTCCAATCAGTCTGGCATCTAGAGCCACACCACCCAAATACTCTGTACCTCTCCTTGAAGTTGTTCCACTAAAGGCAACAATTTAGACCCCGGGCTACCAGCTTTCAGGCCTTTTGAAAGCTGTTCTGACCACCCTTCTACTGCATTGTCCACCGAAGCAGAGGCTTAAATGGTTCACAAAGAGGCCCCTACAGCCACAAAAGAATGGACTCAGTCTACGATCAGCGCCATTCTAAATGCCGCTGCATAGGAGGAAACCTTGACTAATCCCTGCACAGAAGTTGCAAGACTTCCTGTCCATAACAGCTACTCTTAGGATGCCTCCATGGGACCCTGACTAGGTATGACCAAAGCTAACATATCCACAAGACATTCTGGTGTGCTTCAATCGCAGTTGAAGAGCAAGCTAAGGAAGAGGGCCTAAGGACCCACCTTATGAAGGGAAAAAAAAATCCCCCCCCCCACCAGCCCCAAGATGGCTGCTGTCTTGAAGGATAGCCCCTTAAAATAAAATTAGTGTCTAGTAAGCCTTACCTGGCCTCAAGCTAAATAATATAATGCCATTTTAATAGATAAAAAAAACAAAACAAAACCAAACAGTTCCTAGCACTAGAGCCTCTCCGTGGCTTTTACTAAATATCTCCCTCTCAGCACTATACTTGGAGTTTACCTACCTTAGGCTGCTCAGATACGTGGTGGTGCGGTAACTGCCTCCTGGGACAGCAGTGACTGATTTCCCCGAGCAATCTGGGAGCGGGCAGGCAGCATCAGAGGCACGACTCTGCACCTCTGCTCCCACCGCTCCAGCATCACACAGGCATTCGTGCCGTGTGGTGTCGGGCCCCTGCCGAAGTGGTTAATCAATCGCCACTATGGGACATTGTCAAACAAAACCCAAAAACAAAGGGCACTTAAAAAAACCCCAAAGCAACTGGTGATGGCTCAGGCAGGCACAGGGTACCGAGGGGGAATGGGAGGAGCTACAATTTCAATGTTGAAATTTAAAGTGCTTTCACTCCTGGCTGCACTCAATACCCCAAATGTCCGGGATCACCCAATGAGAGAAAAAATGGAATAAAAACTTTAACACACATTTACCACATGTAATAATCGTCAGTCTCTATGTCCTTGCAATTTTTTACATCAATTGAAATAATGAGCTTGTAAATGAGGCTACACTGGGACTTTTATTATTATTAATATCGTAGATTTGTAAGGCGACAGTGCTACGCAGCGCCGTACAGCAGGGAAAACAGTACATACATAAAACAGGGACATACAAGGTAGACAAAAAAAAAATTCAGACATGAAAACAAAGGGTATGGAGGACCCTGCTCAATAAAGAGCTTACATTCTAAGTGAAAGAGGGCACAACTGAAACAAGGAGTAAATGTGTGGAGATTGGGATAGTTGTGAGTGCATTAGTGTGAATAGTGTTATCGAGGATAAGGTCACCTCTAAAAAAGAGATGGGTTTTCAAAGAGCATCTAAAGATTTGAAGGCTGTGGGAAAGTCTTTTACACAATGCAGCTCTCCACACACCTCATCTCCCGAGAGTGGAGGGTAGACGTGCATCCTACGCAGATGCACTGTTGGTTTTTGGTGCACTTCAACTGCAATTTGTAAGTGACTTGCAGACAACTGGTACACTTTCTTTACTTGTAAATGGGACATGCTAGGATTTTTACCACCAAATAGAATGTTATAAATGAAAAGGAGCTCAACACTCTTTTCTGTAGTTGAAAATGACAACAACAACAATAGTTTTGGATGACAAGACTGTTCACGGTGAATTTGAGAAGTACCAACTAAGTGAGTGAGTATTCATTTGTATTCGCCTGGGTAATGTGCTTACTAATCCCAGCGTATATGCATATTAGCACTAAGGTCTATAGAGAACATAAATACTTCAGGGAGAGAAAGTTGCACTGCCCAATACCTGTACCCCCATAACCCTGATGAAGTTCGAGAGAACGAAACATGTAGTGTTTTGTCCTCACGATATTGGTATTTTTGAGTGATACTTCATTGCCAGTGCGATATTTGTGGAACAGTTACACCTGCTGATCCAGACAGCTTCAAGTGTTCCTCCTTGGTATCAACATCACCATGGACTCCGATAAGTGCCATTTTATGCTACTTTTTATAATAAAGTGATTATCAGTGAGAGGTGAGGATCCTACCTGTAGTACATCTATCAAGGATTTGACAGATAAGCTTTATCTTTATTTGAAAAATGTACACTACTTTCATACAATAGTTTCATTGATTGTAAATGAATTAATACACCATGAGTGCCCTTTCTTCTTATGTTTTTTGATCCTAGATTATTCCTTTTTGGGTGTGGATGTTTAGAAGAAAGGAGCTATTTGCCTTTGGACTTTTATTTTTATGGTTTATTTGTTGGGAATTGTTTATGAATTTAGTGTAGGTAATTTGTAGCACAGCATGGAAACCAAGAGATTGTTTGCCCAATATCTGTATTCGCAAGAAACCCCATGCCAAACCCTTCAATATCCTGCCATACATTCCAAATAACAGGTCCCTGGCAATACTGCTCCCGGGACTCTAAAATCCCCTTATTAACGCACCCTGGGCATGGAGTTTTGTACATCAACCCTTGGTGAAAATGGAGACATGGCCCAAAATGTAACAATGCCATATCCTATTGCGCCATGTTATGTCACATAAGGCTATAACAAATATGGTACAATATAAAATACCATAGAATCAGTTGTTCATACATACAGGAAAGAAAACAGATGTGTGAATTAACTCATTATGCCATCCATATGGCAGAGACCTCATTCACTTACTGGTCGTTTGTCCTGATGAAATAATGGGCCCCCAATATTACAACTCATACGACAGCCTTCCTTCAGTGAAGTGAACCACATTCATCTCTCACTTTACCTATGGCCACTCTTCAGCGGACTACTCCATGGTGTGCTCAACGTTTACATCACTCTCAATATTTACATTATAGCTCATCCCTTGTATAGCGCTGTACTCCTCCTATTTCCCTATATTTCTATACTCCGGAATAAGATGCAGGCACTCCCAGCTGTAATAATAAGTACACCTATAACAGAAGACTCACCAAGCCTGCAGGATAGCGCTCTACACATTTATTGTCAACAAAATAAAACACAATAATAACAGAGCACTAAATAATTTCCTGAAATCTGACAATAAGTCAAAGAGAAAGGACCTGTAATAAACAAGTACTGGCTTCTTACATCAGAAATAACATACTGTACAGGATTAATACACTGAGAATAGGCACTGGAACCCCCTCCAAGGCCAGAGTCTATGCACCGCTGTGGGCTTTTACCCTAACAATGGAGGAGGCTAGGAATGTATGTTACATGCACAATAGTTACAGATTCATACATGAGTGATACCATGGAAGAATTACATTATAGACTGGCTGAAAGATAGGTATATGTTGCAGTTGGCCTCTATGGTCTTTTGTGTATATGTGGTCCATGTACTACAGCCATTATATTGTTTTGAATTTGGGTAGCTTAAAAATATTTATAATAAGTTAAGTTGTCACAGCAGACATTGCCATGTTCTGAGACATAAAATAAATCTATAAAAACGTTTGTAAAATACAATTTAAAAGAGATTCCAAATTGCAGAAAACAATGGAATGAGTAGGGAGGAATTGCTGCTGTAATATGACAAACTGTAGTGTATTCTCTGGGCAAGTCGCCCCATAAGCTGCCAGTTTATCTAGCTGGAGGATAAGGTGCGGATCTGGAGGGAGGGAAGGAAAACTAACAGCGTTCTCGCTGGATACATGAGAGCATTGACGTTTCTAATGTATTTAAAATTTAGTCAACTTGAGCTTTGCTCACTGATGTTATTATCTACGAGTTATGCACAAGTTCACGGATACAAGTTTTTTTTACAAAAGCACTTATGGGAAAGTTTCCACTTGCTGTAGACTCGCTACGTCTATGATATAAGTGCCCATACTTTTGACATATCAAAGTCACACAACTGACAAGGGAATGCCGAGTTCCCGTACTGAAATCCTGGCAGAGAAGAACCATATAAAGCAATTAACAGAGAACAAGGAGAGCCCATTTGGCACATATAGCGTTAAACATAAAAGTGGTCCCTGTAACCTCAGATACGTTTATACTTTGCAAGATTAAGAAAACATGGAATGTTACTGAAATGCTGAGAAAGAGGCCACGGCTTTGAAAAACACACGTCCATTGTCTCTAGATTGCTTTGGCCACTGTATTGTGCAAACCGTTTCCCCACAATAAAATGCAGTCACTCTCCTCATTAATATTCCCTCTCTTCTCAATTACTAAAATAACCCTCACTTGGCTCTATTAAAAAATAAAAAAAAACAAAAAGACAACTCTTCTCTTTCTGAGCTGAGCAAACTGACAATAGGACTTTGGCAACTAGTGTCATGAACCGGATTGGCTGCTGCCAGAAAAAAGGCCTAGTCAACGACAGACCAGGGGGATAGCCTGTGACAAGACTGTACATACAAAAGTTCCAGATTTGGACAATTTAGAAATAAATTATCATTAGCAAAATAAAAAAAAATAAAAAAGTGAGGACATCATTTCATCATAGACAGATGTAGGGGTATCACATCGAGTCACAATAGTATCCAAATCCCAAACCTACCAAAATATAAAGAAAAAACTTCACTGTGAAGTATGTATGGGTAGGAATGGGATGGCTCGGTTAGATACTCAGTTCAGCTATAGCTAAAATACATAAACATATCTTGATATATAACAATACAAAAAGGTGTGTGCAGACTGGGAATATCACTGCTTAAGACCAAAACCATGTAAGGTCTGTGCACAGTGGGCTAATGGAGAGAGATGTCCAAAGTATTAAAAGTTGTTAGCATTACTTTTATTATTCCTTAGTAAATACAGGCAACTTACTAACTACTTAATTTCCACAATCACAGCTACCCTGTATATTGGCAGAAGATGTGAGATATCATGACAGTGACAGTATCATACTGAGAGGCAGAGTTTTCTCTCTGCAATCACTCCCACGAAGCCGGGTGTTCTGTTACAGCGATCAACAGGTAGCTGTCACTTTTGAAAGCAAGTAGTTAGGTGTGTACTTGGGTTGGTTTTCTACACCTGGAAGCATGATAAAAGCAATGCGAACAATTCATTCTAAAGTCGACTTTAAAGATACATATAATACAGATAGTATGACACAGAAAGGCAATTACTTAATCAGTTACTAGGCCACACTTCAGAGACAAGACCTAAGCTGTTCTATCTCCCCAGTAAAATACAACTAATGGGGACAGCATCAGTCTGCACCTGGTGCGCATCCTCACCAGTAGGGGGCAGCATCTCTCTGCGCCTGGTGCGCATCCTCACCAGTAGGGGGCAGCATCTCTCTGCGCTTGGTGCGCATCCTCACCAGTAGGGGGCAGCATCTCTCTGCGCCTGGTGCGCATCCTCACCAGTAGGGGGCAGCATCTCTCTGCGCCTGGTGCGCATCCTCACCAGTAGGGGGCAGCATCTCTCCTCACCAGTAGGGGGCAGCATCGCATCCTCACCAGTAGGGGGCAGCATCTCTCTGCGCCTGGTGCGCATCCTCACCAGTAGGGGGCAGCATCTCTCTGCGCCTGGTGCACAGCCTACTTAACGCCATCATTCCCTTTAAATATGCATCTGAGCTTGCACACCTGCTTTGTTCCCTTAAACATAATCTTCCTAAACAAATACTTTGTTGACTTTCTTAAAACTTTCTGGAAAAATCTGAAAAATTTGGCAAATTTCCCATTTTCTTCCTAACCCTTTCACAAACCCAAAAAATCAAATATGTTCAAGGCACTTACAAGGCACTTTTTGCAACAAATATAGCCCACAGCAGCCAGTATTGGTTCAGCAAAGAAAATTACAAAAATATTTACAGTTTTGACATAAAACATTAAAAAAATATATAAATAGTAAAAGAAAAAAATAGTTCTATAATACTGTAGCAATAAGGCACTTTTGTTTTTCTTTTGTAAAATATCCCGACCTCTTCATTTCCTTTAAAATGTGGACTGGAGGGAGGCGTGCAGTGATATACTGCCCATAGGAGCAATACGCAGCAAAGCCCGATATGACTTCTGCACCTGGAAGTACTAGCTCCTTCGCCAGGCGTATCGGAGAACTGCATCTGAACGTCTGTAGGGCTGAATGCGGAGGTCTGAAAGGGGGAGAGCAATCGTTATAGGTAAGATGAAGTACATTCATGAAGGGCAGGAAAGCACATAGGCAGAAGCAAGCAGAGGCAGCAATTATTCACTATTGAAGATAATTGGGAAGTAAATTCGAAAAGTACTAGGAAGCTTAATTAAGTGCGTGAAGGATTCATAAAGACACTTGATCAAACTCCTATTAATGCCCTGATCTTTTCCCATCTCCCACCCAGGGAAATGTATGCCAGGTAACACTTTATACAAAGCCAACAAATCACTGTTAAAATATATTGTTGTGAATTTGTTATAATTCAAATCTTACTTCATTGTATCCAACAAATGGGTAACAAAAAATGGAAAAAAAAAAAATCTATATTGTAAGATTTTCAAGCTTTAAGACTAGTTGGCAGCAGTAAAAAAACTACACGTTTTAGGGCAAAAACAAAATTCCAAGTAGGTGGACATAAAAAAGCTCCATCTGCTGTTTTGTCAATGGGGAGCATATGGCATTACAAGAGTACACTGAGTCTTAGTCTAACTAGCTATGTGCTGGCCAGTAGCTTGAATCACACTGTGCATGATGCTGGAAGCAAAGGCTTGTTACTAGAGGCAGCCATCTCTTAATGCAGAAGCAGCTTAGCCTGCATTAGCCGAGTTACTGGGTGCATCTGTTTCTTACCCTCTGCAAGAGATAGGAAACTAAAGATGATTCTTCCTGGTGACTAATCTGAGAGATAAAATGAAAAAATTGATGTATATAACCAACAAGAACAGCCTGCACCCTGATCCGGCCATGAAGAAAAGCACAAGTGAAAAAGGCACCATGATTTCAGTTTCCACAAAAGATACCATCACAGTGCTTGGCAGGTAGCAAGCAGGTGACAGAATGGCCATGCTTTGTCACCAAGGCTGGACAGGCAATATACCAACAGGAAAGCAGCAAGTTAGACAGGGGAGATGGATTCTGAGAGTGACCAGTAGTCACATGCACCAGTAATTGCCTATCATCATAACAATGAACATCCCGAATCAATACAACACTTTTTTTTGTTTTAATCTAAAGTACTTATTATTTGCTCTTTCCCTGCATACCAATGTAAGGTGGCATGAAAAACGGCATATGACCATTTTAGCTACATATGACTTTAATGATAGGAGTTCTTGTGTTTGGATGTCTTCAAAATGTTATGAGATTATTATTAAAAAATAACACAAACAGGCATCTCCCCCGAACTTGATTAAAAAATGTTGTGAATATATACAGTACAAGTCATATACACTAAATAGAACATATACATTACAAGGTATAGAGCTATATGCAGGTGAATGTGGCTTCATGGGTGAAGACATCCAGGTGCGATAGAGTTGCATGCAGTCAGGTTATTAGTACAGTGACTACGAGGTTAAAGTGCAAGGACTGGGCATGCATTCCAGCGTTCTCCATGAGGGACATCCATGGGAACAAGGAAGGTCACAATGCATGCATGAGGAGAATGGAGGTACCTTTACATACTTTTTAAAGGCATTGGGCTTAACAGTTTGAGTCCTCAAAGAGGGAAGTATCACAGAAGAACCGAGAGCCTCTTTTGGCTGTTCTGGCTGTGAAGGGCACACTCTTCAGGACTGCAGCCATCAGTGTTGTTGGGGAAACAGAGAGATATATACATGGTCAAATAAGGCAACGCACAAATGTCTTAACACAGGGATAGTATGAAACCCCCAGCATGGACGACTCTGCAACTTGGGGCGGAATGGAGGAGGACTCCTTCGATTTGCAGAGATTGCTGTAAGAGAACATGGACAAAATTGCACTTACAAAATACAAAGAAACCCACCTGTGATTATGTCCTCAATGGTGCCGTCTTTTCCTTCATACACCGGTCGGTGGTCCTTGGCCTGCCGCCGTCGCAGCTCCGCTATCAAATCATGCTGCTGTCGCTTATTTTTCTGCGTTGGGGACTAAAGACATTGAATATAAGACATGAAAAGAGGAGCTGAATCTTTATTCCATAAGCAAAATACAATGCTGCCAAATAAAACATTGTTTATTGATTTCTCCACACTTCCTATTAACAGACCTGACTTAAACAATAGTATAAAGTTATCACTAGTGGCCAAACCGTTCCAGATTTCAAAGCTTAATTTGCTTCAGCCGAGGTGACTCAAGATCGGAAAGGAAGATGAGCAATATAGGATCTTAAAAATGAACTGCACACTGAAAGGATATACAAAGCAAAAGAATCTAAAGCAGAAGATGAGGACACCTGACTCAAGACATGGACCACTAGAAGGAGAGCCAGTGATTTGGGGCATTGTCCACAGAAGGAGGATGGGATGTCCAACAGACAAAAATTCTAAAGCTTCAAGAATAGCCAGGAGATCGAACAGAACTATACTGTCACAAGAGTAGGAAAAGGAATGACTACTAGTAGATGGCAATTCACCATACAGAAGCAACAACGTAGTGCGGGGTGGTTAAACAGAATTATTTAGCCAACTGAGAAAATACCTTCGGGTCCATCTTCTTTGCCTCTTGAGCTAATAACTTCTCTCTTAGAACCTCCTCCTGCTTCTTCCGCATCTCATTCTGCTGCTCAGCTTCCTATTTTAGAAAGAGAATATTGTAAATAAGTGATATGACATAACAAGATTGGAACACCCCAATTACCCTGACTTATACATATAGCTGTGTTATACAGAATCTGAATGTACTGCAGATGTTGTGAAGAAATTACACATCCATCCTACACGTTTGTCAAGGCGATGTTTGTTGTTTTCATATCACAGTAAATTTCTTTGCTTTTTCTACTGTGTGTGTACATCGCAAAGAGAATATCTCTATGTGGTCTGCAACGGTTCAACCAAAGTTCCAAAAGAGCACTCAAGTTTCTTACCCAGGAACATGGCTATCAGAAAATCAATATTGAATCAAAAAATGAAAGAATCTAACAGTTACGGATAAAATGTAGCAAAGTCTTTGAAATCCATTAACACAGGATTGTTTATCAAAGTGGATGCACACATCTAAGTTCAACTGTAGATGTCCTGGTACAGTACATTCTGGTACGAGATTGCCGTCCTGAGCCTATTCCTCTGTGGTATGGATTCCTAATTTTTCCAATTGTTAGGATCTGAAACTGTATTATGTGCATATACTTTTGACACACAATATTGTTTAAAAAAAAAAAAACACATTACTCAGTCTGAAGCGTGCTACACTGCACTACACTACTCAGTCCTTTCATATGTGACATGCTTGTATACCCAGGAAAGTACATTGCCACTTGTCTGTGACCCGACAGGAGTGAGTGGTGACTTTCCAGCTCTTTGCCACCAGCTGTCTAGGCTAAGTCAACACTGGAGCAGAACTAGCAGCAGATCAGCGTACAGTTTCTATGATCCTACTTGTGCAGAGAGACCAGTTTATTCTCACTGCTGTCCCACTTACTGGACAAGCTGCATGTTAAGCAGTTACTGCGCAAGTGACCACACCCTAACAAAGAACCTTTTCCTGCTGGAACAATCACAGGAAAGAGCCTGTCTTCTGGGCTCTGAGGACACACATTAAACACACAGGTGCTTCTCAAGCCTCTACCGAACCCCACCAACAGCCTATGACACAGAGTTCATTTCTATACCTTGTAGGATTTGATGAAACGGGCGAATACTGGAAAGAAAACAGAGGGTGGCGTTGTCTTTGGATTTTCTCCAAAGTAGTGCACCACAGCTGCATACGCTTCCTGCAGAGGAGAGAGAGGAGATTTGGAGATACTGCTCGCTTCTAAGAGCACATAGAACTTCACAAGTCTACACTTCCTGCAGGCATAGTGAGGGGAAGGGTGGGAGGCGAGGAATCGCAGTGGGACAGATCGCTATAAATATCCAGACAGAACATTCAAATAAAGCAGGAAAAAACAGCTGATAGAGGCAAACAATACATGCGATTGAAAACATATTTTGTCAGAAGTTAAGAAAGCAAAAGAAACAACATTTGGCTACACGGCCCTGGACACTATGCCTACTATGGTTGAAACATTTCATTTTTAGCACTGAAAAAAGGGAAATCCTCTGGAAACCGGCCAGCTAGTCAGTTGTATGTACTATCTGGATAACTTAGGAAGACCTGTCACCAGAGTGACAGGGAGTTGTCTAATAAAATGTACAAGTTGACCAATTACTTAACCCCTACCCCAGTACTGGAGAGACACACAGCCGTCCATGATCATACTGTACATACAAACGTTGGTGCAGTCTCCTCGTTAAGTGGTGGGGGTACAAGAATGTTGGTAATTTGTGGTCACCTTGTGCTTTATGTTGAAGTTCACTTTATTGAACACTATTTTGTTACAATGTCAGACTCGCATACTATCACAACGCATTACTCAATAACGTCTCGATCTCACGATCTACAGTGACTCATAAGCTTACATCATACAAAGTACATACCTCAAGAAAAAACCTGTTACAGTGCCCAATACTCACCTTGTCCCCCCAACTACCAGTAGGAGAATATCTAATCACTTCAGAGTTTATCAAATGTGCCCAAGCATTTACTACTTTAATATACTTCCTTTTCATAAGTGATTACTGTATTTATCAGTTGCTTCCATGCATTATTTTTACACCGTGTACATTTAGTAAGTAAAAAAACGGTTTCTCTGGCGACAAATCTCTTTTACAGCAAAGCTGTTACTATGTTAGATGGGTTTTACATGCCGAGTAATCACCTACCAGTCACTAATCAGTAACACACTGACACAAGCAAGAGAAATGTTCCCCATAAACAGTTATGGTGTAAAAGAGGATTTGTCCCCAGTGTACTTACTAAACGTACGAAGTCCACCGCATATTAATACATAGTTCTCTTCTACATAGCCCACTGATGATCTTACCTCTGCTGTCCTTGCATCCTTCTGGAGCTTGTCTAGTTTCCCTTCATTTGTGCTGACAAAGTTCCTCAGAACGCTGTTGTCATGGTGACTGCTCTCCTTCCGAATCAGGTCCATCCCCTTCCCCAACTCCCTCACATCCAACAGGACGTTTTCTAGAGACACTGCCGGCAGAAACAACATCAGGTCATTTCAGGTACACACCCACAGGGTGACAAACACTATATTAGTGCCTCTTGGTACATGATACTAGAATTACAGCTCCAACCACTGTTATAAAAGCTGCTCTTCACACCATGATAAGAAGGGACACAAGTGAGAGAGCACAACACTTATTGTCTTTGTACATCATTTCTGATAATTAATAAAATAGGGTAACCTGGGTAACCCTCCATTTTAACAAGTGGGTTAATGGAACCTTTATTGTAGTTGTTTAATGCACTGTTCACAAGCTGTATTTCACACTCACTGAAACCACTGCCACATAGAATATTTATCTTTTTTCCAGATACTGACACAGACACAACATCAAACAAGCACCATGTGTAGGCTCTCTGCTTCAGGGGTAAGTCTCTATTTGCTGTAATTGGGGGCATATTTAATCAATGACATCATCACTAATATTGAGTGTAAAACTGAAATTCAAGAACTATAAACAATTTTACTTTGCAAGTTAAACAAAGAGTCCACCTGGCTGAAAAGTTGTCTGACTTTCAGCTCATGTGTGCCCGGACAACTGTTTCCATGGTGCAGTTTGCAGATTACCACCAGCCCATGACAGACAGCAGGAACAGCCAATTACAACACAGGAAGGAAAGTAGGCACACCGACAACACCAGTGTGGGGAAGAGCTTATATCCAGATATACACACAGGATCAGACTGATGTTCTCACCTGCTGCTGCCTTCTCCACAAAGTGAAGCTCGTTGTAGAAAGTGGCCACGTCAGGATACTTCTCCTTGGCAATCAATGCAATGTAGTTTAACAGTGTCAGTTTCCTGTCAGTTGACTTAGTGTCCTGGAGCTAGATAAGAGAGTCAATTATTAGGCAAAATAAAAAGTTACCCCAGCAATGGGTTCTAATGAAGCTCGACAGGGCAAACAGGAGACAATGCTGAACTTACCAAGTCCAGGCTCTGCAGTTTGAACCCGTACACAGAACCTCTTTTGCTGCTGTTCATGTAGTTGCCTAAAGCAAGTATGATCTGAAGAAAGGAAATATAGAATATCGGTTTGTACAACATTTGGTATATCTCTGTGTATATCTAGCTCTCTCCTCTCTCTCACTCACCTCCAGCATTTGCTTCAGCTTGGGAGCGGACTTGACCGAGGCAGAAGCTGCAATGACTGCATTCAGTTGCTGGGAAGAAATGATGTACAAAGTCTGTTAGACCCTCTCATCTCATTCACATACCTAAGGTACAACTTGATACAATATGAAACAGAAATCCAAAAGACATTCACAAATGTACATGTAAAAGTTTCCATACAACAAAAAGATACGAGATATTTGACATTAAGTAAACTAGATGATAATTGTGCATTTAAAGTTATTAAGCTATAATATATCAGCCATACTACTTCAATGGTATCGCGGATAGGAAATCTGGTGTGCATGGGAAAAAATACCCCCCTCTCCACCATCATGAACACTATCCCAAGCATCTTCTAATACAAAAGAATTTTATATCCAGTCGTCCACCGCACCTCTACTTATGTATCCATGTGCTTAATAAACTTATATCTTGTACATTATAATAAATAATACTACAAGTAGTTTTAAGATCCTTTATATACAAAATTAGAGCATCCAGAGTGACTAAAGGGCTCTGGTGAGTTTACATAAGCATTACGTTTGATTTGGTTTGGTGCACTGATTGCTGTGAAGGTGTATAACCCAATATGTGCTGAAGGGTCCAGTGGTCAGAAGCACAATGTGTGGAAGAGGAGCTAGTGATGTCATACCGGTGTTAGCAGCTGTAGGTTCTCATTGAAGTTACCCATGAACGTCATGATGGACATCCTCTGGGAGAGACGCTCCACTTTACTGAAGAGCATCATGAATCGGTCCTCATCCGAGAGGTCCTCAAGAGGCTTTCGCTCCTTCTCATACTGCCTCAGCAACTTAACTTCTGGGTCTGTAGGAAGGAAACGCACCAGGCACTCCACAAAATCCACTGGCAAAGTCCGCAAGTCAAACCTGTAGCGAGAGAGACCGATTATTTTAAGGGTCACAAAAAAACAAGTTTTTTGAGTTTTAATTCACTATTTTATGGGTGTGACAAAAGAAATACTACACAGTGATGTGTTTTAGCAGTAGCTCTATGATATGCAAGTAGTATAGTATATTTAATAACATGGGCAAATATGTAGCAACCAGTTATTATTATCTCTTATTTATATACCAGTCAATTCAGTCTTGTAAAGGTTATCCTAAGGTAAACAAATATCTGTATGTTATTGCTGATACTACAAGTCCATGGAGAACACGGCTGAAGAGGGAACCCTACGTTTGGATGGCTTTACAGATCTCCTCTGTGGACCGCCCGGCTTTTCGTAGAGTGATGGCCAAGTTCTTGGCTCGATTTGCCTCTAGAAGAGTAACTTTGCTGACAGACTTTTGGGAAGATTTACTCTTGGAGCAGGTCAGGTCAATGGCAGTCCCCTGTGCTTTGGTTTTAAATAGTTCTTCAAATTTATCCATCTCCAGATCCTATTGCAGACACGAAAGTAAAAACACTGATTGACAACAAGCTAATCGTAAACACATCAAAAATGTTGACTTATAAGACGTTTCTCATCAGAGAAGCAGTAATAAAAAGCACATTTCATACAACGGCAATCATAAGCCTGACCTCATTTCTGTATAGTAATAAAATAAAAATAAAATGGGAAAGAAAGCAGAAATAAATGATAAGAAGTCTCTGATACAGTGATGATATAGAATGTGGCAAATCAATTCTTCACTCCCCAAATATGTGCCTGCAATTGCAATATTGCATTAACACCAAGACCCTTTTTACCTGCAAGATTCGCTCATCGTCAAGATCACTGAACACTGTCCCACTAATCTGGTTGGGTTTTAGTGGCGTCCAATTGAACACAGGCAAACGGAACTTTGTTTTTATTGGCTTCTTGATTCGGATTGCTGAAAAATGATAGAAAGCTTAGAGACAGTTGAAGACTGAAAGGATCAGCCAGACTTGTATAACCCGCTCAGCGCACCACAGCCCCGCTCAGCGCACCACAGCCCCGCTCAGCGCACCACAGCCCCGCTCAGCGCACCACAGCCCCGCTCAGCGCACCACAGCCCCGCTCAGCGCATAGCTCACCTGATAAACCACTTGTGAGGATGACAGAAGGAGACGAGAATGGAAAAGGAGGTGGGGGAGGACATTTGTCTGTTGGAAGCAAATACATGATATTATTAGATGTTAAATATGTTTAAGGAATTACATTTGATCAAAATAAATATGACAAAATAGGGCAAAACAAGTAATCGTACTCTATATAAATAACTGTACATATACAATGTCTGTATAGACATCATCTAGGATAACACTATTCAGTTAATAGCTCTAAAATTAGTTGATGTTAATTTTGTTTATGTTTCTTTTTATTCCCCCAATGACTGACCAGTTCCAGTTGCGCAACAGGAGTTTGGACTAAGTAGTGCAGCATATTGTAGTGTGAGTTATGTTTTCATCAATTAGTTTCGTAATTTCAACTTGTAGTTGGTCACACTGTAACATGAACACTACATATCCCTAGAGCAGATATGTCACATTGGTGTTCTGGGAGCCAGATAAGGGAACCTCCCTCTTAATCTACAACTACTTGTAAGATTTCAATGAAATACAACTGTTGTATTTACACTATTTTAGGGTCGCTGATATTAATTAACAATTAGCTGTTAAGTTTTGCAGTTGTTATGAGGGAAACAGACACATTTGTATTTCCAGTAATCTTGTTTTTATAACTTTTTTAATATGCTACCCTTACTTGGCATGGGAGGAGGGGGTGGCGGTGGAGGTGGAGGAGGTGGTGGAGGTGGGGCCGCAGGAGCGGGAGCTGGAGCAGGTGGAGGCGGAGGCGGAGGCGGGAAATCTGCTACCAAGGAAATGTCTCCACTGGGGATCCCCACAGAGGAAAGTGGGGTCCCAGCAGACCCCTGTTTATGCTGCTGGAAGGCGTTGGCTTGCTCAAGCTGGCGGAGATGCTGAAATGCTTCTTCTTTTTCTTTGATGATTTTCCTTAGTGTGTTTACCTGGTGGCTTGTGTTCTCATAGGTCTCCTGAAGAAGAGAGAGAAGCAAATCAGTACCCTGCGTTTCAACAGGAAAAGTTTACCGAACCTTCACATTTTTTGTGCATATGTAGGAAAGAAAAGGAATACAAGCTGTATCTACTAAACAATACTTCACAGTACAACCTGTTTCCACAATGAGTTTTAATACCAGGATACAGTCTAGGTACAGGACTTCGAAGGGATTGAACCTGTACGGTATAACCACACAGTCAAGGTTGGAATCCTGTCCATGAAATTCCTAGGAATGCCCCTGTGATCGCCCCCTTATAATATATAGTTCTATCAGGTGTGACAATACACAGCCAGGAATCTGTATGTGACTGTGTAGTTATATCAGGTGTGACAATACACCGCCAGGAATCTGTATGTAACTGTGTAGTTATATCAGGTGTGACAATACACAGCCAGGAATCTGTATGTGACTGTGTAGTTATATCAGGTGTGACAATACACAGCCAGGAAACTCTAGGGCTGCATGGATCTCCCCTGTGATCGCCCCCTTATAATATATAGTTCTATCAGGTGTGACAATACACAGCCAGGAATCTGTATGTGACTGTGTAGTTATATCAGGTGTGACAATACACCGCCAGGAATCTGTATGTAACTGTGTAGTTATATCAGGTGTGACAATACACAGCCAGGAATCTGTATGTGACTGTGTAGTTATATCAGGTGTGACAATACACAGCCAGGAATCTGTATGTGACTGTGTAGTTATATCAGGTGTAACAATACACAGCCAGGAATCTGTATGTAACTGTGTAGTTATATCAGGTGTGACAATACACAGCCAGGAATCTGTATGTAACTGTGTAGTTATATCAGGTGTGACAATACACCGCCAGGAATCTGTATGTGACTGTGTAGTTATATCAGGTGTGACAATACACCGCCAGGAATCTGTATGTAACTGTGTAGTTATATCAGGTGTGACAATACACAGCCAGGAATCTGTATGTAACTGTGTAGTTATATCAGATGTGACAATACACCGCCAGGAATCTGTATGTAACTGTGTAGTTATATCAGGTGTGACAATACACCGCCAGGAATCTGTATGTAACTGTGTACTTATATCAGGTGTGACAATACACCGCCAGGAATCTGTATGTAACTGTGTAGTTATATCAGGTGTAACAATACACCGCCAGGAATCTGTACGTGACTGTGTAGTTATATCAGGTGTGACAATACACAGCCAGGAATCTGTATGTGACTGTGTAGTTATATCAGGTGTGACAATACACCGCCAGGAATCTGTATGTAACTGTGTAGTTATATCAGGTGTGACAATACACAGCCAGGAATCTGTATGTAACTGTGTAGTTATATCAGGTGTAACAATACACCGCCAGGAATCTGTACGTGACTGTGTAGTTATATCAGGTGTGACAATACACAGCCAGGAATCTGTATGTAACTGTGTAGTTATATCAGGTGTGACAATACACAGCCAGGAATCTGTATGTGACTGTGTAGTTATATCAGGTGTGACAATACACAGCCAGGAATCTGTATGTGACTGTGTAGTTATATCAGGTGTAACAATACACAGCCAGGAATCTGTATGTAACTGTGTAGTTATATCAGGTGTGACAATACAAAGCCAGGAATCTGTACGTGACTGTGTAGTTATATCAGGTGTGACAATACACAGCCAGGAAACTCTAGGGCTGCATGGATCTCTGCAGTGAGAAGCATAACAATAATTCTCCATGTATCTCACCCTAATGATCTCTAGTTCCTTCTCTCGCTGTAACAGAGTTTTCTCCAGATCTGCCACCCGCATCATGTTCTCATTCTCCAAATCTAGCAGCTTTTCAGTCATCTGGAAGAAAATCATAACTTCAATAATTAGGTCCTTATGCAGCTCAGAATAACAAAACCTCCTGAAGTCTTTACCACCAGCCATCCTATGCTCTCATATAACTAATCAAAACTGAAAGGAATCCTGAGAATTTTTTCCCTTACACATAAAAAAAAAATCCCATAGGAAAGTACCAAACAACGCAAAGAGGAACTTTCTAACACAACTACAGTCAACTGTCTTCTGCTTTAGTAAGCAGTTACTGAGGAGTCTGTTTATATATATCAATTGTGTATACAGATCTTGTAGTAACAGTACAAACATAGACTGAGTGCAATGTAAGGAACATAGCAGAGCACATCCCAACAAAATGAAGATGATGCACGTTGTACATATGTCCTCAAACAAACTCTGTCCTAGGGATTATAATTAGACAATGCCGCTAAAAGATTTGATATTAACGTATCTGTTCTTACGTGTCACGTTGCTTATTTTTAATATGGGGAAAACTTTACACAGTGGGTAACCTTGCTCTATAGTTTAATACAATGGCTAAGATATGTGTATATAAATGGTGGTGATGGGACAATATCCAGAAGACATGATACTATTTCTGGGTGACTCCCCCCCACATCTCCCTACATTAAAGATGAAAGACCATATTCTGACCGCTCATTCAATGTCATATTCAAAAAAGGTTTACATATTTATGGGATAAAACTACAAGGATTCCCCAAAGCCCTCATATCTTCTAATACAGATCCAATATGAAGAACATGTGGACTGAGTGGAACAAACTCTTTTTTTCAGTTGTGGGGGAGTTTAAATTACTTCTGGGGATGTACAGAAACAATTGGGGTAAAAACATTCCACTAAAAGTTCAGACTTTGGAGAATATTACAAATAGCGCTATATTTTTAGAGACTGTTTAAGTAATCACTGTGATACATAGTTCAAATGAAGTTATCTGTATTTAAAAAGTATATTAACAGTTATAACAAGTGTTGTCTTTACCATTCTCTGTAGTTTAAATGAATCTTATTATGTAGTTTGTATTGACTTGTAAAGTTTTTGAATGAGAACAAAAATTCCCTCAAAAACATTTTAATTGTTGTTATAATGGTGTATACCATTATCTTGTATCTAATTCCATAAGTCCATCACCACCTGCTAACCAGATGCTGCCAGGACAATGAAAAAGACTGGAGAATTCTATTGTTACATGGAACACAACACTCAACCTTACAAAATGTGAACAATTATCCTGTACATCAAAATGCAGTTAGAATATATTCTACAGCATAAATTACAAGATTAATATGTACCTATCAATGCAAAGACAATACATGGAAGATTTTAGATCTGAGGGCTGTTGATATAGTAACAACTACTTTAGCCCCCGACATGATAAATCTATAAAGCATACTCATATATATTCTGCATCTGCTCAGTGGATGAGCAGTTTGGTAAATAGCAAAAGGAAATAACATTCCTTAGTCCATTAGGAATAAACTACAAGCCAGCTTTGCCCACTGCAGGAATTACTAATAAACAAACTGGGAGCCAATCCAGTATCCTGCTTTAATTTATGGGTGCATTTTCTATGCCAACAGATTCATACTTTATATTGGATAGTATTATTAAATACTGAAATCCATTTTCCTGCATGGCCATGTTAACTGCCTACGAATGTACCATAAACGTTGCTATGCATAGCTTTACAAAACTCCTACCAAGTTAAGCTAACTATTCTATTAATTTATGATTTATATGCTTTATCATGCCACGAGTCTGTGCCCATAACATTACTGCTTACTATACACCAATTCACTAGTTCAGTTCTACCTCAACAGAGCAGCAATTCATTTGGAATGAAAGAGAAGAAATCCATCCATCCAATGGAGGAAGACTGCTTGTACTTACATGGGACAGATGTTCCTCCAACTCCTCTACTTTCTCAAGTGCAACATTCTTGGTCTCAGCATCTTCCAGCAGGCCCCCAACATCAAACACATTGTCCAAATAAGCCTGAATCTGCACCAGTAGCTTCTCACTCTCTGTGTGTTTAGACTTCTGTAGAAAACCATAAAATCAGAGCTTGATGTCAGATCAGGAGGTATCTCAGAGAAGATTAGTGCGCTCTCCTCTTGTAGGATTCAAGAAAATAAATGTTGATAGTGCTTACCTCCAGGAAGTCTTCGAGGCCTAGCTTGGTAAACTCGAACTGTAGATGAACCCGGAAGTTCATGTCTTCCACGGAATGGACAACAATGTTAATGAATTGCATACATGCAACCTGTAAGGACAAGAGTATATTTACTACTGGGACAGAACGGGTCATCGGTACAAATACTGGAAACGTCAATTAGATGCTTCACTTGCCATGAAGTCAATGTTACTGTCCTCATTCCTGAAATACTCCATGAGCTTCTCAAAGCGATGTTTCTCCTTGCAGACCTAAAATAGGCCAGAGGGATTTAGTATAGCCAGTAAAATAGTACGCATTTGTTTACTGTAAAAAACATAAATAAGAGGTTATAAAGGGCACGAAGAGTACAAAACAATAAGTGGTAACTTGAACTAGGTACAAGCAATCAAAATTGTCCTGATCGAACAGCTTAAAATCTCAAAACTAATTGTAATCAATATTACGTAATAATTAATAGGATAGACCACGATATAAAGTGTCAAGCTGACAATAATACATAACTAGATAGATAGATAGATAAATAGAAGCACATAACTATAAGGAGATTTTTTCTCCTATGTAAATAGCCCTATTGGCCAATATATTATGGGGATATCACACTCAGTCTTAGACAATTCAGTCTAAGAGACTTTCACAGTAGCTGCTGAGGTCATGATATTATATCATATACTTCTCAGACTGTAGAGTGGCAACATCAGAGACACATGAGGAGATGTAATTAAATCACTCTTTGAGAATCAGTCCCATTCAAAATAATAAATGAAAATAAAATAAATCAATTGTAATACAGAATCAGTACCGATTAATGTACTATGTACAATTACTCCCATATGTAAGAAATATTTATAAATAATAATTATTTTGACCGGCTTCCCTGATGGGTCTTCACTTATAATTCATTCTTTATCACAGTCTTTAGTTTTAATTTGCCGACTTTTTTTGACACCTGTTTGTTTATTTTTAATATAATTAATAAAAATTGCTTTTATATTTTGGACCAGAGTGCCTCGCAAACCAACTCTTTTCAGGTGATGTTTATCATCACCTGTATTTTTTCTTTGTTCATATCTATTTTGTAGGGAGAGCACCCCTCCACTGCATGTTCCATGAGGTATATACGTATATTGAGGATAGTCCTAACCTTAGAGCGGAATAGAACCCCTTTTTTTTTTCTCTAATAATAATACATAGCTGCCTAGGGGGACTGTTGTGCTGCTACCATACACAAGCTCTATATCTAGGGTATCAGGTTAATGCTGGTTCTCCTTACCTCTTTGAAGTTGTCAAATGCCGACAGAATGATTTCATGTCCCCCTCGGACAAGGCAGACGGCAGCCAGTAATTCCAGGACCAGAGCTTTAGTCCTATGTAATTACAAATGTCTTTAACTAAAAACGGTTGATGGTGTTGGTGAAGTTTTGAAAGCCAAAATGTACAATTGTGCTGATGAACTATTACATATGTTGCCACAGAGCAGCACATAATGGTAAATGGTAAAGAATATCTGAGGCAGGATATAAAGGCAAAAGTTATAAGGGAGCAGCACAGGGCAAGACCCCTAAACCATAATCTACAGCTTCCTCCCCCAAACCCATGATACATATTAACTTCTGGTTAGTACTGTTGTCTGACATGATAGAATAGGATAGGAAATATTGACAGCATACAACGTGTGCGTGATGGTTTACCTTGGATTCTTGTTGTTCAAACTAAGAGCGATTTCATTAACTGCATGAGGATGGGACATTACTAGATTGAAGCCATACTAGGGGGAAATTAAAAAAAAGTTATTAATAATCAGAAAAGTTAAGTTCTTAAAATGTATTCACAGTAACTACCTACAAACTTATACCACGGAATTCCAGTTTTGCAATGCGTCTTACTTAATAATGTACTAGTTTTCTAATTTACTGAAATAATCTGCTGCATCATCTCGCGGGGACATAATCCCAATGGGAACACCATACCTGTACATAATTTCATACATAAACGCTGTTCCTGCAAATTAAGCTCCATCCTACATCTAGATACACATCATCTCGGCCATATGTAACCTGCACTCACATTACTCTCATTATGCTGTACAGATCACCGTTTTGTAGCAGCACCATTTATATCAGTCACTACAAGAGGAAGAGGCGCCATCTTTACCTGGTAGTTCATGATGGCACGGAGGCACATGATGCACACATGTACGTCGTCCTTCTGGCTGACCAGCCTGGAGTTCTTCAAAGCCTTCTTTCCTGGTAATGTGTTGTAGCTGCTATTGGGAGACAGTAAGTTTACAGTGGTCAAGGAACCCACTGGCTTTAGCGCTAAGCTATTTAAATATCAGCCTTCTTCACAAATGCATTAGCAATACTAATATACCAAAGGTTCAAGTTTTCATTGAAAATACTTATTGCCTTTAGATTCCCAAGACTACGTAGCAGGGTTTAAATAGCATTAGGTTATGTGGCATATTTCTTCTGGCAGTAACACCCAAAAAATTAAAGGGATCAAATATTTATGAATTGTCTGCAATTGTAATCTTTTTTGCTTTTGTATCAATCTACAAATGAACTTGTGGTTCTAATTTTCACATATTTATCTCTCATTTGTCTCCAGGATAACGTAGTCCTACAGAACTAAACAGAATTTTATAGGAACACCAAAATGACCACATATATATTTAGGCCCTTATGTAAAAAATGGTTTCTTACAAATGCAGCATAGCTAAACCCTTGTCATTTGTAGGTGTTACTGGCCCTGTAATATAATACACCTTTTCATGAATAGAAAAATCACAAAACACGACATCATGGCGAGCTGGAGGCAGGGAGAACTGGCAAGGAGCTGGCACACAGATACATACCGGAGCACAGACTGGCGGGCAGAGCGAGCGAGGCCGTTGGTGAAAGGGGCAGGGAGGGCGTTGGGATTCTGCAGATCCTCGATGGATCTGCTCCAGGATTTGGACTTTTCAAGTAAGCCATCCTCCCCATTTTCCATGCCCTCAAAATCAAACCTACATCAAAAAGGGATACAGAAGAAGCTTGAGCGGCCAAGGGACAGAGAGAGGACTGGGCAAAGCAAAGCCACAAAGCAGCAGAGAAAGAAATGGTATCCAGCATGAAAATGTGCAACAGCCGGAGCGGCCCGAACCAAAACCACAGACAACTGCGAACTCCGCTCCACAAGGCAGTGCAGAGTAGAAACTGTGATATGGAACACATGCTGCTGCTTCAGCACCAGGACACAGGAACTTACAGTGGATAATAATCAGTGTTCAAAGTGCACAGATTTTCCTACTCGCTACAAACCCAAAACTTGTGGTAATTAAACCCTTAGGGGGTTTCTCCCACGTATATTCCAAGACAAGACATCTTCACAGACTGTACTTACATAACTGCGCACTGTGCAAACGAGAGATACTCGACCAGAACATCCAGACCCTTGTTGTCATTGTTTAAAAACTCCCTCACCCACCTGTAAAAGAAAATATGAGACTATGACATGATGGAGCAAATCAGGACGGGGAATTAATAATATATCCTCTGCTTATAGAACACCGTGTTTTTGTTTCTAAATTTTACAATGACCACTATCACTCCCTCCAAACTAGCAGAATCCATGTCTAAAGCTGGGTACACACTACAGAAATTTCAACCAACTTTTTATGCCGAGCGATTTTACATGCGATCGATGGTCCGATCGCTCGGTCCATGGACTGCATACACACTAGCCTTGTTTAGGACGATAAAGGGAAGCGCGGACGTCCCTTTAGCGACTTTTTACAGCCATGTTGTCGTGAGCAATGATTGCAATTTCGTACACATCGGTCGGAAGTTTATACACACTACACAACGGAAACAAGATTGGAACCAAAATATTAAACGGTACGACCAACCAAACGAGGCGACAATCGTCCATTTGGGCAGACTTTCGACCATCGTGTCACTGCACACACTGACCCGACTTTTGAAGGAGCGGTCGTATGTCGGCTGACTGAGCCGATTATTGGACAAAAACTGTGTAGTGTGTACCCAGCTTAAGATATGAATGGTTCACGGAAAACATAACCCCTGCTGTCTGCTGTATTCATATGAAGCTCCAGAGCTCACAGTCTGTAGTTCAGATTCAAACTCCAGGCTGTGGTCCCTGGAAAATTATAGGACTGCAGACGCTTGGTGGCAGAGTTTCTTTAGAACCAAAAAGGTCCCCAGACATGGTATTATTATGGATCCGATAACGGGAAGTGTGGGTGGAGAGGTTTGTTGCAAAAAACAAAATATAAGAAAAAAAAAACCCATGAACTTTAGAAATCACTACTGCAATCTATATTTTTAAAGATTTACCTTCGATGCACAATGAACAAATCCACAACATGTTTTCTTGCAAAAAACGACTAGTAACATTTGCAAATATGTGTCATAAAATGCAGAAGGTTTAAATAATACTGTGGTACTGGATTACAGACACCATCAGGGTAATATTCAGGGGAATCATACAAAGTAATCAACCCAGTATTAGTCTACAACATTACTAGCATATAATTAGAACCATTTAGTGGTCTTTAACACTCTGTCCCTATGTCATTTAATAAAACCTGTTCTTAATGTAAAGTTTATCACAATAAGAGGCTCAGGAGTCTGAATGAAATAGAATAGTAACATGGAAGGATATTATATATAGAAGACATGAGCAAGGCGATCTTCAGGGGAGGTCACACGGGGTGACAGCCCAGCACCACTTTACAAAACTACTAGCATATAAAAAAAACAAAAAAAAACAAAAAAAACCACAACATTAAAAGCCAGTTTATAAATGCACTTATTTATGGAAACACTTTACACCTTTCATATCAGCCATTCACCACTGGATCCCTCATCTATAGAACTGGACATTTAATTAATATATGTAAATCTTCTGTCTCTGACTTTCAACCCAAAAATGGCATTTAACGTCAATTCCTGCGAGTTAAGGTTCTTGTTAATTAATTTTCTGCATATCTCACAGTCAAATCCAAATATTCTTCATCTAACTCTTGAGAGGTCAGATTTTCTATGAAATGATTGTATATTGGTTTAATGCTATAAATGCAACGTGGAACCAGCGCGAACAATATCAGCAGTATCATAAGGTCTCCATTCATTGTGCAATCGCCTGGACAGTGCTGCTCTGTGCTCTGCCTGGTCAATGAAGATCAGAGCCCCAGCTATGCAAGGAAAGAAAACAAACAGACGTGAGCACTTCTGCGCTCATAGACTGTTTGGTCTGTGAAGTAATTATCTAGCAGCAGCTTCAGTCTGAGGCTTAGTCAGCAGTTCAATAACACACACAAACCAAAACACAAGAATGAGATCAATATGCTTAACCCTATTCCAGCAATACAAGCAAATATGTGTTCTTTTCTGCTCTGCGTTAGGTCAAAAAGCTGAAAGGTAGTGAAGGGTATAAAGTAACACAAGAGTAACTCTGGTGTCACACTAATTAAGGTCTATGAAATGTTCTTTAGGGAAAATAACTTTTGGCAACATCATTAGTAACTGTAGGTGAAAGAGAAAGGCAGGTGGGGGGGGGGGGGAACACCGCCGTCTGATGTGATGTCATCATCTAACCACCATCTGCTCAGAGGTGTTGTGGGGGCTCCGTTGTGGAATGTACACGTATCTCAACCAATGAGATGCTGCTCACTGACATACAGAGGACAGATTTGTTATTTGAGGTATGGTGGGAGCTTGTGTACAATATTAATGTGGTCATACAGAAACTCTGAGCCCCCACATTAACAAACACACTGGCCTTTTATTACTGTAATGCAATGGAAACACTTTGATGTCAATTGCTGGAGATTAACGAGTAAAGTGAACCTCAAGGGCTGCATACAAGAAAGGGAGTTAGAAGCAAGGTCGAGTTTAGATGGAGGAAAACTATATTCAAATAGGGATATATTACTGGGGGCGGAGTCTGGGTATTCTGAACTGGTAACAGATAGCAGAAATTCTCTTTTTTAAGGAACAGAAAAATCACCTACCAGCTACTGTCCCTTATTTGTTTTGTTAGAGAGCATTAGTGGGATAACAGCAGGGGGAAAATATAGGAAGAGAGATACACAGTCATTTATAGTATGGATGTTAAAAGGGTTAATGACCTGGTGACAGAGCTAAACTTGTCACACTAGGATTGTAAGTCCTTGACAACGTTATAATAGCATGAGGACAGGTTCGGTTCCTTTTAACAGGTATAAAATATACATCTATCTATATCTATAGATACACACGCAAACACATCCCGATCAGCCACAAAATTAAATCCACCTGTCTAATATTGTGTAGGTCCCCCTTCTGCTGCCAAAACAGCTCTGACGCATCCAGGCATGGACTCCACATTTTAAGGTGTCCTGTGGTATCTGGCACCAAGACAATAGCAGCAGATCCTTTAAATCCTGTAAAATGCGAGGTGGGACCTCAATGGCTCAGACTTGTTTTTCCAACACATCCCACAGATGATCAATCGGATTGAGATCTAGTGAATTTGGAGGCCAAGTCAACACCCTGTATACTTTGTCATTTTCCTCAAACCATTCCTGAACAATTTTTGCAGTTTAACAGGGTGCATTGTCCTGCTGTAAGAAGCCACTGTCATCAGGGAATACAGTTGCCATGAAGGGGTATACTTGGTCTGCAACAATGTTTAGGTAGGTGGTACATGTCAATGTAACATCCACATGAATGCCAGGACCCAAGGTTTCCCAGCAGAACATTGCCCATAGAATCACACTGCCTCTGCCAGCTTGCCTTCTTCCCATAGTGCATCCTGGTGTCATCTCTTCCCCAGAAAAACACACACACACACCCGGCCGTCCACATGATGCAAAAGAAAACGTAATTCATCAGACCAGGCCACCTTCTTCCATTGCTCCATGGTCCAGTTCTGGAGCTCATGTGCCCATTGTAGGCGCTTTTTTCAGCCCTGGACAGGGATCAGCAGGTTCACTGACTGGTCTGCGGCTAAGCAGCCCCATATGCAGCAGCTGCAATGCACTGTGTGTCTGAACACCCTTCTATCATAGCCAGCATTAACTCTTTCAGCAACTTTTGCTAAAGTACCTCTATTGTGGGTTTGGACCAGACAGGCTAGCCT
Source organism: Mixophyes fleayi (assembly GCF_038048845.1). Taxonomy (NCBI): domain Eukaryota; kingdom Metazoa; phylum Chordata; class Amphibia; order Anura; family Limnodynastidae; genus Mixophyes; species Mixophyes fleayi. Next base: position 92,520,545 of record NC_134403.1, on the reverse strand, counting down.
TCACTTCCCATATGCATCACTGAGCTTTGGGCACCCATCACCCTGTCACTGGTTCACCAGTTGTCCTTCTTTGAATCACTTTTGGAATACCAGGAACACTCCACAAGACCTGCTGTTTTGGAGATGCTCTGATCCAGTCATCTAGCCATCACAATGTGTCCCTTGTCAAATCTCTCAGATCCTTATACTTGCCCATATTTCCTGCTTCCAACACATCAGCATCACTAGAACAGACTGTTCATGTGTTGCCCAATACCACACCCCTTGACAGGTGCCATTGTAACAAGATAATCAATGTTGTTTAATTCACTTGTCAGTGGTTTTAATATAGTGGTTTATTGATGTGTATACATATATCCACTGATACAAATAAACTGCACCAATATACATCACTTCTCTTTTATCAAAATATCTCCCAACTCGACCTCTCCAATCTGCCAAAGACCTGCACATCTCATCCACTTATAACTTGCTCGTTTCCCAGGTACAGGACTTTTTTTTTCGCGCTGGCTGTAGAATTCCTGCCCTTATACAAGACTTAACAAACCTTCAAGCAAACCTTAGCAAATTCCCAAACAACCTTCTTAACTTACTTAGATTTTACCAGATAAACAGCACAGTCCACCCAAAACTTACATGTATTCTCTTTCTGTACCCAAACAGCCTACTGACCTCCAAAACAACGAGCTGTTGTTCCTGGATCAGATAGCCCCACTAACCACATTTCCCCATTGTACTCTGTCTGGAGCAATATGTGGTGCTTAACCTTATGTATGAAACTTCTATTTTCTTATAGATTGTAAACTTGTGAGCAGGTCTCTCTTACATACATACATACATACATCCATCTTATATATAAAAATCTGTTTGTCTGGTTATGCATTCGAACACCCCTGCACAGATTATGATGAAACCAATGCGAGGTGGTCCAGTTGGATCCTGGCTAGGTTTTTGGGGGGTCTGGGTCCCTGTCGGACTGCTGTTGGTGTACACTGGGCAGAACTTAGACACATGGAGCCTGTTCTGGCCATTCCACTGTATGGATCTAGATGATATCTTAGCTGCTATTTTTAAAATGATGTCAGTTATATCCAACTCACTGATAACTTAATAACTTGAAGATTCAAACCCAGGCACCACAGACTACTTCAGCTAGTGTGTATATTAGATATGTTACACACATGCACATAAGTGTTACTGGAATCTTATTGTTAGTGCTGTGACCTGATGCTGCCTGGCTGAATGTGACCCAGCAGGATGCCAAGTAAATCCAGACTAACTAGAAACACCCATAGACCCCCTGAATAAAATAGCATATGAAGTCACACTTATATGATAAATGACATATAAAACTATACAACTATGAATAATGAGATAGAATTGCAAAATAAAATCTGTGGTACTGGACTTGTTAAACCCTTGTCTTGATCATAAGATCAATCCCTTTTACATAAATACGCTGCTATCTGTGAAAACTGTCAGATTTATTACGATATAGGCCTTATTTCCCACTCTCCTGGAAGCTGTAGAATCTCTGTATGTACGACAGACTGTTCCTACTACTGCGGACAGACTTTTCCTCTCCCAGGTCAGTAGCCGCCTATTTCCTGTCTGCTGCCTCTACAGTCCCCCCCACCACCTCCTGCTCATTTCCTGTCTGACTAAATGCTCTATTTCTGGGGATTCTTTCAGCTGACGTATGCATAGGTCTAAGCCTGACTCCCACCTAAATGATGCCAAAAAGTAGCTTTTTTTTTTTTTTTTGTTACCCTTTCCATAATTTGCTTCTGCTAACGTTCAGGTTACATTACTCCGACAAGCTTGTAGTTTGAAGCTATGTGTCATTTTAAATCTGGAAAGGCTGAAGCTATAATGTGCTTTATAAAACAATAATTACCAGCAGCTCTTAACCATTTACTGTCCATTAAAGTCTCATGGTCAATCTTACTGCGTTTTTTTCTACAGCTTTACAGAATTTACACACACACACACACACACACACACACACACACACACACACACACACACACACACACACACACATTACATATATCATATACTAACTATGCATATATTGGGATTAAGAAGTATATTGCATATTATACGGTAGGGCAGGTTAGGGAACCGCTATCCCCCACAAATGCAGCCTTTATGGTCTGGCTTAGATGACCATAAGGTAGCACACAAGCACAATGAATGAACCTTCACATGAACAACATGCTCAGTGCTGGCGATGAGAAGACCTGGAACAGAGCCTCTAGGAAGAACAGACATAAGGACAGGAACAATGTAACATCCTGGAAATTGTGTTTCTTTCCCAGTTGCCAACTCTCAGGCCGCTCCAGAGAAAGCGCTGCCCATAATAGCAAGACACACCTGCTGTGCGCCAAACACTGTGCAACCTCCCTCATTCTTACTGAATATCCATTATCTGGGTGCAGAAGATTTCATGCCTGCACTAACCTGAAAGTGTGAATATTAGACTTGAGAAAAAATCTATTACTAAATAAATAATAAACCATAAGTAGTGCTCCTTATGTATAATATGTTGTCACACATTTCAGAATACACCTCAACTCAATAAAAATAAATAAAAATGGATAGGTCTTTGCTGACAGACATAACATGCTGTACAGTTGGCAACCTGTACTAGATACAGTTAAAAAATAAAGATGTTAGAGGTAAATAAAAAGCGTTTAGATTAGAGATGAGCGGGCTCGGATATCTGAAATCCGAGCCCACCCGAACGTTGCCGATCCGAGACGGATCCGGGTATTCCCGCCAATTGCAAAACTGAAACCGAGGCTCTGAGTCATAATCCCGCTGTCGGATCTCGCGATACTCGGATCCCATAAATTCCCCGCTAGCCGCCGCCATCTTCACTCTGGCATTGATCAGGGTAGAGGGAGGTTGTGTTAGGTGGTCCTCTGTCCTGCTATATCTCGTGCTGTGCTGGGGAAAACAGCACAGCACGAAAAATTTTAAAAAAATTTATAAAAAAAAATAAAAAAAATATATCCAAAAACAATCCTGCAGTATAAGTCCATTGGTACTGCAATATTACAAAGTTCACTGATTCTGCAGAATAGACTGGGAATTAGTGGAAATGATTGTTATTGAATGTTATTGAGGTTAATAATAGCGTAGGAGTGAAAATAAACCAAAAAACTTGATTAACACTTTTTATGTTTTTTTCAAAATAAATCCGAATCCAAAACCTTAAATCCGAACCAAAACCTTTCGTCAGGTGTTTTGCGAAACAAATCCAAACCCAAAACCTCAAGCAAATCCGAATCCAAAACACGAGACACCAAAAGTGGCCGGTGCACATCCCTAGTTTAGATATAACGGTCTGGTTTCCAGTTGAATTGCTGGCTAAGGACTTGCTGACCCTACAGTAGCTGCCAGCCACAACTAAGCAGATGCACCCCCCCCCCCTCTTCCTTTATGTCATTGTATCAGTTACAATGATTTTGGGTTTATTAGAATTGTTGATTTAAATTTTCTTCCTGTTTGGCCGATATTTATTACATAGCATCAGCTAACTTCATACTAGATCATTATGTAATCATGTGGGGGACTACCTGGGTTACAATAATAATTAGGAAGAAGAGTAAATCTTTGCAATTGTATAATGTTTAGTTAGCACTATGTTAACAATTGACTTGTAGTTATACTCAGATACTGATTCAGGGCCTCATTTAGAAAGCAAGAAACGATCGAGACAGAGTACAAAATCCTTTGTTGGTGCCTTGCGCCTCTATCTGCAGAGCAACATGACAGTGTTTGTAGAGGTTTATATCATCCAGGGAGGAGTTGGGTTGACCGAAGGTGTCCTTGCAAAGTACAGAGTAGGGGCACTAGTGCCTAGTTTTGCTGATCACTGCAAAAAGTAGACTTTGTTCTGTGGAGCCATTTTATTGAAATGAAGTAAAGGTGTGTATAGGGCATATTGGAGACATACCTTGCTGCACAAAGCCCACAAAGGACTTGCCTGCTGCGCCAACTTTGGCGGAATGGGGGCTCATCATGTGGTGCTAATGGGATGTAGTTTGCGCTTTCTAATTTCATAAAGGTTCAAACACACAAAAGTGGCACATGTTGTAGAGAAAGTATTCATGTTCCATCGCGCTCATGAGTAGCTTATACCATAAGTGAGGCTAAACTAAACATTATTTTAGGGAACAAAAATTGAAAGGTATAATGTAATGAAAGGAGTGGTTATAAAACCAGGTATGAGGTTGTGGGGCTTACTCTACTGCACAGTACATGTAGGAGCACTTATAGTTTGCAGAGATGTCTCCTGAGAGCAGACAGGGAACGTGCACCTTGATGAGCGCTGCGTGGACTATATAGACACACTGGTACAAAACCAAGGTGCTTATTCTATCTACGTCATATATAAGGTGTCAGAGTTTTATACATTGCCGGTTTACTATAATCTGCAGCACAAGCTGTTTGAGAACAGGGACTTTAGCCTTCCGTGTGGTATTTTCTATTTGCATTTGTTTAATGAAACATTGTTGATTGCAAATATTCTTATTATAGGATTCAGAAATCTAGGATTATAGGATCTAGTTTCTACGATGGGGATAGTTAGTCTGCTTGCAGAGCTCACCCATTCAGGAGAGACGTCATTGTCGTCACCAGAATGCTTTTATTGAGGTGTGATACTATAACAATTTTGGGGTGAGGCCTTACGGCAAGGGGTATGTGTGATATCATTGGCTGTGGTGAACGACTTCATTGGGAAGTGAACTATGAGCAAAGAGGTGGTAAATAAAACCCCCTGAGTTTTCTAATACCCTGCATAGAGGGGAAACAAATATACTCCCCTGTACTTAGCACAGTTAATATTATCCCTTTAAAGCACAATAAGACAGGATTGTTGACAATGCTGCACAATGGCATCTTCAGAAAACATGTCATTTACAGCCAGTTACAGGGTGATAAACAGGAAGTGAAACAATCCCTTTTCAGGCCAAGTTCTCACAACTGTGGGAGAATTAGGGATGTTGGTCTCGGTACTCACCCTATGTGATTTGTACGTAGCGATATTTCCAGTTCACGCAGAACTTTTGTAGATTCTTGGACTCTTCTTCTGAATTTCTAAAATGTATAGTAAAAAAAAAAAAAGTGTCCCTTTAAAAATAGTAAATTGGGGTATAGTAATAATGGTGCTTGAAGTCTTAATTTAAAGATTACATAAATAAACTTATAGTGAATGTTCTGCATTTTGCAAATTCTGAATTCTGCGGCCTCCATAGCTATAAAATAAAAGTTTATATGGTCTATTCATTTTTGGTTTTATATTTATCCAACTGAAGATCCACAATTATAGTACATTTAAAGCATGTGCAAATTACAGCTTTATTCTACTTTGAATTACCTTCTAATGTTGCACATATTTCAGGGTTTAAGTTCTACTTTGGAACATCAAGAAAAAGAAATTTAAATTTATGGAAATTTCCTTGTAAACCATTTAATCATGCAAAGGTAAATCCTGCAAAACTTACACTAAACATGAATCCTGATGATTTTGGGATGTAGTCTGAATGTCAACAATGACAACATTGACATTCATAATGTTGACACAGTTGAAAGGTCAACATTCAAAATTTCAACACATTCATTAGGTCGACATTGTGGATGTCAATAGGCTGTAAATTCAACACTCACAATGTCGTCATAAACCATTACATTTAAACAGGTAATAGCGTCGACCGGCCCACAATACCTCCCAGCAATTGTTTAAAAAAAAACAAAAAAAAAAACATGGGACTAGATTCCCTAGGGAGATCGGGTACGCAAAAAAAAAGTGCCCCCAGCCCGTGCATTGTGGGGTAATAGTAATTTATTTAAGGTTTTATTTATATTTTTCTTTGGTGCACTACAGGTCCCAGCAAATGCTAGCATGCCCTGCCAGCCATGGATATGCTGGCACCTTTGGTACTACAAACGCCAGCATGTTCAGGCAGTTAATGACAGCCTGGCCATATTGGGACCTGTAGTGCACCAAGGAGCCCTAATGTTTTCAGCATGAAGCTGGGCGCACCTGTGGGGGAGGTGCATTTTTTTTATGTGGACCCAATCTCCCTAGGGAATCCAGCCCTGTGCTCACCAGCCTGGGGCTGGTTTGTCATTAAGGTGAACCCCACGCTTTATGTCTTCCTGCTATAGTTCTACCATAGCCTAAGTGATGATAATAGTAAAGTTGGGGTCTCCAATCTTTTTGCAGCCCCCTTCCCATTTTGCTTGTTGCAGCCTAGGATGGTACACAGTTTATTTTATTTTTTACCATTTCCTTCAGTTGTTTTATGTTTGTTTTTTTTGCTTTATGTCGACATTGTGGCTGTTGACTCTACAACCTGTCGACGTTCACAATGTTGCCATTTTAAGCAGGTTGACCGAATGAGCATGTCCACATTCTGAATGTCAACCTTTTAACTGTGTCAACATTCTGACTGTCATCATTTTCATTGTCGACATATCATACCCAGCCCCTTATTTTCACTAGTATCTCTGTTATATATTCTGTTGAATCTTTTCTACAAGAATTCAATGTAATGGCTGGGATTTAAGAAACAGGTCAGATGCTTTCTTTACATGGAATGGTATAAATAGTTATAATGCTGTGGGGGATTTATCTATGGAATTAATCTGACTGGCCTGTACGAGGTCAGGAAGAAGTTTTTTTTAACCCTGTGCTTCACAAATACTATACGATACATAATAGCAGGAACAGAAAATAATCAAGCATTCCTTAGAGGAAGGTGTTTCCTCTGCATCATACCATGATAGCATGCTCTCTGAAGATCAGCAGTATTCTAATTACAGTCATAATATGGGCACTTTCATTTGGTCACACACTGGCTGGCAGGTCCTGCTGCTTATACATATGTAGATGACCAAACTGGACCAGGCTACTTGGTCTGAGCAGTCAGATCACTTTCAGCCTTACTGTGGGGTCAGAATAGTACGAGCAGTCACTGTACGACCGTATCTGCCAACAAGTCCGATAAAGATTCAATCTGTTTCACCAACATCTATGGAGTCAACAAAATCAATGATTTTTTGTTTTATTTTTTTAATCAGGGGCTACTTTCCATTAGTTAAGCCTCCATCATCAAAGCTTCCCAACTATTCCCCTCTAGTCGTGGGTACAAACAGAGATTGATGAAACTTAAGAAAAGGGTTTTCAAAACTGTTGAGGGACATAAAACACAAAACAAAAAATAAATAAATACAAAAACAGAACACTATAGGACAAGATAATATTGTATTAATCACATACAGATTTAGAGAAGCTAACAGATCAATTAATCACCTTCCGTGTAACACCAGGGTCCAAGAAGGATTGCAGTTTCTGGATGTAGGTGTGGGGGGGATTTTTCACTTGAAATCGCTCCTATTTATAAAAACAGAATAGAAATGAATACATAAAATAGTTACAATGGAAAAAGAAATGCTAAATAAAAAAAGAAAGAAACACAGATAACAAATGTAGTGTGTACATAACACATATATAAAGATAATATTCTTCCAAGTGTAAACTATATTAGTCACCGATTAGTTTGGGAGCCATATAAAGACACCTAGACACAAGGCAGAGTGTTTCTATACAGGGAGTTGAATTCCAAGGGGACTTCTACCTTCCTTATTTTTCACAATAGGCAAAGATATTATTGCTGTAGTGATGACACTAAACACCACTTATACAATTACAGAAGCTTTATAATGGAACTAATGTATTCCCTATCTTATAATGACAATAATGTATCAGCTATGTTTTAATGAAACTAATGTATTCCCTACTGTACAATATATTAAGTCACTTAGGAGTTATGTGAACATATCAACCAAGAGGCTGCAATGAGATTGCTGTCATATAGGTGACTTCATATATCCCTTTATTTTACAGTAGGGAGTACAGTATTGCCTTTAATACTCATTTGAAGCAAAGCGGCTTGGAGGAGGCGATTCTTACGTATATATTATAAGAATACAAGTTATTTTGCACAGGATATTTAATATGTATCTATGGTCACTTGTGTATTATAATAAAATAAATCCCAAGTTAATTCGACATGTGAAGGCCTCTTACCCACTAGCATTTGCAGCCAGGAGAATGTGTGTTGCGGCGCCCTCTTTGTGAAAAAGTAGGAACTACGTATAATGTTTTCCTCCTATATCACTATTTTATATATTGCCCTTAAACTGTTTCCCCCTCTGATAATTACAGTGAACGTTTTGTTCAGATGTATACCTGTTACCATTAGGTGTGTACACATAATGAAACGTAAGAACATAATGACAGCAAAGGAAGTGGGAAGAAACCTACAATATAGAAAATGAAAATAACTCTGAAAGCTGCACGTGATTCATATAAAAGAGGAAAGGAACAAAAATAAAAGCAGTGTCACTGTGATTAATTACATCATGTACAACAGACATCCCACACACTCTGGAGTGGGAAGTTTTAACAGTAACTTAGAAACCAATGTACCCAAGTGTCCGGTATTTCCCGGATGTTTAGAATTTCCACCATTAGTTTGACTATTATTTTGGAAACTTCTTTTAAATCTTCTGCATCATCTTGTTTACATGATTTAAACACTCTATAAAAAGTTGTGGACAGAGAAGTCCAGATACAGACCAACACATTATAGTCCCCAGTGTTGTGAAACTTTGGAGAGAAGGAGCAAAACCAATCCATAACTAATATCCACCTTCCTCAATCAATACACTTAAAGTTCTAGAAGTATTTGCCTCTTCCTACCCAATTAACCAGTATACGTACAGTCTCCTATTGTCATCATCTTCACTAAATACAACAGTAAATATTATCAACTGTTTCAAACTGTTGTCTTAAATTAGCAGTTAGTTTATAGACTCAACTTTAATCTCAGATTTAAAATAAAAAACAAAAAAAAACTAGCACTAAACAATAAAAAATAATAATAAAAATATAAAAAACAAAGATCAGACTGCAGTACTAGTTATAGTAAGACTTGTGATAGAGTAAATGAATGAGAACCCTTAAACCATGGTTGTCCTTGGACAGTCCATCACGGCATATATCACGTTACTCATTAACTGAATTAACCTATTAATTTCACTTCCCTCTATTCAGGTTGTCAAATTCGAGAAAGATCGTTTCACTTAAAGTTCCAGCACCCTTTCCCCTAGCTGCAAACTGGGCTCTGCTCCATGCTGCTGGCATTCCTGTAGCAAAACTATTTTTAAATGGCTGTGGAGGGGGAGTGTGAGCAGGTGGATCAATCACAAGCTCCATCCTTTCTACTGTGATTGGTCCTAAGCAGCTCCACACAGCCCTGTTATTGGTCAGGGCCGAGAAAAGAACCGAAGGAACCCCAGGAAGAATGGGAGCCGTCCCGGGCTCTGGTTAGGGCTTGGAGGAGATTAGTAAAATGTATTGAGCAGATACATTTGCCTGATAGATTTGTTATTTGCTAGATAAAGTAGCTTTAAAATCTTAATTGCGTTTGTATGTTTAGGTTGATGCCTAAATAGAGGTACGATTGTAGGTTGCTGCCAACACAGTGGGGTGAGAGTTGGGGCAGTAATTACTTTTAATTCTATAGTCAGTGCATCAGAGTAGGGTTAAAAATTTTGAGGACTGCATCCCTGAAATTATGACATTCCCTGGGATTAGACCCTCTTCCCACTCCAAGTGGTCAACTCATTTAAGAGTGTAAACGGCTGCATTAATTAAATTTTTATTTCTAAACCATACATGCCAACTTTCAAAACTTCTCCCCCAGGTCACGCGACAGGGATAGGCGGGCGCGTGGTGACGTTGTCGTGTCATCATAGCCCCGGCCCACTATAAAATGACGAAATTCACGGCATTGCATAGCGAGGGCGAGGCTTAATGTCACGATTAAGCCCCACCCCCACAATTCAATGCTGTGAATTTTAGCAAATCCGGGAGGTTTGCCTACTCTTCCGGGAGTCTGGGGAGACTCCCCGAAATTCGGGAGCAAGTATGATCTAAACGTTTCACTGCATTGTTTTTAACTCTTAAAAATAAATAGAACTATGCATTAACCATACCTGGTCACAGATGAGATCCCATTTTTTTTCGTTGTCATACTGTCGCAGGAGTCGCGCCTTGTCTGGGGGGAGGTTCATGGAACTCTGGTAGGAGAATTAATGAGAAGTTACAGCATTAGTGAAGAAATACGGAACTCAAATGCTGAACCAAAATGTTATAAAAAATAATTATTACAAGTTACTGATATTGTTGAAGTGCAGGTACTAACACATCCATACTGCAAGACACAATCCATTAAAAGTCTAAGTTATTGTCAATAATATCATCCAAGTATTTTCTATTGATGTTCTTGATCCTGTAGCCATATATGGGTGCATTTATGTAACCCGATAAACAGGAAAATGGAGATAAAACCCATAGAAAGAAACAAGATTATAGTTGTGTTCACAAAATAAAAGCAAACCTTCCAAGGAAAAAGATGGTGCTGTATCCCATAGCAAGCAGTCATGTTTCTAGTGCAGTTCATAGCAGTGATGGGCAACCTGAAACACTTCGGGGCCACATGGTGCGGCCCTCTCACCCTGAAAAGGGCCGGACATCACCTTACGCTCAGTAATAAGCTGGACAGGAGAGGAAGCCAATGCAATCATCAGCTGCAACAAACCATCCTATCTGCTTGGTTATAGGTCAGATTCAGTCCTGTACTTCTGACAGTGATTATCAAGCTGTCAGATGGGGCCGACAACCGGCTTGGGGTGTCGAACGTCGCTCCTTTACATAATGTTCTGTTGTCATAGGTTTTGTGATGTCCTTTTCCATTCTGTCGTGTGCGGTGTGTGCCCATTAATGTGTCATGTCTGCTCTGCACTCTTGTGCTTGTGGAACATTTAACATGGGCTGATTTTGATATAGGATAGTCTAGCGGACATATAGTGCTTTGTATTACAGTCTTTGGCACGAGTCCAAAAAAACTGTGTATCCCAAGTCTTAAAGTGTGTTTTTTTTATTAATGAAAATAAAGTTTTCTTTGTATTATTGCATTTTACGTGCTTATCCTTATGAAATGCTTTATATTGTGCTTACATTTGTTGCTGTTTACAATGCATTACCACCAACACTATTATGTGGTTCAATGACAAAGGAGCATGTGATAATCATAAGAAGTTCACAAAACTATGAGTGTACTGTATGTATGCTGCAAATTCCAGTACACAAGAGTTGGATTAGAACTGTACTGGCAAACAAAATGAAACACCCAGACCATCCCCAACTCACACGCCCCAAGCCCTGCGCAGCATTTGGAAAGCAGTGGTTTTGTTTGTGCCTCGCCTCAGTTAAGAGACATTATTATGTTGTAGTACAGGGAGTTTCCTGACTGGAGCTGCTGCTGGTTATCAGATCAATCAGTACAGCCTCTGAAATGGACAAGAAAGGTTCCCACACTGAAAAGTCCCTCAGTGTAAATGAGATTACTGAGCATCTCATCGGCAAACATATGATACAGAATTTCAGTCGCGATCAGAGCTGTCCAACTGGCCCTCCCTGACATCACCCATAAGTTTAGCCACACACTCGGGTGGTCAAATCAGATGGAATCAGGCAGCTCGGCCCCTAGGGCCAATCGTCCAGACATTGCAGGCTATTAGTGCGGTTGTAAGATGACCATATACACTGACCGATGACCGTCATCCTCCGCCAATGCGCCACAATATCTGAATTTATACAGGATCATCAGGGATGAAGGCTGCTTTCAGTCCACATGTTGCGATATTGGGCCAATTGCCCGACATCAGCAGTGATGTTGCAGAATGTATGGACACCTTAAGTATTGTAATCCCCATCTAACCACCAATACAGACTTCTTAGACAGCCTTCATCTATCTACACTTACAGAAAGGGCAGATGAGCCACAATTCTGAGCATCCCACTCCTGTCCTTGATCTCAGCAAATGGGACATATTCCAATTAGTTCTGTGACTGGAGCCTGGTAGTATTCAGTTATTCTTACAGTTTAAGGGCATAAAGTGCACATGAGATCTACTCATGCTGCTATGAAGAACAGATACATAATAATAATAATAATAATAATAATAATAATAATAATAAATAATATTATTAAGTATACCATATAGGCATATTTAGGGTAAAAATTGTATATTCCTGCACCTAAATGTTAAAAGGTACAAGATTCCCAAAGGTCTTCTCTTTAGGTGGAGTGTAATTTACAGTTATTAATTTTAATTTTGAATAGACATTGTCTTTAATTGGTCTATGTGTGGCTTTGGTAAACCCTTAGCCTGTGTCGTGCAACAACATGTAACAGTTATTAAGCTGCTAGTAAGAGAGAAGATTCCTTCTCCAGCAACAAAAAAAAATAGTAAAGATAATAAGGCATTAACAATACTAGTGTTATTTGCAGGTTATAATGAATAAATAATTTATTCATATAATGCATTGTCTGACTATGTGTTTATTTTAACCCTTATCTAGTATGTTTGGAAATGACGGTGCTTGTTAATTATACAGGCACAACTTGACTTCATCTACCTGCTATTTCAGGGAGGATTCAGTTATCTTGTGCGAAAAGTGGGGGCTCCAGATAAATGGGGTGGAGTAATAAATTGTACATGGGAAGTCTCCACTAATGTTTCATTTCCAGGATCCCTGAACCAGCTTTACTTATCCCAGGTACAGTGCCTTACAGTATCACCAGAGCATTGCTCTATAGCGCCATATAACAAAAAAGTACTGAAGTTTAGTAACAGATCACAGATCTGCACTGTAATCATATATAAAGTACGAAGCTATGCTCTGCAAGTTTTTGTTTTTTTTATCCGTTTCAGTTTCCTTTCTTTGTGCAGAGCCAGAATACTGCCAACAACATTATATCCCTGAAATCTAATTTACAGCATCCCAGAAACACAGCAACTCAATCTCTGGCTTTGCTCCTCTGCCTGTGAAAAACATCAATTTGCTTCCAATAGACCAGCTGATGTCTGAATGGACAGTGAATCCTAGGTAAGAAACAATATTTTGCTATATTATATAGTAATACTATATACATATATGTCACTAACTTATACTGCAACCCTTTACAATGAGGAAATAAGTCAATGATAACAATACCATAAACATACTCCGTGTACAATTCTCCTCACCTGAACTACTGTCACTACAACAGTCACTGCTAGAAACCATTTTATTCTGTGATTAGTTAGTTACACTTCTAATGATGTTTTTCTGTAACCAGTCCCTAGGGGGCAGTAAGGGACATCAGGGTCCTGACACTGGAGAAAATGACCATGAGCAGGATCCTACTGGACAGTAAATGTTTTTAGCGTTGAAGAATAATTACTGTTACACATTTAGGTGTAGTAAAGGGTTATGTTATCCGGTTGTTGCTCGTAAAAAACAACTCTTTAACAAGAAATTGGTAGCTCACTCCGACATTGTATAGCCCCCTATGCTACCAGGAATGGGGGCAGGGGACATGGCTGCAGTTATGTTCACTCTTGCTAAACTGGAGCACATCTGTGTAAGCTCCCTGCAGGGCCCAGCGCTCCCTCGCTGGCTCTATCACATATACACACATATCCCTGCTGCTTGTCTCAAATTCCAGATTGCCAAATTCACCTTTAAATTCCCGCCCCCTCCAACCTCGGCCCTGAGAAGTGCCCCTTTTGCAGTAGCGAGCCTACAGACAATGAGTTATTTTCAGATGGAGTTCTCTAACAGGAGCCAGCTGGCTCATCACTGAGGGTGCAACGTTTTCTGGAATCACAAGCCCCTCTGTGCAGGTTTGGCTGCTGCCTCTTCCCTTTTCTCCTGATATTTCTGTGCCCCCCTCATGCGTCCAGCTCAGATTCTGTGAAAACTGCCAAATGAACACGTTTAGTGGACAATGAGGAATGCAAGGTACTACACACCGACTAACTGAAGATGCTTCACCGACATCACACAGCAATGCATAAAACACATGTCCTGTTTTTTTTTGTGATGGAAAGCTACAAACATGCCACAAAGACAATTATACTGCTACCATACATTAATAGAGATTACTATAATAGTAAAATAAAACTTTATTTTGAATTCGCCAAGCACCTAAAAGGGACACTGTCACTTTATTTAGATTCGGCTTCATTTGAAAAATATGTTTCTGATTAAGCTACAACATGTTTTCATTTTTATTTTTTATTAAATTGTAATGCAGGTCTTCAGTTATAGTTTCAGGCCCCAAAATAGCTCCCTCTATAGTGTGTAGGCAATGTCTATATCTCCATGCTCAAACATTATGTTACAGATGTTTCTGAAGGGCTTAATGCAGGTCTGTCCAACCTGCGGCCCTCCAGGTGTTGTGAAACTACAAGTCCCAGCATGCTTTGCCAGTAGACAACCAGTTGATAGCTGGAAGGGCATGCTGGAACTTGGGAGTCATGGTTGTGTAAGACTGTTTGCTTTTCTTTGTCATTAGTTTAACTCATGCTTGCCTACTGTGCCGGAATGTCCTTTAAACTTCCGAATTACGGGTAGGTCTGCCGGACTCCCGGGAGAGCAGGCAATTCTCCTGCATCTGCTCCCGACGAGCCTCAGTGACTCGGTTCACCACGAATTGTGTCCTTTTGGCCCCGCCTCCATCAACAAAATGACAACTTCACCTCAGGGGTGGGGTCAAAATTATCTGATTCCACCCTTACTGCCCCCTTCCACCCTCCAACCACTCCCCCGGGCGGCTAGAACACAATGTCGGCTGTATGATTTTACTGTGCATTTAAATCCCTGCTGTAACTACTGCGTAAGATATGAAATGCAACATATAATGACTTGTCATCCAAACAGGACTGCAGTTGAATTTTAACCTGATTCTGCCTGAAAAGGTCACTGGTAATTTGATCTGGCCAACGTAATAATACATTTGTTCCTTGTACAATAGCAATTATGTGCAGCACTAAATGCATTACAACTGTACAGACACACTGGGAGATATTCAGCAGGTTTACTTCTCAACCCTACCTCTCAATATACCTTACTGTGAGGAGATCTCCAACCTATGTGGGTGGAAAGGCCTAGAGAGGATTCCACAGGGCAGAATACAACAGGTTACCACTCAATCATGAATTAACCTTGCAACATAGAGAGCTAGATTTACTAAACTGCGGATTTGAAAAAGTGGAGATGTTGTCTATAGCAACCAATCAGATTCTAGCTGTCATTTATTTAGTGCACTCTACAAAATGACAGCTAGAATTGGTTGCTATAGGCAACATCTCCACTTTTTCAAACCCGCAGTTTAGTAAATATACCCCAGAATTTAACTGCACTCCGTCATCTACTGGTATTAGCATCACTAGAAAAAACATAGGTCATATGCAGTTTTGGGTCACTTGTTTGTTGTGACTACTGCCACATAAATGAATTTTTCTGAAGGCAGTTCTTACATATTACCACATGCAGAACAACATACAAACATTATACAGGGGAAACAAGTGATAGTTACTTGCAGCATATGTCAAAGTTTAAAAACATTAAGGACTTATTCAAAGACACTGTGAACTAACCACCAAAACCACAAGGAGAAAGTCGGCAGACTATTGATGTAACATGACCTCTGATCTATAAAGGATGGATGAAGAACAGCAGTTGTCAGTCAAATACTCACAAAGCATACTGTCAATCAGCCACACAGTGTCCCCCTAACATTTTAAACATATACCTTTCAATTTAGGGGTGAATTCCTTTCAACATTGCTTCTAATTTCGATATTGAATGTTCCACTTGTGTACATCTGCACAAGTCATCAGCATTCTATCACAAAGGATCAAGTATACAGTAGATTATATTACTGATATGGTGCCACAGATACGTACAGTAGAGCATAGATATAAAAGATCAGCAGGCAAAATACAGGACATTAAAAAAGCACAATGGTAATAATAGCAAGAGAGTATAATACTGTATATAAAACATAAGGTATAATAAACACGTGTCATACATCATATGCAAGAGGCATAGGACGTATGACACACAAATGGACGAGGTGGGAGCAGACAAGAAGAAAGGAAACAGAGAGTGTCATACTCATGACAACTGGTAATCTAATGGAGAGGGGAATTAAGTGGGGCAGCATAGTGGCTTAGTGGTTAGCACCTCTGCCTCTCAGCACTGGGGTCATGAGTTCGATTCCCAACCATGTGGAGTTTGTATGTTCTCCCTGTGTTTGTGTGGGTTTCCTCCTGGTGCTCCGGTTTCCTCCCACACTACAAAATACATACTAGTAGGTTAATTGGCTGCTATTAAATTGATGTTAGGGAATTTAGACTGTAAGCTACGACATCAGTCAGGAACTGATGTGACAGTTCTCTGTACAACGCTGCGGAATTAGTGGCGCTATATAAACATGATGATGATGATAAGTGGACAAGTTTTAAAGAGTACTTAAATCTTTGGAGGCTGGTATAGATTCTGGTTGGGCGTGGTTCATTTGACCCAAAGTAACATGAACATTATATATGTTGTTTAGTCACAGTAAGCCATTAATTGTCATACATGGATGCCTTCATATTCAATGAAGCAGAATCAATATATATATGATCTCTTATTGGAGATTTTTTTTTTTTAATATTTAAAAAGACATAGCTGCAACTATAGACAAAGCAGTCCAGCAAAATTAGTTTTTTTCTTTTTTTAAATAGATATGTGACAGAATGGGCTTCCTATGCCACCCTCTCTGGGGTACCATAGTAAACTGCCGACACTGGCCACTTTTACTGGTGCTCCTCGACTACCAGACATTCAATTATAGGTGCAAACTGCGCACCAGTGTTGTGTACCTAGTTGTAGGAGGGTAGACGCTGTCACCACCAGGCTCCTTACCAGCACCTGGAATCGCTTACTTCTGGGAGGGGTGTGTAGCTACTGCAGCACCTCTGCTGGCAGCTCACTTACTGCAGGGTAGCAGGCAGAGTGTTGACTCAACACAGGACCTCCAGGTGATGGACTCGCTCATCCGCAGCCCAATTCCTGCTCCCTCCCTCCACCCACTTCTGTCACACTCCCTCCTGCATGATTCAACTGGGCTCCCAGCAGTGCTTTCACATGATACTATCACTTGGAAGCAGGGAATGCAGCCTAAAACCCCTGGAACACTCCAAATCCACACTAGAGCATGAGGGAAGGGGCATCACAGCAATCTGGTTCCTGTGGATGGAAACCGATGCTGCGGTAATACCACCTGAAGTGCCTCCATCCCCACTGGACCACCAGGGTTAGTTAAAATCTATTCTTTAAACATTTTACATGTACACAGGACACACTGTGCCAACATGACATATACATGGCCTATCTCAGTGGAGCTTACAGTCTCTACCACACAAACACATTAACCTACCAGTCTGTTTTTGGGACTGTGGGAGGAAACCAGAGCAACAGGATGATACCCACACAAACACACAGGTAGAACATACGAACTCCACAGAGATGTGCTCTGTCAGAATGGAATCATTTCCTCAGTGCATTGTACAAGTTTACTGTTTTATCAATGCTTCCATATCATTATACTTTTAGTGCTCAATCGGAGCTGAGATACGAGTGCATCCTCCACTCTGGGTGGGTCAGTGTGCGGACTTATCCATTAAAGGAAATTTACTAAAGTGACTTTTATAAACGGCATGTAAGACAAAATCACTGTCATATGTGACTAGCAGTAGGACAAAAATAAAATCTCTATAGACAGAATACTGAACAATTGCATGGGTTAAAATATTGCAAATCTCCAGAAACACATCCTTCCGCCTCTATTCTTTGTCCTTTGAGGCTCATGAACACAATGGAGCCATTTCCCTTTGCTGGGTTGCATACAGATGCGTATGTGAATGATTAAACAAAAACCACTGGAATGTAAAAATTCTAAATATATTAAATAATAATAAAGTATACACACACATATATACATATATATATATATATATATATATACACACATATACACATACACACATACACAAGTTAACCCGTGCATGATACTCATGCATTTTTGTCAAATAATGTCAGTATACCAAATTTCAGGTCATTCGGATGAGCCCTTTCTGAGAAAATAGTTTTTTTCACAGACACACACACACTAACACACGCCGCTACACATGCAGGAGCGGATCTAGAAAATGTTTGTTCCCCGGGGGATGTTAGGGCGGGGCGATTTAGGCCCCGCCTCCTTTCCGACTACGGGGGCTGCACAGTATGTGCAGGTCCGCTCGGCAGTGACAGTGTGCTGCCCGGCTGCTCTGATTGTGTTTAAAACACAATCAGAGCAGCCGGGCAGCACACTGTCACTGCCAAACGGACCTGCACATACTGCGCAGCCGTCGGCAGCAAACCCCTGCTAGGGGGGGGGGGGGATTGCCCCGAACGCACCCCCCTGGATCCGCCACTGTACACATGTGTGTTCATGAGGTAAAATTACCTCACGAAAATGAGTTTGACTCCTCAACTCGTCAATTATGTCAGTATACCAAATTTCAGCCCTTTTTGAGGTTTTTTTCCCACACACGCTAAGAATTTAGTAGGTCAGTTAACCCGTGCATGATACTCATGCATTCTAGTCAAATCAAGCTACTTAAGGTGTTAAAAACTCCCCAATGTCACCTCCGGCAACCACCAACCACTCCCAACTGTCACTTCTCCTTCAAGAAATATATAGGTCAGTGTATAACTCTGCCCAGCAGGTGGCGCTGCAGCTTGTTTTTTTTCCCCACACACAAACAGACTAACACACGCCACTAGACATATATACATATATATATATATATATATATATATATATATATATATATATATATATATATATATATATATATATATATATATATATATATATATACACACACACACACATATACATTATTGTTGTAGATGTGTAAGGCACCACAGTGCTCCGCAGCGCCGTATAGTAGGGGAAACAGTACATACATAACAGGGTCATACAGAGCAGACATGATAAAAATCTGCCATTGCTCCTCAAATGATTCTGGCTACTAGATCAGACTAACTGGCTCCTGGGTTTTATAATATTTTATCCACCCCAGCACATAAAGATTAATTATTAGTACAGACGGAAGAAGGGGCTATATGGCACCATTCCTTAAAATGTTAAATGTACAGGGTCACATTTCAGAATGGTCATACCAAGCAAGGGACCCGCTACTTATCTGGAAAATGAAGTTACTTTTAATTTATGTTCATTATTCCTCCCTTACATGACACCTCCCAGCATTGCTCCAGTGCAAGTAGGGAGGCATGGTCATGCCACAAGGGCGTCTGTGCCACGTCTCCCAGGGACATGCCTACTACATATGAAACGCTACACCCCCCTCATGGTGAGCAGGACATAACACAATACCTCCCAACATTCTTGGTGGTCACTCGGATTGGGACTGTACCACCTCAGGAGGTATGGATTTCCCTTTACAAGTAATGAAAGCTCCCACGGGACAAATATGTACACATAGTATAGGAGTATTTCCTAAAACGGAGAGGTTACAGTTGCATGGTAGTAAAAGTAATTAGTTTAACTTGGGCTTTGCCCTTCATTTTAAAGGGTGTGTCTGTTAAGCACAGTAGAACTTTAACTCCCATAGCTGATGACACAATTATCGTTTATCTGGGTTCACTTACATAACGGATAACGGTTTAAACAGAAACAAATACATATATAATGTTTAACCTCAGCCTGCCTGTGCTAGATCCTTCTGCTAGTGAAAGGCTCACAGCCATTCATGTGTATACCCTATAGATCATCATGGAGGCATTTTGTATTTAGAAGTATCGAGCTGGCTCCTAAAAACTCATCATTTACCCTTCATGCCATGAAAATGACCCACAAAAGATGCTCATGGTCCTGGAAAATGGTACAACATAAAAGCTACACAACATACTAATTAGTAAGTATAAGCACAGCAATAAGCAAACTGGGGGACTAGCCGATCAGTAAAATACGACAAATTATTGAACAGAGTAGTCTCCTTATGTATACATTCTTCTTTCTAATGTATATTTTGTCTAGAGTTGTTTCCGTTCACAGGAAGTGAATGTTGAATTAAAGAACTGTTGCCGTACTGGACAAATAAAAGTGTGTTACGTTACAGTTTCAAATCAAGCAGATAAAACTACTCGTAAGACATATACAGTGTTTACTGCCATTTATACCCCATTTATACTGCACCAAAATCAGAGTTTTTCCCGGGGCAAGCCCAGACGATCCGGGTCAAGGTGCAATTCCCAGGTCATCAGACCCAGGTCTTTTGTTTGGGTAATTCCCGGGTCTGCCCCAAGAACCATGCACTATGAATGATGCAATCTGGGTCTCACCATACACAATGTTAAAGTAAAAATAAAACATCACAAGAGGAGCCAATCAGATCTCCTCTTGTGATGTTGCCATGGAGACCCCGGGCAGACCCGTGTTCAGTATGAACACTGTCTACCCGGGATTTTGACTCAGGGGGAGCCTCTGCCCCCCGGCAATATCCCGGGTTCATATACCCGATAAAGCTGCCACCCCACCCAGCTCTTCAGTATTCAATGCTTCCACAAATCTCACCATCAGCAATCTCATGCAAGTTAGGGCTTATTCATGAGAAGTAACTTCTGGCTACCACAAATTGACAAATGCATTTCTATCCAGTCTACGAAGGACACAGAACACTCAATTGTAAGAAGGGGATTTGGAGACAGAAATAAGCACTTGAGGAACAGTGACAAAACATGTATTCATAACATCAGCATAAACAGAAACAAGAAATTTTAAAAGGCATCTGAACAAAATTTGCATAACCAGTTCATAGATACATTTAGCAGAAAATAAGAATAAAAATTTAGGACAATTTTTTCAAAACATTTTTCAACTTTCTCTACTCACCTCAGATTGAGAAGAGAATTCCACCCAAAACTTCAATCTTCATCTTGGGTGGAATTATTCTAGGTTAAGTAAAACAGGAAAACGTCACTTATACTAATATATTCAACGTTTAGGAATAGCGCTTGGGAAAGACAGGTGGGCTTGGTAAGAGAGGGATGTCTAGTCCTCCTAAAGTATAATGTTAACGGTTTTGGGTCGGAACCAGCGCAGTTTGAAACTCGAAACACTACTCTACTTGGTTTATGTGCTCTCACACTATTATGAATACTATATTTCTAACACTGTGACACACCTCAGCGGTTACACTTGTATCATGTATAACAACCGTTACAATTCCATATGCATAAAGGTAAATGTAGCCAGGCTTAAATTATTTAAAAAAACATCTCCTATAGTCCGGTGTTCCTCTAAGGGTAAATTCTTAGTTTGTAATTTTTCTCAAAAATGTGTCAGCAGAAAACGTTCACACTGTTCTTTTCCTAGACAATGTCACTTACCAATGTCACTTACCTTCGCTTTCCTGAACCAGCAGGTCCTGTCCTGTCCCCAATGGTCTCCAGATGAGATAACTTAGACAAACTTCTTTCAAACTACTGGAGGGGTTGTCAAAACCATTCTCCTATAAGCTTCTCATTGGGTGAAGCCCATAGGGGAAGAGCTTCAACAACTCCACCTGCAGTTTGAAAAACCCATCCAAGAATTTCATTAGTGAAGCTATTTGACTATATATAAAGTACTGTAGACTGTTGCTTTCTTGTGAACAGGGTCTAAAGTTGTATATATGCAAATACGTAAGGGCCTGCAATCGTTATAGTAATGTAAATACTCCGCAGTGACTTGTGAATTTAAATACAAGCACATGATCGATAAGGTCACAGCAAATTTAAAGTGCACTTTTTGACCCATATCAGCAGGTCATAGATGTCAGAAGTGACCAGTGCCATATGTAACTGAGTAAATGGAAATACTCCAAACACACTTTATTCTAACAAGACTACAGTGAATATTCACTTTAAGGTTGTCATTTAACTTCTCAAAACTGGGACAGTGCTGTATAAGCACCAATACTAAATCACTGAATAGGGCGTTGGTGCCCTGTACGGACTGTCAAGGCATGGAGTCTACAATGTCTGGATTTGTGCAGGAGGGATGCAGCACCATTCTTGCACAAGAAAGTCCCTCAACTGACGCCTGGTTGATGGTGGTGGGAAAAAAACTGTCTGAAAAGGTCTTGACATATGGTTAACATCAGTGTCACCCTGGAAGACACCCATCCCATCAGGAAAGGTATACTGCAACATGGGGTGAAGATGATCACTCTGGGCCTGATTCATTAAGGATCTTAAATTAAGACGTTTCTTATTTAAGTCTCCTGGACAAAACCATGTTACAATGCAAGGGGTGCAAATGAGTTTTCTGTTTTGCACATAAGTTAAATACTGACTGCTTTTTCATGTAGCACAAAAATACTTGATAGCTTATTTGTACACTGAAATTGATATTTGTGTGCTACATGAAAAAACAGTCGGTATTTAACTTTAAAACAGAAAACTCATTTGCACCCCTTGCATTGTAACATGGTTTTTGTCCAAGAGACTTAAATAAGAAACTTCTTAATTTAAGTTCCTTAATGAATCAGGCCCTCTCTGATTAAGTAGTGAGTAGGATTTGCCTTTCTAGGCAATGACTGCAACCTAACTAGGTCAGGAAAATGTGCCCACATTGCAGAACCACAAGAAACCTTTAGTGCTGGTTTCCAACAGTGAAGTTCATTGTCTGCTTGTCAAGATCCTGGTGAAGGGGATTCATCTAACCAGATCACCTTCTTCTACTGCCTGTGATATTTACACCAATGAAGTCATAAACATACATTGCAGGTCCTGCTCTCTGGAGGTCTTGCTGCACAGTCTGTGATTAAACTGGCCGATTGCGCCACAGTTTGGAATTTGCAGTCAATTGATCTGTAGTTGCTTTGAATATATCATGATCCTCGAGCATGAGCTTCCACCCTTTACCGATTAGGTTTTCTTGGTCACTGAATCTCCTGCCAAAGCAGTTAAGGATCAACTGCATTAAAAAAAAAAATCACTGGAGCCTCCTCTCAGTCATATTAGCTTATCGACAAACAGAGCAGTCTGGTATTTTTATATATAACATCCAGACAAGGGCAGGGTTATTTGCCTAATTAATGTATAAGCCACTTCTTTTATAGTCCCTCATTTACCAGGTGTGTCCATTTTTCTGCCACTACATGTAAATACAGATAATAACAATAATATCAACAAGAAAAAAATAGTATCTGTCCTGAACAAAAGGGTGTCATTTAATTTTTTAAATCATCTTAAAATAGCCGATGTGGTTGTAGATTATTTAATACAATAATTTTGATCATGTAGTAAAAGTATCGAACAGGGACAACATTACTTATTTCCTTCTTTCTACAATTCCTTCACTGATAAAGCTCCCTGCCCTGTGCAATATATCCTTAAGAATTGCTGAGCTACACATAACTCCCTGGATGAATGAAGTATAGTGTTCTGGAAGTCAGTACATTAAAAGGACATTAGTTAGTTTGAAAGAATGCAAATTTGTGCAATAAATTGTTTTACTGGATTGGAGTCTGTCAAAGAAAAACTAAACAATTAGCAACGCTTACATTACGTGAGAGATGCCGCAGTAAGCCTTAAAAGAAACCATACACTTTAAAAGATTATTTCTGCCATCTTCACCCCTTCAGGGGGAGGACCAATCACACCACAAGGCTAAAAGATTTATTAGTACTTTATGATCAAAACATAAGAAAATTACAATGTTGTAGATAAAAAAAGATCCAAGATCTTAAATAGCAGTAAGAAAATCAGGTAAAACATTAGTTGACATTTAGGTGAAAGTAGTAGAATATATTTTAGATCTTCCAACTTGAAAAATTACTTAAAACACAACAACTGGTTATAAAACATGTAAAGGACTATTTTAAGAAAATGCAAAATCTGTCACACACAGAGAAACATTTCTGTCCATCCTGAACATTGCTATAGGATCACAAGGAGCGTATGACAACATATGAAAACATGCAAGACCCTTACAAAATCTGGACTTAACCTTATTCACCTACCTCTCCTCATACTGCACATACCTGGAGTGCTTGTGTATACTTTGCTGAATTACATAATCTTAGTTACGACATAGTGTCAGACTGACTCTGAAGCTGCTGTTAGAAGGTGTCATAAGTAATCTAGGCATTACTCACTTCCATATGTGGATGACAAAGTTCTACACATGATTTTCCATTCCTAACAAATGAAGGAGATTTATATGGTTTGTAAAGTTAGACTGTTTTGTTTTTAGACATATTACACTTGTGTCAGAGATTGTTGCAGGAATAGACAAACTTATGTTGAGTTATAAAAACATGTAACCAGGAGCCAGCAGAACCCCAGGAAGATGCAATGACATCAATAGAAAGAAGTTATAACAGTTCGTCACCAGCAGTAACGAGGTGCATTGTCTACCCAACTTCTAAAATTTGTCCAACCCTGCCTAACTGCGATACTTTGTGGGTCAATGATGCCCATCTGTCCCCCAATTTGAACTGTGCATGAACAGGTTCATGTTTTTTTTGTGCTTTGAGCAGGGGAACATTTAATAATAAGAAGAGTCCTGCACAGTGCATGAAAACTACATATATATTTTATATGAACTTTTCATGTAATTTTGATGTGCTGAGCAGTATTCATTTCAGTACATTGATCGGAGTCCCACAGGTACCTTCATCCACCTCTGTTTACTTAATATATTTACTGTGTTACATATAGAAGCCCACTACATACATATGGATTCTGAGCCTATAATGGAGGGATGAGCAAGAGGCAGTTCTAGGGCCACGTGCTGCCCTTTGGAGCCTCCACCTGTGGCCCCCATAAATGTCCTACTTTATTGTTTGTTATTGCGTGTAACATTTGTCTAGAATGCCTGCTGACCTTATTACAGATATTTATCTTTCTATAATTAATCTTATGGTTCTAACTTATCACTGAGATTAAGGGTAATGAGCGGCCCTATTGAAGGTTAGAGGGCCACCCACGCGGCCCCTGACGTGTATCAGGTCGCCCATCACTGCTATAATATATACAAAGCTATAAAAGAAAAAAAGTTAGCAATACAAGGCAATTCATTGTTCAGATGACAAACCTACCACTGGTTTACATATTTTCACAAGAATCTGCTACCCATTACCAATTTTTAAATATGACCTCACTAACTCCCAATATAATTTACACAAAGGAGTAGCTATGTATCCCATATAACATTAGCTCTTAGCTAGAATGTTGCATGAATCAGAGCTAAAAGCTCTTCTAGGAATTCCTCCCTCTGCAATAACTCAGCTTTTATCTTATACATCTTACATATAGAAACATGAACATGATAACATGTTACGGAACTAGCCATGAAAGCAGGACTCTAGTAGGAGTACATTAATCACAACGGAGAACTTAAAACCCTTTTGCCTGACCTCTGTTTAACAACTATAGTTAAACAACCAACTTCATCACTGGACCCAAACATGATGAATATGCCTATAAAGCTGTACATTAATACATAACTTAAGTTGGATAGTATGTAAAGCAAACACTGCGACAGCCAATACATGGTTTCTGTGTCCCTGACAATTATCTGGCTCTTTCGATCCTTTCACGGTTCCTAGTGTTCTGGAAATTGCAGCCAGCTCATGCCATGCCCATGACTAGTAACAAACAGGAGGCAAATTATAAGCTTGTCCAAAGATAAAAGACTTGTCACAACCACACCCAACTATCCTATGACCATTAAAAACTACTTTACTAAAGATTGCTCCGGCTTGGTTTTATTTTTTCAACTTATTTAAAAAAGGAAAGAGGATAAACATTCCCAGCAACGACATCCCCTCCAATCAGAGGAGCAGGAACTATAACAGAGGAAACAGGAAATCCATTACATTGAGGCCTAAAATTATAAGGCAGTTTATGTCTTTCCCAGATGATCCGAGGAGTATAATGTCAAAGAAATAGCTACAGTTGGAAAAAATATGTATCTATATTCATCTAAAGGGACTAACTAAAGCATAATCTATTATTATTGCATATGTATAAATAAAACAGAAGACATCTAAACTGGTACAAATTGTAAAGAGCTTCAATATATTAAATTGCAGGTGTGGAAATTTTCATGTAGTTCTAGAAAAATCAACCCCTTAATAAAACAGGGAAAATGACTGTGGCAAGTAAGCAGTTTTATTAAAGGTGGCCCATAATCATTTTTTTTTTTATATAATGTTATGTAAAAGTATGTATAATAAAAATTCTTATTATAAAAGTTTAGCTTATGTTTACATTTGAGTTCTGAAGCACTTACTCATATATATTGCTGACTGTGGGGAGTGTTTATGTGAAGGAATTATTCACAACAAGACCACACACAGGGATGGATTGGCAAAAAGAATATGGCCCTGGAAAAAAATCTGAAAATGGCCTCACGTGAGCGGGACCAATTCAATTTTAGGCAGGACCAACTGGAAAGCATACAATTATCGGTGGTAGAAGAGGCTAATGCTATATACAATGGTAGTCGTAGTCACAGCAATGCAAGGAGGAGTCTGTCACAGTAGTCAGAGTCCATCACAGACCTTACATACAAGGAGACAAAGCTGTGCACAAGTAGGCAGAGTCAGCACTGTACAATTTCAAAATTATCAATACAATACAATCTCCTCTCCTGTGGGTAAATGTATCAAATAGCGTTTTGTTTTGTTTTTTAAAAAAAACAAAACGAAAAAAACTTTTGCAAAAATCACTATTTGATACATTTACAAAGAGCAAAGATAATGAACCTGCTCAGCACACCCCACTGTGGAGAGGGTAAGATAGGAGGAGTAAAGGATGGGTAAAGTGCTGAGGCAGAGGCAGTAAGACAAGGTAGAAACACAACAGGGGATGGACAGGACATCCAGGAAGGTGAGCGATAAAGGACAGCAAGAGCGGTTAATAAAACAAAATTAGGTGGGCTAAATGATAAGGTTGGTTGTGGAATGTGTTGCTCTCGCGAACCTGTTATTGCAGCATACACAACCTGCTGCTGGTTTCTTGTCTGAAAGTCGAAATTTTGGGTCCTTTCTGGAAAATGTATAGGGCATGAAATATGGAAAGCCAAGCAATAAGTGACCACAGAGGATACAGCGAATAAAGAGGGCACCCTTGTGACCGCCACACAATACAGAGGTCAACCTTGTGACCACCACACAACACAGAGGGCAACCTTGTGACCGCCACACAACACAGAGGGCAACCTTGTGACCGCCACACAACAGAGGGCAACCTTGTCATTGCCAATTCAAGTATTTAAAACCAGATCCAGATAAAATCATCAGATCATGTGAAAAAAAATAATTTTGCATGTTGCAGGTATTTTGTCACTGTGTTGCTTTTTGTAAAGAAAGTCTTCTACTTTCAACAGGGATCACATTAGAATGCCAAATTGCAAGGTTTTTTTTGGGTTTTTTTTTACTGGAACCCTTGAAAAAAAACAATGACCTTCAAATAACTTAATAACAATATTATATATTAAAATAGAAATAAATATAATAAAAGCAATATATTTTAGGCATAGAACTCCAGACGAGTTTTGTATAACTGGTCAGTATACTCCAGCAGATTTTGCACAATTTACCTATATATTTTTTACTTTTATATAAAATGCATTTTTAGTAGCACAGCAGACATGGCACAAAGCATCTAACTAAACAGACAATTTCATCGCCCTTATGTAAGGAAGTTACGTATCCATCATGTCAATTTAAGTGATTCTTTCTCCTCCTTAGACTCATCTGACATGGGTATCAACAGTCTAACCTGACATATGGCTAAACCTGTAACTCAACCAAAATTGGTCTCTCGGTTCCAGGTGTCAGATCACTTTGTGTGGTTGGAAGACCAATAGCAGTACCATTACTGGACATGGTGGAAAATGCAGTCAGGAAATGACTATTTTCAATGGGGTCAATGGGAAGCTTGTGGGTTTGTAGACCAAGAAGAAAGCATCTCCAGAGGTGCAATAGTTTGCACTGACCAATGGGATGAGTTAGTCCGTACCCTGCTTTGTAGGACAGCACACAGTCTCTTCCGTCCTACAAAATTACGTCACCACCTCTGGGACTCCGGTTGAATTGCACATATAAATGCTCTTTCCTCCAAAGTAATACACAGCTTTAAATACGAAAGCGATGCATGTAATAAAGGCAGGCCAAATCTCCATTTACTGAGGCTATACTGAGCAGTATTTTATGAGAAAAATAAAAAGCTTAAATTAATAAAGGGATGGTCCTAAAGATAAAAGATTATTGGGTAGGTGTGTCGGAGTAGTAAAACATCTAGACTTACATCCCATTTGGAAAATGGAAACAACCCAAATTTATCAGTGGCAATAAGCAACATAAAAACAAAAAAGAGGAATAAAACTAAATGGATCCAGTTAACATCATAACAATCAGCACCAGTGTACACATAGCTGCCAGCTTCAAAATCTCTTTCTCCTTTATAAAAGGCCATTCAGTCATACTTGGAGGACACTATGATCCTCAACAAGACAAGATCACTGACAACTATGATAATATTATAATATCCCAATTTAAACATTCCTCTACCAATTCTGTTAGGGTATTTGAACATACTTAAAATCATATATATAAAAAAAATAAAAAACACAACAACATTTCCAGGGAAAATCGTGCAAATCTGAGTGTCCCTGTAAAATCAGGAACAATTGGCAACTGTTCGCTCTCCCCATACTTCCTTCCTAGGTTTCAGGTAAGGCTGGGTACACACAACAGAAATTTGTTTCCTGTGAGATATAGCTAACGATTTCACCAACAACTGGGGGGGAAAGAAGTCCCGATCAACATGCCGGTTTATGTGTACACACTAAACACGCTTCACAAGATTTACCTTCAAATCTATGATCTTCATCTGTCAGAACCATCGGCTGACAAGATCCATGACTCTGCACACGCCTTAGAGATCTATGGACACTGCCGGCCCCGAGTGCATACACACTGCAGGATTGGGACCATGGGCGGAAGTAGCAGTAGTGCGGGCAAAGCGTTGCACCGAGGCCCATGAGGAAAAGGGGCCCAAGGGCAAAATGCAGGGCTGGTGGATCGCAGTAGGCAGGGGGCCACCAACCCTGAGAGTTGTTCCCCTCTGCCTGCCATACCAGTCTTGTCAGTTGGCACAAAAAAAAACAAAAAAAAACGCCCTTCTCCTCCAGTCTCCCTTCTCACTGACCGTGTTGGGCGTGACATCATCACATCCAGACACGTCTGTGATGAGCGGTGCAGAGAGGAGCTGGCACACTGACAGGAGGGGAAGAGAAGATAAAAAGAAGACAAGAAAAGAAGGCAAGTATAAAACGGAGGGGCAGCAATGGAGGGCATACAATGTGATGGAGGAGGGGGGGGGGCAGTGATGGTGAAGGGGAAAGTGTGATTAGGAGGGGGCACAGTGTGATGTTGTAGGGAGGTACAGTGTAATGAAGGAGGGGGCACAACCAAACTAATTTGCAAACAATGTAAAATCTTATTACAAACAATGCATATTCTTCATTTATGTTATTCAGAGAGCAATTCATGTTTGCTGTTTAATGTATTTATTTGTATTAATCTCTTTGTTAAAGTTGATTACATTATTTGTATTAAGAAAAAAAATTATTGAATGAGGAAATAATTTATAAAAGAGGTGGGCACAAATGTATTTTTTGCAGGGGGGCGCCAGACACGCTAGCACTGGCCCTTTATGGAATAGCAACATCCTGTTGAAATTCGGTGGCTGGTTCCTGGGGAAGAACCAGCCACCAGGAACACGTCCCTCGGCTCTCCCCTTACTGATCCCTACCTCTTACTCCCAGCGGGGCACACACCAAGTGTTTGGCATACAGCCTCAGAGAAAAATGGTGCAGCCGACTAGCTGAGCGTGTAGCAAAGTGAAAACTGTCACTGAAAACATACAGAAATTGAGACCTTACTAGGTAATTTATTTTAATTCCTTTTCTCAGGCTGTATTAAAATATATGTAATACCTTACATGGATAAGTTTTTTTGGAAAAATGCTTAAAATGTTACAATTAAATCATTTAAATGTTTACTATGGCAACAAAACATTAACCAATATTGATAAGCAAGGTATAGTAAGCATAATTTGAACTTGTGAAACTATTGTTGTATAATATGAATTAGAGGCATTACTGTGTGGCATAATTTAAATTGGAGCACAGTGTGATGATGAACCAAACAAAGCCCAAGTCGCTAGTTTTGCCTCCGATTGATATGGCATGGATTTATTGTTGAATGAAATTATTAGTTTGTTTACAAAAATCTAACAATACAATGTGCTTTGGAACAATAATCATTGTCCTTTTCATTTTGGTCTGTCAGTAATTTGCATTATGGGAGATAAAACGCCAAGTTAGAGAGTGTGGGTTGCACACTAAGATTTATTCACAAATGTTACATGATTTACTCATGACTTGAATAATATTATCATACTGACAGGATATCCTTTGGCTCAAAATAAATTGGATGCAAAATTGTTTTATTGCATTAACCAGACTGAATCATCTCCATACAAGCAGTGCAGGTTTGTTAGATTTAATGTACCATATAGGAAATTACAGTCACACAAGTGTCAAAAAAAAACCACAATAATAATTTGTGATTCGACAACCAAAAATGAATCCCCAGGATCATCTCTTTGCAGAACATTTATACACCGCCAGCCCAAATAAATGTTCATATTATATTTTAAATACTATTTTTCTGTTACTTTGTATTTAGACCGGCAGAACTCATTTTTGATTGTTCTACTTTATTTTTTGCCCCGTAAAGTAAACAAGAAATGGATTGTATAAAACAAGGCTACACAATCAGAAACCCCCTATTCTTTGTAATACTAATCATTTACAATGCATCAACAATGGCTCTGTTGCTTTTATAGCACAGAAAACTGAATTAAACTAAAAACTAAAGTTCAGAGCAATAAACTGAATGGAGATTGTGATTATGTGGCATTCAGCTCATAGACATGCAGTCAGCCCAGCGTCACGTCACCCGGGGTACAGCTGACCAGAGAGTGGGAGCAGTCACACGGAAACAAAGAGCTTTGCTCCAGCTCCTTCAGGCCTCAGTCTTTTATCCTCAAACCTGGCACCCACCACCATTGTTTAGGGCACAGTCTCCTGTTGTGGTTGAAAGACTGTACTCTGAGAAACATGATAACTTAATGAACCTGATATAAGGGAGATAGTTTATTTAAAAGGGAGAAGGGAATTACTCTTTTACAGTATATGACTCACAACAAGAGGCTGACATGACAGGATAGTGCGTGGCCCTCTGGTGCAGCCCCTAAAACCTCTGGGGGTAAAGCACTGATGCTATTTTATACACACTACATTTTTTCCAGGGATATGGAGAAATCCCATAGCTTTAGATTACATTTCCCACAAATTGATTGAAAATGGCATTTTCAAAAAACCCAAAAAAAATATATGACATAACCCAAGGTAAATATAAAACATCAGCATAAAAAAAATGCAACAAACACATAAAAGTTCAAAAAACACACACACGCACACGCTAATGTAGATTTCAGGAACCAGCAGGAGCTCTTTAGAAGCCAGTGAAGATATTGCTCAGAGGTAACATCACATACCCATGATCACCAAGTGTCTTACTCCTATAGGTCACTGATGATTGCTGTTTAGTGACAAAAGGAATTTCATATAATAGTAAACAGTAATAGTGGTGCTACAAATCATGGTAAAATCACTTTCACTTACAGTATATTATATAGCAGTGTTGGCTAACCTGACACAATCCAGGTGTTGTGAAACTGCAAGTCCCAGCATGCTTTGCCAATATATAGCAGCTTACTGCTGGAAGGGTATGCTGGGACTTGTAGTTTCACAACACCTGGAGTGTCACAGGTTAGCCAACACTGTTATATAGCAATGTAATATTGAGGACTCCTTGCTATTTTTTTTTTAATCACACAAACAAGATTATTGTTAAGCTGATTTTTTTTTTGGTGTGAAATTTAACCCATAACAACTGATTACACAGTTTATGGATAGATTGGGTGGGGCACGGCATATCGATGCCGAGTAACCCGACATGACAACTCCGAAGGGCTCCTTCCCGATGATCAGCGATGATGACTACTCTTCTAGTCTTCTACATTGTACATACTTACATTACCCCCTTAACAACTGCGATAATACTGTCGCCATGGTGTATGACGTCATGAAGTGGAGTCGGCTTCTTACTTTATCGTGATTGGTTGAAGTCGCTTTGAAGAGTAGTCGTCATCACTAATGGTCGGGAAGGAGCCCTTCGGAGTCGTCATGTCGGGGTAAGTGTTGTCAGGGTATTCGGCATCTATATGCTGACTACCACCGGATGGATTGCTATGGACTTTCATATGCGTTTTTACTGAACTCTATCACTAAATAAATGTGTAATACTGAAAAGAGGATTTATATACTTACGTTAAATCAGTTTCTCTGATTCCGTCTGGGGGACACTGCTTACCATGGGGTGTAAAGGGGAGCATGGGAGTTGGCACCTAGCTAGTTAATTTCTAGCACTGCTGACAGACCCCTCCCCTCTACAACTCCCCCCCCTGCCTCTTCCTCCTCAGTTAATTTAAAAAGCCCCAAGGAGATAGGACAATCAAACAAGAGCATACAGAGGAAAGGCAGAAGGGAGGGATCGCAGTGTCCCCCAGACGGAATCAGAGAAACGGATTTAACGTAAATACATAAATCCTCTTTTCTCTTTCATCCAGTCTGGGGGACACTGCTTACCATGGGGACGTTCTAAAGCAGCCCCCTAAGGGTGAGACCGCTCTAAAAGCCCCGCTCGTAGAGCACTAGGGGCGAAATCTGCATCTGCGGATGCGAATACATTAAATTGATAGAATTTGGTAAATGTGTGGACAGAAGACCAGGTGGCTGCCCTGCAAAGCTGGTCAGCAGAAGCCCCATTTCTCGCTGCCCATGACGCCCCTACCGATCTGGTGGAATGGGCCGTAAGTCTCTCCGGCACAGGCCGGTTAGCTGTAATGTAAGCCTGCCTAATAGTTGCCGTAATCCATCTTGCAATGGACGGTTTTGAGGCTGGCCAGACTCTTTTGTTAGAATCATAGAGGACAGAGAATCGGTTCATCTAATTTGAGATGTTCTTTTGACATAAATACGGAGAGCCCTGACCACATCAAACTTTTTCATAGACTGCCGATCAGAGTGAGAAGTAGATGAAAAAAACTGAACTACAATTTCCTGGTTCAAATGGAAGGAAGACACCACTTTTGGAACAAAAGAGGGGCGTGTTCTCAAAACCGCTCTGTCCTCATGAAAAACCAGATCTGGCTCCCGGCAAGACAGAGCTCCCAATTCAGATACCCTACGTGCCGATGCAATTGCTAAAAGAAAACCAACCTTCCAGGTCAAACACCTAAAATCTGCCTCAGGTAAAGGTTCAAAGGGAGGCCCTTTAAGCATGTCCAGTACCAGGTTAAGATCCCATGGTGCTGTAGGTGGAACATAGGGAGGTTGAATATGTAAGAAAAGTCTTGATATCTGGCAAATCCGCTAATTTCAGATGAAAAAAGACTGACAGTGCCGATACCTGAACCTTTAGGGAACCTAAACGAAGACCTGCTTCCAGCCCATGCTGAAGAAAAGCCAATAAGCGAGGGAGACTGAAGGAAGACGTGTGATATGACCTATTTTCACACCATCTGATATAGGCTCTCCAAATCCGTTGATAGATGCGAGCCGAAACTGGTTTTCGAGCTTGCATCATAGTGTTAACTACACTGGAGGAAAAACCCCTAGCCCTCCAGAGGCAGGCTTCAACAGCCATGCCGTTAAACTGAGCTGAGGAAAATTCTGGCGACGGAAGGGAGCTATTAGTATTATCGGAAGACCCCCTTGCCTTACTCGTCTGAGCACGCGAGGAAGCATGGGAATGGGGGAACCAGGTATCCCAACCTGAGCTCCCATGACATCGTCATTTCGTCCACTGCCACCGCTAAGGGATCACTTGCCTTTGCGAAACCTGTGAACCTTCTTGTTGTGTCTGGAGGCCATGAGATCTATATCCGGAAGACCCCACCTCTGACTAGAGACTGAAATACTTCCGGATGGAGTGACCACTCCCACGGCATCATTTGATTTAGACTTAGATAGTCGGCCTCCTAATTCCTTATTCTTGGAATGAATACTGACGAAATTGCCGGAACCTACTGTTCTGTCCAACAAAAAATCTGAGCTACAGTTTTCATTGCGGCTGCACTCCTGGTTCTTCCCTGCCTGTTGACATATGCCACAGCCGTGGCATTGTCGGACTGAATTCTGACAGTGTGGCCCTAAAGGAGGGACTGGGCCCCCCGAAGGGCTAAAAGAATTGCCTACAACTGTAACACATTTATTGGTAAGGCTGATTCCTGAACCGACCAAGGTCCCTGGAGCCGGAGGTGCAAGATTACCGCCCCCCAACCTCTCTGGTAATGGGAGGACCCCACTGTGAATCTTAGGCTGCAGATGACTCTTTGTCAAAGAAGAGAGGCGACACAAACTTGTATTGCCTGACTTCTTGATCGCTCTCGGGGTAGTGGTATTAAAAAAAAACAATGTGGTACCGGACCCAGCAGGTCTCTCATGTACCTTCTTGTTATAATACCCCGAATCCAAGTGCCTTGGGATGATGCTGCCCACTGTTCCCGAACAGAGACAGACTTCTCCCCCCGTGGCGCCACCTCTGGCAGAGTAGAGTGGTCGTCAGGACGCAGGCTTCTCCTGTGTCCTAGAGGCCTGGCGCCTAGCCGCAAACGAGGATCTACCCCTGACGGAGGAGCCTCGAGCATTTGGTTGTCTACCTCTAAATGACTGTCCTCTAGGCCAGGAGTTCCCTCTAAAGGGCTGACCCGAGGAGTCCTGCCCCTACCTGAGAATACCGGCAAAGAAGTGCTTTTGCCCCCTGTTGCCTGGGAAATCATAGTATCCAATTCCGGCCCGAACAAACCTGCTGCTGTAAAAGGAATGGATTCAACGGACTTCTTTGATTCCTAATCTCCTTCCCAGGATTTCAGCCATAACGTTCTTCTTGCTGAAATGGATGCAGCCTGAATAGAGGAGGACACAGACGCTGAGTTCTGAGCCGCCTCATAAAGGTACACCGATGCCTCTTTCAGATGCAAAGCCAGGGGAAGTAAATCCGAGTCCTGTAAGGCCTCTGCCAGTTGGTCTGCCCATGTTTCCATGGCTCTAGCAACCCAAGCTGAAGCAAATTAGGGAAGTCCTGGTAAAGGGACACCCACAAAGTTTCTCTGTATTGTTGGTTTTCAGGAACACGTGTTGACAATATAAATATAATATAATATAATATAATATATATATATATATATACATACATATATACACACACATATATATATATATATACACACACATATATATATATATATATATACACACACACACACACATACACATGTACATATATATATATATATATATATATATATATATATATATATATTTTTTTTTTTTTTTTTGTTTCGTTTTGTTTTTAAATGTTCCTAATAGGCGCTGCTGAGTCATGTCTTGTTCCCTTGGGATAAAATTTAACAGCCCTCCCCTGACTAGAAATTACACTGGCAGTCAATTGGGGAAGGTGATACTTCAATGTCCCCCTTGCATTAACTTTATTGAATGCAAGTAGATTTAGCATGCAGCATCTAAAAGATCCTGCTATGTCGCTAATGCACCACCGCAGACACAAGCGGAAGAGGGTATGGGGTCATTCAAACCAGTAGGTTCCATCCCCGTACCCCTTTACATGCTTTTACTGGGCTAAAAAAAAAAAAAACATTTGTTTTAAATCAACCACTGATGCTTATTACAGGCACAGAAAAACACATTAATTCGCATTTGAAAACACAGAAAGTCACAGTTTACTACAAAATTAACTCGACACTTTCACAAAAAGGTATTTTGTTTTCAGGGAGTTCAGTGTAAGCGGATGTGCCTTATGACACACAGCTGTTCATGTTTATAGAGGAGGCATTTCCAGTAAATATTTAAATTGCATACATTGCTAGTTTTACCATTTAAAATGTGTTTCTTTGGAAGACTGCAGTTTAAATCTGCCATAAAACTCAATGTTGAAATTTCAAAAAGAAAAGTAGAAAAACATAACAAAAAAACACAACTCTAATAGGCAAGATTGATAAGAAACCTGTACAACTACACTACAGCCAATACTATATGTAGAAGAGCGATAATTGCCTGACTATTTTATCGATCTGTGGCAGAAAGAATATTTACAGAACTATGTGCCTAATAGTTTCATTGGTTTTATGTACACTACATTTTCATTTCCAGTTAGATATACAGGGAGGTCCATAAGTGAGGAAACAACCTTTTAAATCAGCAATGAGTAAGGAAAAGTTAATCCAGTGTCTACACATCATATGGGTGTTGTGGAAAACTTTTTAGGGTATGTGGCCAGTATGGCGGCCATCTTGAAGTTAGACACTAGATATTAATATGTCCTTACTCATTTCCGTTTTCAAAAGGTGTTTCCAGACTTATGGGGACCACCCTGTATATTGTTTAGGACAGGGCTATACAACTAAGAAATGCACCCTGGCGACCAGAGCTTGGTGTATTATACAGACCAGCTTAACTCCAAAACCTATTTTGAGGTTAATTTTAGCTGCATACATCTGAACGCCCATTCAGATCAATGGATCACAGTTTGTGGCAATGTTCCCATGTGTAACAACTATTACCAACACTATACAAGTGAAGCGTCCTTTCAGATCTATTGTACTATTTAAAACACACCAATCCTTCGAAAAGTTGTTTTACACAGTAAAACTTATTTTTCAACATTAGGTGTCCCCTTAAAAACTATATGGGATGATTACACTCATTATTATTACTTTGGTATAATGGAAAACCTGTGCAGACACCAGGGGAGAAGATTTCTGCTGTACAAACACAACACTCGTACTTTACAGCCACCCCTCAGATTTCCTCACAAGCGACATTTTCTTCCTAACCGCTCCATGTAGAAATCAAAACAAACCTACAGCAACGCATTTATATGTCCAGTTCATACCACGGAGCACATGTGCAGACAGCGTCTTTCATCCACCATGAAAATGGATAACAGGTGCGGGAAAAGCAGAAAATAAATAGGAGAAAACACGTCTATCTTAATTCGTATTTAACCCATTACTGCTTACATTCCATTTTTTTGCCGTTTTCTACTCCTATCTGGACAGACCTAGATTTTGTTCAGGCTTAATCTACAGTTGTCCATGAAAGAAATAAACTGGAAAAAGATGGATTAAACATGGTTGACAAACTGGTTTTCAAGTTAGAACTCCTCTAAAAAAAAAAAAAAAAAAAAGCATTATTTCATGCTCAAATTTTCATTACTGAGAAAATAGTCCATCGATATAAATATCCATAATCCCTGCATCTATAGAATTTACCTAATGACTGATTTCTACGCAGGTTTCATTTGGAGCATGGCACATAAAACTTTATTAGTATTTGTTCGGAGGAGACTTTAAAGTGCAGGTTAAATTTTTTTTACATTTATTCAGGTCCCAAATAGTAGTCTGAATAAGGAAGTACACCCCTTTTGCCCAAGTAAAACAGTTATGAGAGAAATCCTTTGGGTATATAAATGCCACCGACTTGAGGAGAAAACCACCCTTGTTTTACTTGTAGGAGTCAGATGACAAGCCAATTAGTCTTCTAATCACAGGAAACATAACTACTGTATGAGAGTGTTGTATAATGGAAGGCAATATCTATCTATAGGCCAAGCCACTTGCTATACCCATAGTAACAGCAAATTATTGAGCCGTGTGATCTGATCGCAAAGCATGCACAAATTATTGCAATTCAATGCCCTACACAAAATGCAGTGGCAGTAATGGTTTGTGCCAGATATAAACATTAAAGCTGGGTACACACTACAGAAAATTTCTCTCGACGCGATAGCTGTAACGATTTTACCAAAGACTGAAATGAGTATCCAGATTTGTGTGTACACAGACATGAATTACCTTTAGATCTATACTCCTCATCTCTCATAACCATATATATCTATAGAGATCTGCCTACACTGCTGGTCACGAATGCATACACACTTCCACATTTACCTAACATCATGCCATCATTGATAGTGAATTTTAGTTAGGTTTTAAAATCAGACTAAATAATACAATGTACGTTGGTATGATAAACACGATCGTGGGAGTGTACACACTAATGCAATATTGGATCTAATAGTCGTTTATCATGTGATGGGCACGATAATTGGTTGATAAACCTGTAGTGTGTACCCAACATTACACATAAAATCTGATATAATAGGCCCACATGCAGTTAAAAATGTAAAAAAAAAAAAAATAGGTCAATTTGGTGAAATTCATAAACCACATTCGCCCAATGGGGTATATTCGATTAAGCCCGGACATCGTGGCTGTGCATTCTTTTTGTTAATACGGTACCGCTCCAACGCGGCTTTCCCTTCACAACCCTATGTGGTGCAAACGGAAATCCACGATGTTACGGTAGTGTGGAGTGCCTTCGGATCCGTTCCAGCAGCACTTCATTGAATATCCCATATGTGTGCAAAGCTTTGGTCTATATACATGGTATTAAGCTTAGGGGTATATTCAATTAATCGCAAAGTGCCGCAGGACCGGATCCGAAGGTATGCCGCATTAACGCAACATCGCGGATTTCTGTTTGCACCTCATAGGATTGTGAAGGGAAATCCGCGATGTTGCGGTAAAGTGGAATGCATTCGGAATCATTCCTGAGACACACCGCGCGTAGCCGCCATGTTCGATCTTTACTGAACATGCCCCTTAGACTAAAGTCCTGGCAAAATATAATTATAAACAATATATAAACAGAAAAGAAATGCAATTCACAAACCTACACAATACTATGTTATCTTGAAGTAAGGAGTTAGAGTGACCATGAACGGTTGTAAACAGCAGATTCAAAAAAACAAAATAGGGTCATTACTATGAAAATATTTATCTGTTTATTCACTAAAATAATGCCAGAAATACTCCATTTGGTAAATTGTTCTTCGGCTCTGCACCGGTCTAATTTACAGAGGGGAAATCACCAGTCCGGACAGCAGGAAACACTGAGTAACCATCAGTCAGAAAATGACCATTACACACGTTCAAAGTTTTACACCGCTGAGATCACAAGACTCGCACATTAGTCAGATACTAAGACAGATAGTGTGTGTGTGAATTGTGCTTTTTTAAATGACATAATAACTGACTAGAGCAAGGTTATATTGAAGGTACTGGAATAAGACTTACAGATCAGGGTTAAATTGTAGTTATCAACCGTGGATAAGTAATTTGTGGGGGTTCAGGGCTCATACAGGTAAGATACAGGAAAGGAGTGAAGTATATATTCCCTTACAATGTGAGGATGTACAGTATTTACTTGTCACCTCACATATGTACATAGCTGAGGGCTGTACCATCTGAGACACTCCTCTCTACAGAAGTAGACGGCCATGGTACATAGTCACCTGCAGCCATCGGGGTCATGTGTGGACTGGTTTCAAATTTCCTAGATTTCAACTCATTTGTCTTAAACCCTAAAAGAGCCCTACAACACCACAAGTCATCAAATGAATTCCAAAAAAAACATTGCCAGCAGCAATTATCATCCACAACACAACCTAATTACAAAATCTGCCTACAAGACATATGAAAACAATGAATACTTTTCTCTAACTATTCAATTTACGCAGAAAGAGAAATTAACACCCAATATAAAGAATTCTGCTGGCCATGCCCTATGGTGGCTGTCACTTCCCAATGTAACTGCATGAAAGGGGATCTCCACTTATTTTTTTTTTACCCTAACTGCCCCCCTTGGCTAATAACCGTGATCCACAACCAACAGCTACTGCTGTTCATTTGGTGCAACTCTGAGTCCTCACTGTACAAACTTATACTTTCAGCCTTTGAGGAAATTGTTAGATTCCAGCTTCCCTGCGATCTCCTGCTACCCATTAATGATTTTAATGCGCTATGCTATGATAGAACATCCTAATGGGTTATACCAGGGGTCAGGGAACTTTTTTACCTTTTACCCCAAAATATATTTAGATACGCCGACATTACCCCCTTGATTTGAAAGGAAGGAAATCATATATTATTAATTATTGGAATTCAAAATTTTATTGGATCTTTTCAAAATTTCTTTGAAAGCTTTAACTTCAAAACTTCAGGTTTTGGAGAAATGATGTTGATTCATTTTTGATACGAGAGCATCAAAATTGGGGCATTCTTCAGCATCCAATCGATTTCTCTGCTTTGTTTTTATGTTCGTTAGAGTGGAAAATCCTTGTTCACAAAGTTAGATTGTTGCAAAAGGCAGCAACTTTTTGACTGCCTCCTCATGTGCAATTTTGATGCCTTTGCAGCTGTTGACATCCAAAAATATGACAGATCTGCTTTGTTTTAAAATGCAATATGTGCTTCATTATTGCATCGAAGCTCAAGAAGTGCCTCTGCCAGCCCTTGAGGCTCTTCTGGTACAACAGTGAGTTCACATTTAAAGGGATGTACAATGTAACTGACAGCATGTGAATCGGCAGCATTACCCCCAGGAATTTAATTTTTACCCCATTTGGGGTAATTTACCCCTGTTCCCTGACCACTGGGTTATACTATAATGTATTGTCATAGCACTGATCATCATAATCCAGGGTTTCCCAAACCCAGTCCTCAGGGCTCCCCAACAGTGCAGGTTTTCCATATCTCCTTGCTGGAGCACAGGTGTATTCATTACTGTCTAACACATTGTAACAGATCCACAGGTGGTCCTAATTATGTCACATGTGACCTGGAAAACCTGCACTGTTGGGGAGCCCTGAGGACTGGGTTTGGGAAACCCTGTCAGTTCTAGTTAGCATGGGAACTTCAAGGAAGCTGTGAGCTGGGGACTTCACAGGTGGTAGGTATAACAGCTCACAGTCAGGACCTGGAGCTGTGCAAACAGGTCATCACTAGCTGTGAGCGTTGGACTATGGTTAGTGGGCAAGTATTGTCAGTATTCTTTATTAATATGCTGTACAACAACGCGGTGTTATTGGGACAAAAGAAATTCAAGTTGAAAACCCCTTTACAAGAAGAGCTCCATCTACAAACAAAAAAGAGGAACCACACATCTGACTTTGTCAATTCAGAAAAACAGGGACATTTCCAGTGACAAACAAATTCCACAAACAAATTTTTAAAACCCGGGACTGTAATAGGAAATTAGTGACCGTTGACAACTACAGAACTTATACATATATTAATATCACTTGTGTATTATATTCCGATAGGTGTCAGTATTTCTGCAAGTTTGATCATTACAAAGTATTACTCACATACCGATCATAGTCTGGTTTTCAGAAAAAGAAACAATCATTCCCATCATGGAGCAGCACAGTGGTTAGCATTGCTGCCTCACAGAACTGGGGTCACAGGATTGATTCTAAACAGGGACTTACCAGTCTGGAGTAATACTACTAATAAATCATGCAATCCATGTTTCTATTAATAAAGATGTACCAGTAACACACTGGTCTATAAATAATAAGTCTTTAACTCTCCGGTATAGAGACCACTTATTGTACTTTCCTACAGACTCATCCTGACACATGGCGCTTAGTATCTGGGACAGAATCCTTTCTTTGAGGCTCTGGAATTTCCTCCTCTCAATCCACAGCTTCCTTTCCATGATGAAGAAACATGTAAGTCTCTACAGCATAGACCTGTCCCTCGGGCCTGGAGCCGTATTCTAGGCAGTGGTGACACTATCTAGGACACAGGAAGCAGCTGGACACTTCATTCTTCTTCTAGCAGAGTGGGGCTGCCGAAAAGAGGTAGTGAAGTAGGTACGAAAATGGTCAATTTACTATTTTTTTGCATCTTTTATATAATGCAATGTAAGATTTCCCACCACTTCCACAAGCAGCTTTCACCCGAGACACTTTCTGTAAATCAGAGCTCAACGCTCACGTGAAAAACACAGACTAAACATCGGCAGGGGTTTGCTCATTTAAATTAAACAGAGTGTGAAAATAAAACAGAGTTAATTACTGTACTGGTTTTAAGCGTTATTTATATCTACAGTATCTATTTCAGAGTGACTAAATGGCCATAAAGGCTGTGTGTTCACCATGGGCAATCCATACTTAGACCGCAGTCATAACAGAACAGCCATAGGGAATATTGTTCTCTACGACAAGCTCCCCGTTCACCTCTAAGAACATATTATCTAAGAGAGATAGAGATATAGAAGAGAAGGAATCACTAATTGTAAACAATTCTAGGGCCTGATTCATTAAGGATATTAATTTGAGAAACTTCTTATTTCAGTCTCCTGGACAAAACCATGTTACAATGCAAGGGGTGCAAATTAGTATTCTGTTTTGCACATAAGTTAAATACTGACTGTTTTTTCATGTAGCCCACAAATACTTGACAGCTTATTTGTACACTGAAATTTAAAGTTGATATTTGTGTACTACATAAAAAAAACAGTCAGTATTTAACTTATGTGCAAAACAGAATACTAATTTGCACCCCTTGTATTGTAACATGGTTTTGTCCAGGAGACTGAAATAAGAAGTTTCTCAAGTTAAGATCCTTAATGAATCAGGCCCCTAGTACATATCATTAGTGCACAACTTTTACTGAATAAAATTGGTTACCTCCAAAGTTTTCTGATGAAATCTTATAACCTTGTAAGTTAAAGCAAATACACCAATTTTGGTCTAAGCTGAACACTACAATTGCAATATATAAAAGCTTATCCAAATACACGCTTATCATACAATATCACAACTACCTCTCAAATACAATTTCCCTTTACTGAAGATTTTGTCTTTATTTTCATTGTTTTTGTGGTTAGTAAAATAAGAACTACCTACAAGTACATTTTCCCTGACTTAGGCTACCAGTTCCTGCAGAACTGATCTGCTGCATTCGAGTGAAGCTTTAATCAGCACAGAAAGCGGGTGACGTCACTATGTGTAGGTGACAGGTGCCCCCATAGTAGAGGTAGATGACGAAACTGGCTGACCATACATAATTTATAGCATGAAATGTTCTTCTGGCAATTTAGAACATTATCTTAAGCGCTGACTAAACAGATTATTAAATATAAGCAGCATCATGAATAAGATATCTTCTTATCAGATAGAAATATGCCTACACAGAAATAATCTGAGCTC
Organism: Mixophyes fleayi; assembly: GCF_038048845.1. Classification (NCBI taxonomy): domain Eukaryota; kingdom Metazoa; phylum Chordata; class Amphibia; order Anura; family Limnodynastidae; genus Mixophyes; species Mixophyes fleayi. Next base: position 92,477,240 of record NC_134403.1, on the reverse strand, counting down.
CCCATGCCTTAAACGCTGCACTCTCAGTCATGGTGGTGTTGCTTGATTCTAAATTGGCTGCGGACAATGATTGTGAGCTGTATCATTGTATTGGCTCATACAGTGACATGCCCATAGGCTTTGTGAGCAACACTGAAGATGCAGAATAATAGTTTTCAACATGCAGTTACCAGGGCTCCTCACAGTGACAGTGGACAACACCTACCACATGTTCCACCAGAGTGGATCCAGTCAGATTGTCATGAAGTATGGTGAGCCCACCCATGGTACAATGGCAGTGGACCATCCAATATTATACTGTATGTGGGCAGCTTTGGCATGTTACCTAGTTGCCAGTTTCAATTTGCATGAGGTTTTGAGATCAAACAGAGATGACACATGCCAAGTCCTCGACAAGCTGCATTCCTATCTGGTAGGAAGAGTGGGCAAAGAGAAAGGAGTATACAATGTCAGTATCAGGTGTAAGGCCCTTTGTTTGAATCAGGCGTTATATAAAGTATACCAGTCCAATGTGACGTGTGTGTGTGTGTGTGTGTGTGTGTGTGTGTGTGTGTGTGTGTGTGTGTGTGTGTGTTTGCAAATATTGACTAAATTTAAAACTGTTCATCATTTTCACCACAAAAAGTGCAAAGTAATTTTTTTTTTCAGATATACTTCCTCAATAAAGAGCATAGAAATGATATGTCATTAAGCAGGTGCGCTATTTTCAATGGGTTAATTACTTTCCATTGAACATTTACATTTCATGGGAAATTAAAGTATGTAGCATTCACGAGAACCATTTTCCAGATGTAACGCCCCCCCTTCCTTCTCTCCACCTTACTCAATGGCTATACAGTAAGTGAGATTACACCTCGGGCACTAATTCTCTCACTCCATTCATGTAAACACTGGCTTGATGATTTCAGGGAAAATCAAGATTATGTAATGAAAAACACCACACTCAAACAAATCTGTATACGCAGAACTTCATTCACATTTTTAAGACACACAGAAAAGACTTTTGATGCAGCTAAAAAATGAGGTGGTTTTAAGTGCAAGAAATGTCAAATAGAATCAGAAACAGAACCCCAATATTCACATTTTGGGTTTTGTTTTTTTAAAAAGGGAGCATTTAACATATGAAATGTTGTCATAACTGCCACCTCAAGCATCCCATTGTTAAGTTTTTTTTTTATTTATTATTTCATATTTCAGAAACATAACTACTAATATGGCAATACTTTCCTTTAACAAGTTTCTCAAAATAGACTAAAATAGAACTGCAATTAATAACAGATACAAAATGCAGTCTTAGAAATTGGAGAAAGAGTTGGAAAAAGACTGCTCATTGTAAGTCATCATGCTGTCAACATTTCTTCCATGAATACAGAAAGCCACAAAAATGTGCTTTTTTTTCCTGGACATCACAAGACGCATGTCTCCTAACTGCTCACAATGCATTACACAACCAGGGCAGACTGACTGCTTTTCCACTTGGGCAATATAATCACACGGATCCATATCTGAAACCACTGCATCCACCTTTTGCATTAGTTGTGACTGGTCCTGACAGGACCACTTCTAAGAAACAACAAAAGGAGGAAGCTCAGCACTGCAGAACATCTTGGAAAGGCAATAATACATCATTCATTTATATAGCACCACCCTGATATTAACATAACTAGAAGGCAAGTTTACTACCAGTAGCCTCACATCATTACTGCTTGCTGTCTGCTAAGACAAACCCCAGGGTAATATATATTATATACGTCAATCTTAAAACATTAGTATTGCTGGAATCATCATATCTACTTGTGACAGGCTAAAAAAAAACAACTATTTTCCCATGCAGTGCTAAAGGGTTTTCAAACTATTTTTCCAGCTTATGCAACACAGGTCTTAGGCTGCTATTGGCATAGAGTTTTGCATAATATTTAATTAAAAATTTAATTTTCCAACTGTTATATGTGTGAAATAGACCCAAAGAGTTTGTTGGATACACTCTGCAGCAAAGTGTATCTAGCATGTACTTCTCCAGCAGGTTTTCCCCTGTACATGAGGGGGACATGTTACACTATTCAGCAAAATATGTCTACCTTATGAATGATTACATATACAAGAGGGATTGTATTTAACAAAACTGACCCTTTGGGGCAGATTCAATTAGCCATGATGTTCTCAGGAACATTGCGGCTACACATTTTAACCCTTAGTACAGTAAAAATATACGCAGATTTTTGGTTGCACCTCTATGGGGCAGGAGCAAAAATCAGCGGAGATTTCACTAAAAAAAAAACCACGCGTGTTGTGTCTCCAAGTCCGTTCCATAGACACGTAGTATATTTTTTCTATTTGAATCTCCCCCTTTGTGTCCATCTTACACATTAAAATACACACATCATTTTTCGGGCACAGTATTCAGTCAGATTGATATTACAATCTAGTTTTCGTTGCCTGGGAGACTGTATGACCACATAACTTGTCCAATGTCACAAGGAAGTGATACTTAGGCCACATGACATTAGTGTCAGTGAGTGATTTAACCACTGAGCCACGCATGTATGGAAGATAGGAGTCATGGTCCGGCCACCTCACACACTCTTATTCCTCAAGCTAACAGCTGTTCCCTACAGCTTCTGACACCTGTACACAAATAACAGTACTGTACTGTATAATGCACGCTGGTTTACATGGGTGTAGTCAGAGGAAACAGGACAACTTGTGAAGTAGGATGAAGTCTGCAGCTGCAGAAGGCAGCAATGATTAGATGTACAAGCAGGTGAGCCCAGATATGAAAGCAGAGATAAGGAAAAATGGAGGCACTGTACAGAGTAAACGAGAAGGTCTACCTTACCATAAGCAACACTGTATACAAAGCTGCCGTTCCTCCTGAACCCAACTCCCTCGTGAATTCCTGGAGGTGAAGGAGTTTTTCTGATTTATCATTTTTGTTCTGTCACTTAACAAGTTGTTATGAGAATGTCAACATGATTATTTTCTATCTACAATCTGCAACCTGAGAGTTCTCCCATCTGGCAGTGGGAGAGCGCGTGAATCACAGCCAAAATATTCTTATGATTTATTTAGAAGAAAAAAAAAACACCAACATCTTATACAAATGGGAATTTCATTACAAATCCTTAAATGCAAATGATGCCCCGTGTCTCAGTCTGAAGAACGTATATTTAGAGACGTTTTCTTTCGGGGTTTTTCCATCAGGTATGGAATGTTCCACTGCAGCTAGTGTGGGATAGGTCACAACATTGGCAAGTTAAATAACAAATATGGACAAAAAATAGATTAAAATTACAATGCAAGATATATCTAAATATAAAATATGGGGACATTGTGTTCTCCCCTCAGGTTCACAAGTAAGACGGACCCTTTTCAGCAGTACAAGGTTTACATAACAAGAGGGCTCCATCTGTCCAAAGTAAAAGCATTCTATTATGATATACTGAATCAGGCTAGATGGATTGTGCTGTGTAATCTTCTATGGATACCCTTAATGTTTACTTTAAGATAAGCTGTGAGGTCCAGCTTCCCTCTTCAGGTAAGTATTTCACCCATCTTCTACATGATAACATGGAGGGGGGAGGATTGTCCAAACAACCCATTTAGTAATGATGACATTATTACATTTATACACATCTTAATTACAGGAGTTTTAATCATTTTATATGTATAAATGTCTCCTATCTCAGAGTATAGTGGATATAACCTATTCATCCTGTGATCTTGAGTCTTTATACAGGTCACTCCCTAGAGGTATTCTAATATTCTTATAACTTACTGTCTAGAGTTATTTCATATATTAACCCTTTCATTTCCACGTTGAGCTAGTAACAGGAGGAATATAACATGAAGCTAAAACAAGCTGGAGACCAATGGGTATATTTAATAAACTGCGGGTTTGAAAAAGTGAAGATGTTGCCTATAGCAACCAGATTCTAGATTTCATTTAGTGTATTCTACAAATTGACAGCTAGAATCGGATTGGTTGCTATAGGCAACGGCTCCACTTTTTCAAACCTGTAGTTCTGTAAATATAAATCCAAGCATCATCTTAATTGAAATGAAAAATATTCAATTAACTCCTAAAAAAAATTATTATTTAAATTTACTAGCTCCACTGAAGGGACCTGGACAACTAATATTAATGGAGTAGAGATGATTGTATGTCACAAACTTGTCATAGGATATAACGAAATACACATTGTCACATTCAAACTTCATGACTGGGATGACAAAAAGAAATTCATGTGACGGAAATTAGTGTATTTCTACTTCCTAAACCTAGGTCGAGAGTTGGAAAAATAATAGCGACGGAAGTGAGGAAGGCTGTGAGGCTGACTGTTCAGGAAACCTCCCTCTGAAACATGCTGAACGGATAGACAAAAAAAAAAAAGTGAAAAAAGCAGATGAACTGAATCAATTACAACTTCCATGGGCTGTTCACCTCTGGGGTTGTTACACCATTTGAAACGCAAATCTGAGTTAGCATTGGATAACCAATAGAAAGCAGATATGTTGTCACAAGCAGGTTCTGATGGTTATTTACTAACATTGCTGAAAAGTGCAAATGTGCACTAAAACCATAGTAACAGATTTTAACTAGTGCAAGTTAGACAATGAATGCACATGTCCGATTGGTTAATATGTATCTATTGCACATGTAGAGTCATGGGCAAACGTTTTGAGAATGACACAAATATAATTTTTTCACAAACTCTGCTGCCTCAGTTATTATGATGGTAATTTGCATATACTCCAGAATGTCATGAAGAGTGATTAGATGAATTGCAATTAATTTCAAAGTCCCTCTTTGCCATGACAATGAACTTTATCCCAAAAACAACAGTAAGGAGCCATAGTCATTCAATCTGGCCCCACATTCACTTCCCATCTTGGCTCCTCCTCAGCTCTTCACAGAGAGAAACAGGAATGTCCGGCTAACAGTGAGGTACCAATATGTGACCACCCCTGATTTTCTATACAGTGGGTTAGTCCAAAAGTGGACAGCCCCTTTAGAATTAATGAACTGAATATCCTTCATATATTAAACTCCATAACATACAATTTTAACCATCTACAGACAATACAAGTGAAGAGTTGCTTTTGCAAGAAGGATATTTTTTAAGTTCTATTTTAATGACAATGATACTCCGCATTGGTGGACATGCCCTACATAATTATACAGTGCAAACAATCTTTTTTAGCAACCGTGAGCTGAAATTATAGTCTGTCCCTAACCACGCTAGCTAGCTATATTCTATACAGCTATGACTTTATATAAATACATACAGAAGGAAAAAAAAGTGACCAGGCTTTAACCATTTGGACAATACGGCACATTTGCCTGTTGACCAAATATGGATCTAACCTCAGAGAGGAGAAGGAGGCGGAAACTAATTGATATAATAAACTTACAACAATATCAGCTTAGGGGCACACTTACAATAAATTATATGTGAACCACTTAACAGGATAGCAAGGATCCGGTGTTTGTTATTCGTCAGCTACTCACCCAGGTGGTGGCTCTGTAACAGACAATTCTCCAGCCAGAGGGAGCAGAAGAATTTTAAATTCTAGTCCTCCGACATCTTGTGTTAAGAGCTGTTAAGCTGCATCCTCACTTTATACAACAGTGCACCAAGGTGTCAAGAGTCTTTAATTCTCAAGTGTTCTCTGGCAGAGAATTGACCAACATGAGGCATTGCTGGGGTCAGAGTCTGAGAAAAACCAGGGGGTAAATGTATCAAGCTGCGAGTTTCTGGAAGGTTTGAAAAGTGGAGATGTTGCCTAAAGCAACCAATCAGATTCTAGCTATCATTTTGTAGAATGTACTAAATACATGATAACTAGAATCTGATTGGTTGCTAAAGGCAACATCTCCACTTTTCAAACCCCGCTGTAAAGTCACAGCTTGATAAATTTACCCCTAGTAGTCCAAGGCAGCTTTATATTAGTTGGGGGAGGGGTGGATTTTATTCTGTAATAGATCAGGTTCAGGTGGCATTTATTCTTAATTGGGCTACTTGAGAGCACTTATAAAGTCAACATTCTCACAGGTATATTACCATCCTTGTTTTTAATTTCATTACATCATAAGTGACAAACTATTTTAATCGGTTATTCATAAACTGTAGCCAACAAGCTAAATCAATTCCACCCCAAAAATATATGTGGTAGTCATGATAAAAAGTGTGTAACATTTATGGATACATAGGTTTGATACAACAAACTAGTTTTATGTACATCGTTGTGTTCACACTGATGTTAAGGCTGCATTAGATCTATTATGATGGCACGAGATTTATAACAAGTTCTGGTACAATCCTTACCTGGAGGTTTCACTCCTTTATATTGTGTTATGTTGCTATATCGATTTCTTGGAGTTGACCAAACCCTGTCCATGACTGCACGTTGCCCTGACCTTGGCTAAGCTATCACTCTCCCCTGCTGTCTGCCCTGACCTCAGCTTGTCTTCACATTCTGCTTTGGCTGCTCCACACGTTTCATCAGCTGTCTATAAATTATACTTCCTTGGGGGCTGTGACCTGTGGGATCCTACTGCAGAGTCCACAGTTCTTTACAAGGGACGTCTGGTGAATACCAGAATGTCCACTATACTTTGTACTATGGAAGGACTTACGCCTCTAGTGAATCTCCTGGATTATGTGACAATCTACAGTTTATTAGTATTCCATCACATAACTATCCAGTTTACAATAAACATTTTTATTGGGGTTTTTTTTTAAAAAAAAAAAAGTGTTTTTGGGGGAGTCAGTATTGAGAAGAAACCCATTATCAGGGCACTTGTGATTTTAAATATAATAGGTTTCAGCGACATAAGTGGTAGTTGTTAAACCACAAGAAGCTTTTAGACTTAACCAATTTGTTGGTTTTATTTTCTCAGTGTAACAGATGATATATACATATAGACAGTTGATAGTGACTGTGACAGACAGGCAGTATAACAAGCTTATGTAGTTAATGTACTTAACACTATTATAGTACATTAAATAAATGCAGATGGTAGTAAGCTTATATTGTGGACAATGTCAGATGTCACATATATTTTATGCCTCCGGTCACTTTATATATCTATATATAAGAGAACACAAAAAGGATGCAACTCTAGTTGTCACATTTTTACAGTTCACATGTCACTGGAACAACCTTGCTGACAGATGAACCTTCTGTCTGGGCATGCTCAGTAGAGCAATGCGGACAGTTGGAGGCTGCCCCACTTCCTACACCACAGTGGACACCAGTACCAAGATGATAGATGGAAAGTAGCGCCCCATATTAACAGTCAGGACATGCAATCACGTTTCCTACAATCCTTTTGACTAGCATGTGGTAAGAAAAAAAATAAAACAAGATAGATCCATAGAATATATTTGATCATATTCACAGATCAGTTTGTCAGGTTTTCGTATGTAATTCCATTCAGAAGGTTTAACTTTAAATAGGCTACTGAGAAATCCCCATTCATGATCAAGCTGAACTTCCTCTTTGCGGTTTTAAAGGAAACTCCAAATTAGATGCACCAGCATTATGATTTCCCAAAAACAATTCTGTAGTTAACTGTAATCTCTTACATTTGGAGAGGTCACAATACAATACAAGAGAGAAAATCTGGGGACTACACTGATATTTTGTACCATTGCAGGCAGGGTACCAGACCAATACTACCAACACTGTATGGGAATAGTTCATATGTCTGTTTCTGACTATAAAACAGACTTCAAAAATCATAAGCAACATACCTGGCCAGACCATTACAATTAGAGCTCCTCTTATGAATACACCTGAATATGAAGATGACCATCAATTGGTGGCTGTTAATTCTCACACCTTTCCACATTTGTTTGTGCAGTAAATACACACCTCCCATTCTTACATGAACTATTCAGGGGAGACATAGAACTCCCGATCACTTACATATGAAATGCAACATCACAGGTCCCTTTTGTTAACATCATAACAGATACTCCAAGAATACCACCTATTGAGGAGCTTGTAGTACTTGCTTTCAACAGGTTAGACAGGTTATGAGGAGGTCATTTCCTTTGTCTTAAATAGCGCATTTAACATGGATTTATGCAATTTATTATCAGTATTGTTCGGTACTTACTGGTATTAAATTAACTTTACCCCTCCCTGCTGTAACCTTCCACTAAATGCCCGGATTAGCAGAGCGGGATGGGGAGCAGAATCTTACACAGGCCCAGAGGCATTTGAGCAGAGTGTGGGTATTGCTTGAGAGTACAGAGGGCATCTACTTTTGAGATTTTATTTTCTGGATGGAGATTATTGAAATTACATGGTGCCTATTTAGGGGCATATCTTGGTGTTCAGAGCGGCAAATGAACATTTTCGTGATACATTTTGTGTATACAACCCCCCCTGTCCCCCACCACCACTATAAAGACAGCTGCACAATATTTGATAGAAATGTCTACTGGGCAAACATCAGCCTGTCCACACACAGATCACTGGAGGACAATAGGTGTCAATGACCATATTTGTTTACTGATAATTTATCAGGGTGTCATTTACTGGAAAAGATCATTCAAAGGTTGCAAACTGATGGCATGAGGTACGTGTCAGCTCTCTCTCCTCTTTATAAGGGATCCAGTTCTACAGTATTAACAAACTCAATGCATTTTAATTTAAGACACTGTTATACAATCATCATCATCTGGCTGACTCAGGATTCTAGGTGTAGCAATGCAACAGCAATGGGTAAAGTGTACCTACTGGGCATGTTATTAAATAACATGGTACAAATAGAGTCTTCTGTAACCAGCAGACAAAAGAAAAGCAATATCTGATTGATTGCTGTAGACTACAGCACATCCGCACCATTTAATTAAATATACTTGATTGCATTGTCGTTTACGCTGTAATGAGACACTCAGAAAGGAAATATTGAATTGCCTGTGACTATTATTCTTACTCTACCCCAGGTATATCAAGCTCAGATTTGGAAGGCCACATACCAGTAATTTTTGTTGTAGTCATTAAGTAACCAATTAACTTTAGATTACTAAACAGATAATTTATGGAATCCTAAATATCTGACAATATTAGGGTGGACAAGACTAATAAAGTCTCTGGATAATCTGCGATTGGTCAATCTCAGTCCTTATAAAGTCTAATCTAGATTTCAGATGTAGGATTGATAATCTAGAAGTGACAGGTCACACAATACATAAATAGTTTCAATAAAAAAAAGGGAAAACAAAATTAGATAGCTTCTGACACATTTCCCCCAGTACACAGTGGTCTATAGACAGATTTATAGTGCCAGACTCCTCATTCACAGGTAAAGAAATGACAACTCATTATCCGTTGGTAACCAGAGATGCGTGTTCTGCCGTATAAGAAATAGCTCTCTATTGGCTTTGCTTTGTAACACGCCCCCTCTGTAAAGTTATGTACAAATTCCTCAAATCCCAAAAGAGACTTCTGAGCCGAACAAGAGGGGGGAAAAATACTCCTCCAAAAAAAAAAAAAAAAAGAGAGACAGCATTTACTTGGACTTAGTATAAGCTCTCCAGACCTAAACAAATAGCCAGTACAAAATGAGAACGAAGAGTCACCACAGGCCAAATCCAAAGTGAGAAAAAAGTGCAACCTAAACCAGAGACATAACTATAATGCATACTCCAGACAGACCCTACGGAGAGCCTGAGAGAAATATAATCCAGACAGACTCTAGTTAGTCAGGGAAATATAATGCCAGCAGAACCATACACAGAAAAGTACAAAAGCCAGCAGACTGAACAACTAGACTAGGAGGGCTAACAAATACTACAGGACCACATCTATAGCTCACATCTCAATTATTTACAGAGAATATAGGAATAAAATGTAAACTTGCAAAGTATTTAACCTTTACATTTTCTGGTCAAATTAAATTTTAAAAAGTAAAGGGAATATATCTCAGTAACACTACATGTATTGTTAACATAATAATGCCACACTGCCCCCTTTAAAGCTGCCCATTACTACTGGATAAACTGATGTACTGGTGAACTTGCTAGTCTCTTCCCTGGGTCATACTGCATGAAGAATTAATCTAAATATAACATGAGAGACCACACTTCATCTACATTTAAATGGCCTCACACCACATTAAGCAGTTCTGATGGCCTCTCTGCCCTAATTTAACCCTGTTGTCCACAGGGCTGAGAGGCACCTCTTACCCTTCACATTGAGGAAGATCACACTCACCTCATTGTACCCTTCACCCCAACAATTGGGGCACATCTCACCCTCAAGCCCTGACCCTCGGGCTCATCTCACCCTCAAGCCCTGACCCTCGGGCGCATCTCACCCTCAAGCCCTGACCCTCGGGCGCATCTCACCCTCAAGCCCTGACCCTCGGGCGCATCTCACCCTCAAGCCCTGACCCTCGGGCGCATCTCACCCTCAAGCCCTGACCCTCGGGCGCATCTCACCCTCAGGCATCCTACCGTCAGCCCTCACCCAAGAGCATATCCCTCCCTAAGGCATATCTCACCCTCAGATTTATCCTACCCTCAGCCCTCACCCACAGGCATATCCTATACTCTTACATTTCCCACAATTTGGAATATCCCACCCTTAGACATATCCTACCTACAAGCATATCCCACCCTCAGCCCTTACCCCCAGGCATGTCCCACAATTAGGCATATCCCACCCTGACTTTGGGCCACATCTCACTCCTATAACAACAATAACAACAAAAGTTCTGGTTGTAGGGCACAGTCCACATGGAGTGGTACATTTGGGTGAAGACAATACAAAACTCTTACTTATGAGTACAGAATGAAGAGTACTGTCCACACATAAGCCACTCCTCTATAACACCACATTTCATGGTATACTGCACTCTATCCCTTATTTCCACAATACCCCATCATTCCTAGTACACAGCAGCCAATCTTCCACGCACATCCCACATTGTGGAGCACAAGGCTCCAAGTCATTCTCATCCCTCTGTAACAGTGCGAAAGCAAATTAACTTTTAAACTCACCAAGACTAGTGCAAATCTCTCCTCTAGTTCACCCGGCTCCGGCATCGGGACTTTCAGCGGCAATAAAGGGGTCCCCGGGGTTCCCCCCGCACTCTCCACGTTTCCCATCTCTGGAGCCCCGATATACCGCAACCCAAAAGCCGGGTGTCCCCCCTCCTCCCGTGCGCGCCCCCGCTACTCCAGCAGAAAGTCACCGGGACCCATCCTTTGTACTAGCGAGTGACGCCTCGGAGCCCACACTAAACTCAGCTCCATTCACCCCAGCCGCACAATCCAAGCCACGCCCTCATAACTCCGTCTATTGGTATACTGGGAGATACAGGCTCTTCTCATTGGATGAAAGGATGACTCAGGAATTCCAGTCACACAGCGCCCTCTGCTGTTATGCGATTACCAGCACACGATTACACGTAGCGGACATCTGTTATACAGTATTAGGAAGGTTGCAACAGTTGTTTCAGTATGGAGCAGTCTTCGGCAGACCATTTAATTAACAGTTATATTTAATATTCTTAAGACAAAAAGGTGGTAATAGCATTCTTCCATACAATTACTTTCTTCTAGTTAATTAAAATCAGGGGGTAAATGTATTTATCAAGCTGAGAGTTTTTAATCGGGTTTGAAAAGTGGAGATGTTGCCTATAGCAACCAATCAGATTCTAGCTGTCAGTTTTTCCAACCCGCTGGAAAACTCTCAGCTTGATACATTTACCCCCTGGTGTCTTATGTGCAGATTATCTTTGCTCACTGTTAGGGTTATTTTTTACTTCTAGCTTCATTGGATTTCTAAGAATTATTATTATTATTATTATTATTATTTTTATTATATCTTTATTTATAGGGCGCCGTAAGGTATCTGCAGCGCCGTAGAGACAGTAGATCATACAGGGTAGAACCATACAGAACATTAAACAAAAATATCAGGATAGTAACCATATAGTTATTATAATGGCATTTATTTTATTAGCAGGTGCATATTTCTTAAGATGTATGCCACTTTTAACTTATCTCAGACTTATTCAATTGTTGTTTATTGTTTTATTGCTTCTTTTTTGTGTCAGAACTAGAGCTGTCGCAGGCAATGTCAGACTAACCAGTATGCTTGTCTTTATTTGCAACTAAAATAAGAATCCTTGACAAACGCCCACTTCTTCCTCTTCTTCTTTCAACTAAGCCATGGACATGGGCATTGTTAGTAATCTTACAATGATTTCACAGTTATCTGGGTAACGGCAGATTGCTTTTCTAAGATGTTTCATTACTTTTTTCTCAGAGCCCAAACAACTGTTAGGCTGGGTACACACTACAGAAAATTTCTCCAAATGCGACATTGTGAACAATTTTACCTACGACTGAAAGTCCCAATCAGGATGCACATTATCCATGTTTTACAAGACTTACCTTCAGATCTGTGCTCTTCATCTGTCATAACCATTGGCCGAAAGGATCGTGACTCTCACTCTATAGAGATCTGTCTACATACTGCTGGTCGTGAGTGCATACACACTTACACATTTGCCCGACATTGTTCCATCGTTTACAGAAATTTTTAATCCATTTCAAAAACAGAATCAATTGATACAATGTGCTTTGGACAGATAAAACATGACTGTGGAAGTGTACACATTAATGGGATAACGGTCATAACGGTCATTTATCATGTGATTGGCACAATAATTTAGTGTGTAACCAGCCTGACACTGATCACAAACCTCATAATTGTGGAAGAAATCAAGATCCGCAGGCTACAAGAGAACCACCATGGTTACATTTATTTATGAATTAGATACATATCAGAGAGAGCATTCACACTAGCATAGCTTTACCATGCAAGTTCAGAACACTATATACTCCTCTAAAAGATTAGTATTACTTCTATAGCCTGGAACAATGAAAGAAAGAAAGAAATATAAAACATGTCTGGTGCACAATAAGATTTAGATAAACAATGGTTCTCTTTTCAGTCCGCATTTCTTTCTTTTGGATAATAACACAAGTCTCATATATATCAGGATTTGAACTTAACTCGAACATGTTGAATATAACAGGTCTGTTCTTCAATTTCTACAGATAGCATATCTAAATAATAATAATTTCTTAGACAACAATATCATTTCTTTAAATCATATGTATCAATGTTATCATCACACTTACAGAAATCACTTTAACTCATGTAGATATGAATACTAAGCCCCTTTTCTAAATTCCCATATTTTGAGCACTCGCCAACTCAATTTTATCACTAATAATCATCAATTTGTTATTCCTTTTCCTTTAAATATTTCTATACATAAATAGCTAGATAGCTAGATAGATAAGTAGATATATAGATAGATAGATAGATAAATAGATAGATGATAGATAGATAGATAGATAGATAGATAGATAGATAGATAAAAAAAAACTGACGAGCGAATACGTGTGAACACACAAAAAATACCAATGTACCATAAAATATTTGTTTAGTTCTTAAGCAACCAAACTTCATGATTCTTGGTGCAATGTTTCTACTTCAGTGTTAATGTGTGCAGCATGATCAAACACCTCTTGTAAGTTATCAGGAATATAGAAAGGCATTCCCTTTCAATTAGGGCACATACTCCCCTTTACAGGCCTGCATTAATGTAGAACCCTATGGAGATATTACATGAACTACTTCTCACTTGGTTCTTGCCCTTGTGAAGGTAAGAGGTATCATTACTATCCAACCTTTAGTGGGATTGGTGTCATGAACTTACCTTTTCCCCGCTCCGCTGCGCTGTCGGCGATGTCTGGCAGCTGTGTCCTCTCCGGCGGTTCAGCGCTTTCCTCTGATCACGCCCCCGCACTTCCGGGTTCTCCCAGCGGCAGGTCATGTGACTCCTGGGCGGGGAATTCAAAACTCTATATCTACTCTGCTCTGACACGCTATCTGTGTCAGAGCAATGTGTTTCCTGTTCCTGGCTACCTCTCCCTGTGTACCTGATCCCTGTGTTCCTGCTTCCTGTGTGCTCCTGCATTCTCTCAGACTCCTGTGTACCGACCTGGCTGCGTCCTGACTATCCTTTGGCTTATTCCTGGCACCGTGTATTGGACTGATTCCCTGTGTACCGACTCGGCTGTGTTTCTGGCTATTCTCTGGACTCCTCCCTGGCACCGCATATTGGATCATCTGCTGTGTACCGACCCGGCTGTGTATCCGACCATCCTTGGACTCATCTCCAGCACTAGGCATACGACAGATACCGTGCACCAAACCAGCGTCCGCTCCAGTCGCAGCCCATTCCCTCTCAGAGTAGCGCTACCGCTATAGTTCCAGCCATGTCTCAACTCAGCATTCCTAACCCACCTAAATTCCATGGGGATCCCAAGGAATGTCGAGGTTTCTTAAACCAGTGTGCCATTCAGTTCGAACTGCAGCCCGGAAATTTTCCAACAGAGAAGACTAAAGTGGCATACATAATTTCTTTGCTATCTGGTCAAGCCCTTGCCTGGGCATCTCCTCTATGGGAACATGATGATCCTATACTCCATAATTGGACCACCTTCCTGGAAACCTTCAGACACATCTTTGATGAACCAGGACGTGTCTGTCACGGACTTACCGCCGCTCCGTCCAGTCGCACTTCCGCATTCAGGACCATGTGACCGCACCCGGAGGCGGTCACATGACCACAACCCTAGAGGCGGGGATTTTGAATCCCCTTCAGTATAAAAACCTCACTCTGACACTCGCTGAGTGTCAGAGCAACACTAACCTGTTCCTGGCTCCTGCTCTTCGTGGATTGCAGTGTCTTCCAGTTTCCAGTGTTTCCTGTGTGCTGATCTCTGCCTGTTTGACTTCCCTGGCTCTCCTATCCCTGTGTACCGACCCGGCTTGCTGACCATTCTCCTATTCTTGTGACCCGTGTACAGAACCTGGCTTGTTGACTCCGAGTTGCCTTCTGATTCTGCCTGACTCCATTCCTGTGTACCGAACCGGCTTGTTTGACTCCGCTACCACCGCTTCACTCTGCTGTACTACATCTTGAGGCGAACCTGGAGACCGCGACCTGCGACTCCTGGCAGCGAAGCCCACCCCTTCTTGGTGAACACCGGGGAGATCGTTAGACTCCGCACCTCAGGTAAGCCAGTGCTAATCAAGATTAGTAATATAGTATCAAGAATCTGTTACAGTTTGCTCTCACCATGGATACCACAGCTAAAGATATGTTGGAGCATTTAGTAGGAAGGATGGATAAGCAAGAAGCTAACTAAGAGCAACTTTTAAAATTCCTCAATAGTCTATCCACTCGGTTGGATGTTGTCCAGAACACCCTAGTGGCTGGTGGATCACCTGGGCCGGCAGTGGCCCCTGTACCTCAGGCCGCAGCAGCAGCTTCTTCCTCGCAGCTACGGTTACCTAACCCACCCAAGTTCGATGGAGACCCTAAAAATTGCAGAGGATTTTTAAATCAATGCTCCATACAATTCGAGCTTCTACCTGGGAACTTCCCCTCCGGAAAAACGAAAGTGGCCTATGTGATTTCGTTATTGTCCGGTCAAGCTTTAGCATGGGCTTCCCCCTTATGGGAGAGGGACGACCCCATTCTACATAACTTCAACCTCTTCTTGTCTACCTTCAAGAAAATATTTGATGAGCCAGGAAGGGTGTCCAATGCCGCTTCCGGCTTACTACGTCTCCGCCAGGGAAACCAGTCTGTGGGGCAGTATGCGGTCCACTTCAGAACCATGGCCTCTGAACTTCGCTGGAACGATGAGGCCCTAGTAGCTACATTCTGGCAGGGCCTTTCAGACCGAATCAAAGATGAGTTGGTATCCCAGGAACTCCCTACGTCTTTGGACGACATTATCTCCCTCTGTGTCAAAGTTGATTTGCGTTTCAAGGAACGTAATTCCGAGAAGGAACAGTCGCGGCGTAGTATGATTCGCTTGGTCCCCAACTTCCAAACCCCTGTTCTTCCCCCTGAAGAGCCCATGCAACTTGGGAGGACCCGCCTATCAGCCGAAGAGTGGGGAGAGGAGATTTCGGAACAAGTTGTGTTTATATTGTGGAGAGAGTGGCCATCTTCTGAGTTCTTGTCCCAAACGCTCGGGAAACGACAGGGCCTAACGAGTTCTGGAGCTGTATCGTTGGGCCTCTTTTCTCAGTGTCAGTCAGTTCCCAATAGTAATGATTGCCTGTCTATTCCCATTTCCCTTCAGTTAGGACAAAAGACCTTCCCGCAGTCGGCTCTTCTAGATTCCGGAGCCGCAGGAAATTTCATTTCTGCCACAGTAGTTAAACATTCGCTATTCCCACACAAGCCTTGGAACAACCCATCTCTCTGATGGCCATTGATGGGGGAAGAATTCCTGAGGGGTCCATCCTGGTACGCACTATTCCTCTTCTGCTTCAGATAGGAGCACTTCATCGGGAGAAGATTTCTTTTCTAGTAATACAGAGATCTACCAACCCAGTCATCCTAGGACTTCCATGGCTTCGTGTCCACTCTCCCACCTTGGACTGGAAATCTGGTCACATATTGTCCTGGGGACAGTCCTGCTTCTCTCGCTGCCTACAGAGAGTGGTTCCTCCGAATAGTCCCAGACGTTCCCAAGAATTTCCTGTGACTCTCCTGCCTGAGCCATACCAAACCTTCTCTGATGTTTTTTGTCAACAAGAGGCCACTAGACTTCCCCCTCACAGAATCTGGGACTGTGGCATTGATCTGATACCTGGTAAACCCATTCCCAGGGGCCGTGTTTACCCCCTTTCCCTCCCGGAGTCTAAGGCTATGGAGGAGTACATCCAAGAAAATCTAAACAGGGGCTTCATCCGCAAGTCTGCCTCCCCAGCTGGGGCTGGCTTCTTCGTAAAAAAGAAAGATGGGGGCCTCCGCCCTTGCATTGATTACAGAGGCCTGAATGCCATTACCGTTAAAAATCGGTATCCACTGCCACTGATTTCTGAATTATTTGACCGGATTAAGGGTGCCACCATCTTTTCTAAACTTGACCTCAGAGGAGCGTATAACCTTATACGCATTAAGGAGGGGGATGAATGGAAGACGCGTTTAACACCCGAGACGGCCACTTTGAATATCTGGTCATGCCTTTCGGGCTATGCAATGCCCCAGCCATATTTCAGAGCTTTATGAATGAGCTGTTTCAAGACCTCTTGTACCAATCTGTAGTCATCTACTTGGACGACATTCTCATCTTTTCTCAAGATCTAGCATCTCATCGTACTCATGTATTGGAGGTCCTCTCTCGTATCCGAAAAAATCAGTTATTTTGCAAATTGGAGAAATGCACCTTCGAGCAGAGACAAATTCCCTTCCTGGGATATATTATTTCGGGCACCGGTCTACAGATGGATCCCACAAAATTGAAAGCCATACTTGACTGGCCCCAAACTTCGGGCCTTAAGGCCACTCAACGCTTCCTAGGATTCTCCAACTATTATCGTCAATTTATCAAGGGGTACTCCTCTCTCGTGGCTCCCATCACAGCATTGACCCGCAAATCTGCTGATGCTGGTATTTGGTCCTCTGAGGCTATCCAAGCCTTTATATTATTAAAGTCTCTCTTTTCATCTGCACCCATTCTTCAACAGCCAGATTGTTCTCGTCCTTTTGTCCTGGAGGTAGATGCCTCTTCTGTTGGCACAGGAGCCGTACTATCACAGCGAGGTCCTTCTGGAAAACTTCATCCCTGCGGATTCTCTTCCCGTCGCTTTTTACCTGCTGAGAGGAATTATGGGATTGGCGACAAAGAGCTCCTGGCCATCAAGTTGGCTCTCTCCGAATGGAGACATTTACTAGAAGGAGTGCAATTTCCTATCACCATATATACTGACCATAAGAATTTGCTTTACTTACGCACTGCTCGATGTCTAAACCCTCGACAAGCAAGGTGGTCCTTATTCTTCTAACGCTTTGATTTCAACTTCACTTTTCACTCGGGATCTAAGAATACGAAGGCAGACGCCTTATCTCGCTCTTTTGATCCAGCTGACATGGAATCCTCGGAAGATAATAAATTCATTGTAAATCCATGTCAAGTATTGGCAGCTACACACCTGAAAAAGGGTTGTCCTCCAGGCAAAACATTCATCTTGCCACATCTACGCACCCGGCTCCTTCACTGGGCTCATCACTCACTCTTCTCTGGGCATGCCGGCATTCGCAAGACCTGGGACTTATTGTCCCGAAGCTACTGGTGGCCTTCCTTGCTGGAGGATGTGAAGAGATTTGTTGCTGCTTGTTCCAAATGTGCTCAACACAAGACCTCTAGGAAAAAGCCTTATGGATGCTTGCTCCCATTACCCATTCCTGATTACCCTTGGTCACAGATCTCCATGGATTTTATCACGGACCTTCCCCCTTCCAAATCCTGTACTGTAGTGCTTGTGGTCACGGATCGCTTCTCTAAAACAGCCCACTTCATTGCTCTCAAAGATCTTCCTTCTTCCTCCTCCTTAGCCGATATTTTTATTAAAGAAATATTTCGCCTCCATGGCTGTCCTCAACATATTGTCTCCGATAGGGGATCACAATTCATATCAAAATTTTGGCGGTCTTTTTGCAATAAATCCGGCATTAAGCTTGACTTTTCTTTCGCATATCATCCCCAGTCCAATGGGGCTACTGAGAGAACCAACCAAGAATTAGAGAAGTTTCTAAGAATATTTATCTCTAGTAACCAAGACAACTGGGTGGACCTTCTCCCTTGGGCCGAGTTCGCCCATAACAACCATTTCCATGAGGCCATCTCTAACTCCCCCTTTTTTGTTCTGTATGGCTGCCATCCTAGACTACCCACCTTCTCTCAAGTCTCATCTTCTGAAGTTCCAGCAGTGGACTCTCTGTTTCGTAACTTCTCTGATATTTGGGAACAAACCAAGACAAATTTAAAGCAAGCAACTACTCGTTCCAAAAAAATCTACGATAAAAGGAGAAGAATGACTCCAAGTTTTGCAGTTGGTGACAGGGTATGGCTATCCACCCAGAACATTCGTTTAAAGGTTCCCAGTAAAAAATTTGCTCCCAAGTTTATTGGCCCATTCGCTATATCTGAGATTATTAATCCCGTAGCCTTTAGATTGAGTCTGCCTCCCTCTTTACGCATACCCAATGTCTTCCATGTCTCCTTGTTAAAACCATTGGTAACCAACAGATTCTCCACCTCATCCAGAACTCCTCCTCCTGCTGTGGATCGGGATCAAGTTGAATACGAGATTAAAACTATCCTAGATTCTCGTAAAGTTCAAGGTGCCATACAGTTCTTGGTAGATTGGAAGGGTTACGGCCCTGATGAGCGCTCATGGGTAAGAGCCATTGATCTACATGCTCCCCGTCTACTTAAATCCTTCCATAAAAAATTTCCTTTGAAACCCTATTAGGTGTTCGGAGTCCACCTTTATGGCAGGGGGTACTGTCACGGACTTACCTGATCCCCGCCGCTCCGTCCAATCGCACTTCCGCATTCAGGACCATGTGACCGCACCCGGAGGCGGTCACATGACCACAACCCTAGAGGCGGGGATTTTGAATCCCCTTCAGTATAAAAACCTCACTCTGACACTCGCTGAGTGTCAGAGCAACACTTACCTGTTCCTGGCTCCTGCTCTTCGTGGATTGCAGTGTCTTCCAGTTTCCAGTGTCTCCTGTGTACTGATCTCTGCCTGTTTGACTTCCCTGGCTCTCCTATCCCTGTGTACCGACCCGGCTTGCTGACCATTCTCCTATTCTTGTGACCCGTGTACCGAACCTGGCTTGTTTGACTCCGCTACCACCGCTTCACTCCGCTGTACTACATCTTGAGGCGAACCTGGGGACCGCGACCTGCGACTCCTGGCAGCGAAGCCCACCCCGCCTTGCGGCGGTTCTTGGTGAACACCGGGAAGATCGTTAGACTCCGCACCTCAGGTAAGCCAGTGCTAATCAAGATTAGTAATATAGTATCCAGAATCTGTTACAGTGTCTCCAGCGCAGCTTCAGGTGTTCTTGTGTCTGCGCCAAGGTTCTCTTACTTTGGGTCAGTATGCCCTTCAATTTCGCACCATAACGGCTGAGCTAGGTTGGAATAACGAAGCCCTTGTGGCCACATTTTGGCAAGGCTTGTCCGACCGCATTAAGGACGAATTAGTCTCTCTCGTGGCTCCCATCACAGCATTGACCCGCAAATCTGCTGATGCTGGTATTTGGTCCTCTGAGGCTATCCAAGCCTTTATATTATTAAAGTCTCTCTTTTCATCTGCACCCATTCTTCAACAGCCAGATTGTTCTCGTCCTTTTGTCCTGGAGGTAGATGCCTCTTCTGTTGGCACAGGAGCCGTACTATCACAGCGAGGTCCTTCTGGAAAACTTCATCCCTGCGGATTCTCTTCCCGTCGCTTTTTACCTGCTGAGAGGAATTATGGGATTGGCGACAAAGAGCTCCTGGCCATCAAGTTGGCTCTCTCCGAATGGAGACATTTACTAGAAGGAGTGCAATTTCCTATCACCATATATACTGACCATAAGAATTTGCTTTACTTACGCACTGCTCGATGTCTAAACCCTCGACAAGCAAGGTGGTCCTTATTCTTCTAACGCTTTGATTTCAACTTCACTTTTCACTCGGGATCTAAGAATACGAAGGCAGACGCCTTATCTCGCTCTTTTGATCCAGCTGACATGGAATCCTCGGAAGATAATAAATTCATTGTAAATCCATGTCAAGTATTGGCAGCTACACACCTGAAAAAGGGTTGTCCTCCAGGCAAAACATTCATCTTGCCACATCTACGCACCCGGCTCCTTCACTGGGCTCATCACTCACTCTTCTCTGGGCATGCCGGCATTCGCAAGACCTGGGACTTATTGTCCCGAAGCTACTGGTGGCCTTCCTTGCTGGAGGATGTGAAGAGATTTGTTGCTGCTTGTTCCAAATGTGCTCAACACAAGACCTCTAGGAAAAAGCCTTATGGATGCTTGCTCCCATTACCCATTCCTGATTACCCTTGGTCACAGATCTCCATGGATTTTATCACGGACCTTCCCCCTTCCAAATCCTGTACTGTAGTGCTTGTGGTCACGGATCGCTTCTCTAAAACAGCCCACTTCATTGCTCTCAAAGATCTTCCTTCTTCCTCCTCCTTAGCCGATATTTTTATTAAAGAAATATTTCGCCTCCATGGCTGTCCTCAACATATTGTCTCCGATAGGGGATCACAATTCATATCAAAATTTTGGCGGTCTTTTTGCAATAAATCCGGCATTAAGCTTGACTTTTCTTTCGCATATCATCCCCAGTCCAATGGGGCTACTGAGAGAACCAACCAAGAATTAGAGAAGTTTCTAAGAATATTTATCTCTAGTAACCAAGACAACTGGGTGGACCTTCTCCCTTGGGCCGAGTTCGCCCATAACAACCATTTCCATGAGGCCATCTCTAACTCCCCCTTTTTTGTTCTGTATGGCTGCCATCCTAGACTACCCACCTTCTCTCAAGTCTCATCTTCTGAAGTTCCAGCAGTGGACTCTCTGTTTCGTAACTTCTCTGATATTTGGGAACAAACCAAGACAAATTTAAAGCAAGCAACTACTCGTTCCAAAAAAATCTACGATAAAAGGAGAAGAATGACTCCAAGTTTTGCAGTTGGTGACAGGGTATGGCTATCCACCCAGAACATTCGTTTAAAGGTTCCCAGTAAAAAATTTGCTCCCAAGTTTATTGGCCCATTCGCTATATCTGAGATTATTAATCCCGTAGCCTTTAGATTGAGTCTGCCTCCCTCTTTACGCATACCCAATGTCTTCCATGTCTCCTTGTTAAAACCATTGGTAACCAACAGATTCTCCACCTCATCCAGAACTCCTCCTCCTGCTGTGGATCGGGATCAAGTTGAATACGAGATTAAAACTATCCTAGATTCTCGTAAAGTTCAAGGTGCCATACAGTTCTTGGTAGATTGGAAGGGTTACGGCCCTGATGAGCGCTCATGGGTAAGAGCCATTGATCTACATGCTCCCCGTCTACTTAAATCCTTCCATAAAAAATTTCCTTTGAAACCCTATTAGGTGTTCGGAGTCCACCTTTATGGCAGGGGGTACTGTCACGGACTTACCTGATCCCCGCCGCTCCGTCCAGTCGCACTTCCGCATTCAGGACCATGTGACCGCACCCGGAGGCGGTCACATGACCACAACCCTAGAGGCGGGGATTTTGAATCCCCTTCAGTATAAAAACCTCACTCTGACACTCGCTGAGTGTCAGAGCAACACTTACCTGTTCCTGGCTCCTGCTCTTCGTGGATTGCAGTGTCTTCCAGTTTCCAGTGTCTCCTGTGTGCTGATCTCTGCCTGTTTGACTTCCCTGGCTCTCCTATCCCTGTGTACCGACCCGGCTTGCTGACCATTCTCCTATTCTTGTGACCCGTGTACCGAACCTGGCTTGTTTGACTCCGCTACCACCGCTTCACTCCGCTGTACTACATCTTGAGGCGAACCTGGGGACCGCGACCTGCGACTCCTGGCAGCGAAGCCCACCCCGCCTTGCGGCGGTTCTTGGTGAACACCGGGAAGATCGTTAGACTCCGCACCTCAGGTAAGCCAGTGCTAATCAAGATTAGTAATATAGTATCCAGAATCTGTTACAGTGTCTCCAGCGCAGCTTCAGGTGTTCTTGTGTCTGCGCCAAGGTTCTCTTACTTTGGGTCAGTATGCCCTTCAATTTCGCACCATAACGGCTGAGCTAGGTTGGAATAACTAAGCCCTTGTGGCCACATTTTGGCAAGGCTTGTCCGACCGCATTAAGGACGAATTAGTGGGTCGAGAACTACCTACTTCCCTGGATGAATTGATTTCTCTGTGTAACCAGATTGATACCCGGTTTCGTGAGCGCTCTCAAGAGAGGGAGAGTTCCCGTCGATCTACCTTTCGTTTGGCTCCCCGGATCCAGAGTCCGGTGATACCTGAGGAAGAGCCTATGCAGTTAGGAAGAGCGCGCTTATCTCAGGAGGAAAGGGAGAGGCGATTCAAGAATCATTTATGCCTCTGTTGCGGGGAACCCGGTCATGTTTTGAGCCTGTGTGGGAAGCGGCCAGGAAACGACCGGACCTAACTGACGTTGGAGAGGCTAAGTTAGGTATGTCTATTTCCTCTCCTGTGGATTCTAGCTTTTCCATTCAAGTTCTTCTGCAATTTATTGACAAGCAACTATCTTTTCCAGCACTCATCGACTCCGGGGCAGCAGGGAATTTTATACAAGCTGACATCGTAGAGAGGTTGTCGCTACCCATGCTACCTTTGGATCCGCCTATCGCCATCCCAGCTATTGATGGTAGTTGTATTACTGGAGGATCCATAAGGAAAAGAACTGTTAACCTTTCTCTATGCATCGGAGCCCTACATACTGAGGAGATTTCCTTTTTAGTTATCCCTGAGGCTATTAATCCTCTGATTCTAGGTCTTCCTTGGCTCAGACTTCACTCTCCTACCTTAGATTGGCAGAGACCTGAAGTTCTTGCATGGGGCCCAGGTTGCCATTCCCGTTGTCTTCCCAAGATTCACAGGCCTAATACTGCTCGTTCTACCTCTCTTACTACATCCTCTGGTATTCCTCCTCACTACCATTCCTTTTCTGACGTATTTTGTGAAAAGGAGGCTTCTAAGTTACCTCCCCATAGACCCTGGGATTGTGCCATTGAATTGTTGCCGGACAAGATTCCACCTAGAGGTCGTGTTTTTCCTTTGTCTTTACCTGAATCTGATGCCATGTCCCTATATATCAAGGAGAATTTAAATAGAGGTTTTATCCGGAAATCCTCCTCGCCAGCAGGGGCTGGTTTCTTTTTTGTAAAAAAAAAGGACGGCGGGTTACGTCCTTGTATAGATTATCGTGGCCTCAATGCTATGACTAAGAAGAACAGGTACCCCTTGCCGTTGATATCAGAACTCTTTGATAGAATCAAAGGAGCTTCGATATTTTCTAAACTTGACCTGAGAGGTGCCTACAACTTAATCTGTATCAATTTGTTGTCATTTATCTGGATGATATCCTGATATTTTCTCCTGACATGGTTACTCATCGCCATCATGTTTCCCTGGTGCTTCAACGCCTTCGTTTACATCATCCATTTTGTAATTTGGACAAGTGCATCTTTGAGAAAACGCATCTTCCTTTTCTTGGCCACGTGGTTTCTGGCTCCGGATTACGCATGGATCCCCAGAAGTTAAAGGCAATTTCTGATTGGCCCCAACCGGTAGGACTCAAGGCCATCCAGCGTTTTGTGGGGTTCTCCAATTATTATCGGCACTTCATCAAAGGTTTTTCTTCGTAATTGCACCCATTACCTCTTTGACTAGGAAGTCCGCCAACACTAAAACCTGGCCACCGGAGGCCGTGGAAGCCTTCACGTTTCTAAAAAAAGCCTTCATCTCGGCTCCTATTCTTCATCAACCAGACCCTACCTTCCCTTTCTTTCTAGAGGTCGATGCATCCTCTACCGGATTGGGAGCTATTTTGTCTCAGAAGGATTCCGCTGGGAAATTTTCCCCCTGTGGCTTCTTTTCTCGTATACTTTCGGCCACCGAAAAGAACTATGGCATAGGAGATAGGGAACTCCTTGCCATTAAGTTAGCCTTGGAGACATCATTTGGAAGGAGCCAGGTTTCCTATTACAATTTTTACAGATCACAAGAACCTGTTGTATTTACAAACTGCATCTTGCCTCAATCCTCGCCAGGCCAGATGGTCCCTGTTCTTCTCCAGTTTCGATATGATTATTACTTTCAGACCAGGATCCAAGAACAAGAAGGCAGATGCTCTCTCCCGTTCCTTCAACTCCATGGATACAGGAGAGGAGGGTTCTAGACCCATCCGAGATCCAGAATGTATCTTGACTACCACTCCTACTCGTTTAACTATTCCTCGCCGGAAGACCTTGGTTCCTCTGCATCTCCAACCCAAACTTCTCAAGTGGGCTCATGCCTCCCATTTCTCTGGTCATGCCGGTATAAAGAAAACTTTGGAACTCATTTCCCGTAATTATTGGGGGCCATCTATCCACTCGGACGTTCGACAGTTTGTGACGGCATGTTCCACCGGTGCTCAGAACAAGGTTCCTCCTCAAGCTCCCTATGGTCTGCTGCAACCTCTACCCATTCCAGATCGACCTTGGAGTCATCTTTCTATGGATTTTATCACAGATTTACCCTCTTCCAGAGGTTTCTCAGTGGTGTGGGTAGTCACTGATCGCCTTTCTCGGGCTGCTCATTTTGTGGCATTAAAAGGTCTCCCTTCTGCTCCTGTTCTGGTTCAACTTTTCATCAAAGAGATTTTCCGCCTACATGGTTGTCCAGATGTTATTGTCTCTGATCGTGGAACTCATTTCGTCGCTAGATTATGGAGGGCTTTTTCTCGTGTCTGCGGAATTAAGTTGAATTTTTCTTCTGCATATCATCCTCAAAGTAATGGTCTCACTGAAAGGACTAATCAAGAACTGGAGAAATTCCTCAGATGTTTCATTTCAGCTAAACATGATGATTGGGTCGATTTGTTACCTTGGGCAGAGTTCGCTCACAACAATCATTCGCATGACTCCACCTCTACAGCTCCCTTTTTTGCTCTCCAAGGATTTCATCCTAGAGTTCCTCCCTTCAATGATCTACCCGCTTCTGGAGTTCCTGCAGTTGATTCCCTTCTATTGGACTTCTCGGGTAGGTGGGATCTAATCAAACGCAAATTGCTTCACACCTCTGCCATCAGTAAGAAAGCATTTGACAAAAGAAGAAGACCATCTCCATTACTTGCCCCTGGTGACAAAGTATGGTTGTCTACGAAGACTCTTCGCTTGCTGGTTCCCTCTAGGAAATTCGCTCCTCGATTTATTTGTCCCTTAAAGATCTTAGAGGTCGTCAATCCAGTGGCCTTTAGATTAAAGTTACCTCCTACCTTAAGGATTCCCAATGTGTTTCACATTTCCCTTCTCAAGCCACTTGTTATTAACAAGTTTTTCTCTTCTAAAAAAAACCTCCTGCTGCTATTTCTGCGCTAGATCAGGAATTTTAAGGTTAAAGAGATTCTAAACTCTCGTATTTCCAGAGGTTCCTTACAGTTCCTGGTTGATTGGGAAGTCCTAAGGAGCGTTCTTGGATTCCTGCACGAGATCTTTATGCTCCAAGTTTGTTGAAGAGATTCCATGCCAGGTTCCCTCAGAAGCCTTATAGGTTGTCCGGAGGCCGCCCCTGAAGGGGGGGTACTGTCATGAACTTACCTGTTCCCCGCTGTCGGCGATGTCTGGCAGCTGTGTCCTCTCCGGCGGTTCAGCGCTTTCCTCTGATCGCGCCCCCGCACTTCCGGGTTCTCCCAGCGGCAGGTCATGTGACTCCTTGGCGGGGAATTCAAAACTCTATATCTACTCTGCTCTGACACGCTATCTGTGTCAGAGCAATGTGTTTCCTGTTCCTGGCTACCTCTCCCTGTGTACCTGATCCCTGTGTTCCTGCTTCCTGTGTGCTCCTGCATTCTCTCAGACTCCTGTGTACCGACCTGGCTGCGTCCTGACTATCCTTTGGCTTATTCCTGGCACCGTGTATTGGACTGATTCCCTGTGTACCGACTCGGCTGTGTTTCTAGCTATTCTCTGGACTCCTCCCTGGCACCGCATATTGGATCATCTCCTGTTTACCGACCTGGCTGTGTATCCGACCATCCTTGGACTCATCTCCAGTACTAGGCATACGACAGATACCGTGCACCAAACCAGCGTCCGCTCCAGTCGACCAGACCCTGGATTTCACGGTTAGTGTGCTTAATTACTTGCACTATCCTGTCATATTTTCCGCTGTCTATCCATCACTTAGTACCTTTTCCTTACGTCAGTAGGCTAACCTGGGGGCCACGACCTGCGGTTCTTCGGCAGCAAAACCCATCCTACCTTGCGGTGGTTCTTGGTGAAGACCGGAAGGCCGTTAGACTCCGCGCCAGGGCCGGACTGGCCATCTGGCACTTCTGGCAAATGCCAGAAGGGCTGATGGCCAGATGGGCCGGTTGCTAGCTGGCCGGCCCCATCGCTCAGCGCACAGACTGTCATGCCAGAATTCCTGCATGACAGTCTGTGCGCTGAGAAATGGGGCCGGCTGTATACTTACTTCCTGGTGGCCGCGCGTCCTCTTCTCCCCTCCTCTTCTATGAATGGATCTGGCTATGTCACATGGGACGCGCACCACGTGATAGGTGCCGTCCCATGTGATAGGAGAGACTGCACAGCGCGCCGCGGAGCGCACAAGGTAAGGAGGGAGGGGGGGTAGTTTATGTACCAGATTATGTAAAGTATGTGGGTGCCAGGGTATGTAAAGTATGTGGGTGCCAGGGTATGTAAAGTATGTGGGTGCCAGGGTATGTAAAGTATGTGTGTGTGACAGGGTATGTAAAGTATGTGGGTGCCAGATTATGTAAAGTATGTGGGTGCCAGGGTATGTAAAGTATGTGGGTGCCAGGGTATGTAAAGTATGTGTGTGTGACAGGGTATGTAAAGTATGTGGGTGCCAGATTATGTAAAGTATGTGGGTGCCAGGGTATGTAAAGTATGTGTGTGTGACAGGGTATGTAAAGTATGTGGGTGCCAGGGTATGTAAAGTATGTGGGTGCCAGATTATGTAAAGTATGTGGGTGCCAGGGTATGTAAAGTATGTGGGTGCCAGGGTATGTAAAGTATGTGGGTGCCAGGGTATGTAAAGTATGTGGGTGCCAGATTATGTAAAGTATGTGGGTGCCAGGGTATGTAAAGTATGTGGGTGCCAGATTATGTAAAGCATGTGGGTGCCAGGGTATGTAAAGTATGTGGGTGCCAGGGTATGTAAAGTATGTGGGTGCCAGGGTATGTAAAGTATGTGGGTGCCAGATTATGTAAAGTATGTGAGTGCCAGGGTATGTAAAGTATGTGGGTGCCAGGGTATGTAAAGTATGTGGGTGCCAGATTATGTAAAGTATGTGGGTGCCAGGGTATGTAAAGTATGTGGGTGCCAGGGTATGTAAAGTATGTGGGTGCCAGGGTATGTAAAGTATGTGGGTGCCAGGGTATGTAAAGTATGTGTGTGTGACAGGGTATGATTATAGTGTGTACGTGTGTGACAGTGAAAATATAGTATGTTTTGTGTGTGACAGGGTATGACTATTGTATGTGTGTGGGGGCCGGCGTATGACCATAATGTGTGTGTGTGTGGGGACCGGTGTATGACCATAATGTGTGTGTGGGGGGTCAGTGTATGACCATAATGTGTGTGTGGGGGGGTCAGTGTATGACCATAATATGTGTGTGTGTGTGTGTGTGTGTGTGTGTGTGTGGGGGCCGGCGTACGACTATAATGTGTGTGTGTGTGGGGGGGATCGGTGTATGACTATAATGTGTGGATGGGGGGGTCTTAATATAATGTGGGAGGTAGGCTGGTTAATCTAATGGTGAATTGCAGGTAGGGGCTAATTATTGGGTGCTATTCAATTTGTGGGGGGATGGAGGGGCAATTTAATAGTGGGGCCTATCAATTTAAGATGGGGTGATTGGATTTTTCATTTAATGCTGGGGTGGTTTGGGAGCTATTAATTGAATGTGGGGCTGTGTGTGGAAAATGAGGTCTATTTATTAAATGTGATTATGAGTTATTTAATGCCTGGGGTGGTTGTAGGAAATGGATATATTTATTAAACTTAAATGCTATTTAATTTCTTGCTGGGGTTGTTTGGAGAGAGGAAAATATTTTTATTTATTAAATGGGAATGCTATTTAATGTCAGGGCTAGTTGGAGGGAAATAGATTTATTTATCAAATGTGAATACTAGTATTTTAATGAGTGGCTGCAGTGAGGCCTAATTTTAAAACGTGGATGCTATATTGATTTAACACCAGGGCTAAATTTCATTTACTCATGTACTTTTTCTCCTAATAGGGCATCCAACATTCCAGGATCCAGACAAGCAGCAACTGATCTAAAGACACCAGCAGCCACAAGTGGTGACCATGACAAGACAGGTAAGAGAGACCAGGACAGTCTGCCAACTGTTCTGAATTTGGTGGGTGACTGTCCCGCTTAGTCAGGATTTGGTCTGACTACAAGAACAGTTGGGAGATATGTCCTACTTCACACTGTACTGCTTGTTAAGGCAGAACTGCGTGCACCTAACAGTAGTGCACACAGTATTGCCTGTGTATTTGTCAAAAATTTGTCTAATAGCCAAATTACATTATAGGAGCCCCTATGACTTAAGTGCCGGGCCCCCCGAGCCTTAATCCAGTTCTGGTCAGCAGGAGGAATTTGTGCTCCCAGTTCCGCCCAGGACACAGCCTGCAGAGCAAGCCGAGGAGCTCTAAGTCTCATGAGATTTATTAATCTCATGAAACTAAGAGCTTCCCTGCTCACTCTACAGGAATGTCAGCAGCATCAGAAGCATAGATAAGTACAGTGGGCTGGGGGTGTCATAATGTATCTGGGGGGGTGGCGTAATGTGGATGGGGAGGGTCTGATAAATGTAATGTTTTATTATAATGTATGTATCAATGCACCATTTTGACCACGCCCCCAACATAATGTAGCTACGCCCTTGGCGGCACCGCCACTGCACTGTCGCGCACATTTTTTTCAACAGAGGTGGGCCTGTGTGCTTTAAATGCCAGGGCTGATTTTTAGTCCCAGTCCGGCCCTGCTCCGCGCCCTAGGTAAGCCTGCAAAAATACTGACTAAGGTTCCTAAACCGTAACAATTGGGTACTGTGGAACCCACTCCACCAGGCTTTATGGGATCTCACACAAGGTCAGCCTCTCCTACTGGTGCCACAAGGCCAAACTACCCCTCACTGACTTCAAGTTTCAATTGCACACCACAAGCGGGGGCAAATGCAGGATTCCTAGAGGGGGCTTTCCAACCCAGAGTGAGCATGACCATCATGGAACTGGTGTGGCTATCATTTTAGGTGGTGCAATCCAAAACATTTTATTCATTGGTCTGTGCAGTACATTTCATTAGGGTGTACACCCAGGGAAACCTAGACAAGGATATTCTGTGCCGTAGCTCGATGCTGGAGGGGTAGTGCCCCCAATTTATACTATGCCAAACAGAAGTTGCACCAGTTCATATTATGCCACACAGTAGTACCTCTAATTCATATTATGCCCCACAGTAGTACCCCCAATTCATATTATGCCCCACAGTAGTACCCTCAATTCATATTATGCTTCACATTAGTACCCCCAATTCATACTTTTCCCCACAGTATTGCCCCCAATTTATACTATACCCCACAGTAGTACCCCAACTCATATTATGCCCCACAGTAGTATCCCCAATTCATACTATGCCCCATAGTAGTAGCCCCAATTCATATTATGCCCCCCAGTAGTACCCCAATTCATATTATGCCCCACAGTAGTACCTCCAATTCATATTATGCCCCACAGTAGTATTCCCAATTCATACTATGCCACACAGTAGTACCCCCAATTCATATTATGCCCCACAGTAGTACCCCCAATTCATATTATTCCCCACAGTAGTATCCCCAATTCAAATTTAGCCTCACGGTGTATCCCCAATTCATATTATGCCCCACAGTAGTACCTCCAATTCATATTATGCCCCACAGTAGTACCCCCAATTCATACTATGCCCCACAGTAGTGCCCCCAATTCATTTTATGCCCCGCAGTAGTGCCCCAAGTTCTTATTATGCCCCACAGTAGTGCCCTAAGTTCTTATTATGCCCACAGTAGTGCCCTAAGTTCTTATTATGCCACACTAGTGTCCCCAGTTCCCATTATATCACATAGTAGTGCCCCTAGTTCACATTATGCACACACACACATTATCATTAAACACATAAATAGCTCTGTTTTCTTATGTACAAGTTGACTCACCTCTGAGGTCAGTGCACAGCCCCTCAGACAGAGCTGTCAGAGCAGTCTTCTTTTCCACTTGATGGGAGGAGGTCCTGCCGCTGCCAGCGCCGTCGCTCCATTTCTTGAAGCACCTGTGGTGCACATGTGTTACATGGTGTCACAGGGAGACAGGAGCGGGCACAGAACAGATCTGTACTAACCATGATCACCTCTGTATGCAGGCTGTTACATTTCTGGGCCCTGCGTGTGCCCTGACCAGGCTCCTTCACTGGCACCTGTAACTGTAGGGCAGCACAGTGGCCTAGTGGTTACCACTTCTGCCTCACAGCACTGGGGTCATGAGCTCGATTCCCAACCATGGTTTTATCTGTGTGGAGTTTGTATGTTCTTCCTGTGTTGGCGTGGGTTTCCTCCGGGTGCTCCGGTTTCCTCCTACACTCCAAAAACATACTGGTAGGTTAATTGGCTACTATCAAAATGGACCCTAGTCTCTCCCTCTCAGTCTGTCTCCCTGTCTGTATCTGTGTGTGAGTGTGTGTCTATATTAGGGAATTTAGACTGTAAGCTCCAATGGGGCAGGGACTGATGTGAATGAGTTCTCTGTACAGCGCTGCGGAATTAGTGGCGCTATATAAATAAATTATGATGATGATGATGATGATGAACTGCTCACACATGTTTGTCAATGTGTAGCTGCTGTAGCAGCTCTTTTGCTGGTTGCTCTGGATGAATCAATCCTGACCATTTGCTTGGATCAGAACTGACGAGCACTGACACAAAACACTGGGCTCACTGCAGGACTGCACGGAGATGGATTAAAGTGTGCGCTTTAATACTTTAATATGTTGGTCACAGATATGCAGCAAGGGCAGGTGGTTCACTTGAGCAAATAGGATCATAGCAGTATGGCTAAGTCCACCAACGTGCTGTGGACATATTGCATATGACCGGTGCCATGGCAAAGGAAGGGTTAATATCTAGTGCTGCAGCATCAAAAGGATTCATTGACGGCACTGACTGTAAAAACATAAATGTATTATAAATGTTTAAATTCATCACTGTCTATTCCTACTGTGACATTGCAGCGGCAAAGGGGTTAAGTCCCAGCGCTATGTCCTCTATGCAGACTATAAGGTAGCCAAAGGGGCCATCCTAGAACATTATGCAATTTTCCAGTAGACCTACAGGCAGAAGTTTCGGGACTTAGCCAAAGGCAATCACATTACCCACAAGAAATTCACCAATCAGCTGCGTCTGTTTGTGGTGGGTGGATGGATCGACCTCCAAGACCCAGAATGAAGTCTTGGACCTGATATGAAGTTTCACTGCCAGTGCAAAACAGAGGTGAAGGAAGTAGTGCTTGATTGGGTACATTCTACATTTGAATTAGCTGCCTGATCGGCAGACCGATATGCGACAATTTGGCAACATTGGAAGAAGCGCCAACCTAACAACAAGCTGTATGGTACTGTAAGAACAGTGTAACACCCCTCTTCTGTTCACAACCCCGACCAAGTACCCACACACACTGGTACTTCTAGCCAGCCACCACTCCCCTTGTCCCTGGGAGCTATCAGAGACCAACAACACCCACGCTGGGGAGAAAGCATTACTGTTGTGTAAAAATCGGTAGCTCAAGCTCCCCAGACTCATGCCCCTAATTTGAGTTCTAGAGCCTAGGTTGCTTGCCTGATGAATGGTGATAAGCCCACAGAGAGTGTGCCCACTTTAGTCAGCCTAATGGCATGTGGTGTGGACAGGGCCGGTGCTAGGTCTGTAGGCGCCCTAGGCAAAGTTTCAGCCTACGCCCCCCTGCGAGGTTCTCACACACAATTTTTTTTTTTTTAAATGAATGAATCGGAATTCTACATTTATTATTAGTGTAGTGGCTTTACCTGTTTTTGTGCGGATCACCTGCCAGTCACACCCCTTCTTCAGCAACAATCTGTCCACGCCGCTTGAGTCTAGTGGAGAAAGTGCAACAATTACTGGAGTTCAATACTCCGTAGGGGAAGGAAGGGGATTGTCCGAGGTGACAGGCAGAAGTAGAGACGGAGCACTCTATTCCTATTGCCGACACCTCCATTTGCTCTGGCCCTGGGTGCAGGGCTACAGATATGACTTTCAAAATATGGGGTAGAAATTCTACCCCATAGTTTACAAGTCAAATATAGAGCGTGAGGTGCCAATAAAATAGTAATTTCTCCCCCATACTTTGCAAGTCAAATATAGAGCATGAGGTGGAAAGTAGTCATTTCTCTATGGTATAAAAATGGCTATTTTCCACGTCATAATCTATATTTGATTTTAAAACTATGGTGGAGAAAATGATTATTTTGTTGGCACGTCATGCTCTATTTTTGACTTGCAATAAAATAATTATTTTATCCACCATAGTTTTTAAATCTAAGATAGAGCATAAAGTGCAAAATAATAATCAAATCCCACCCCCAACATTTTTTTTGCCTCCACACATGGATTGGCCGTTGGGTACCCCTTTTTTTTTTTTTTTTTTTTTAAAATAATAATACCAAAAAATTTTTAATTATATATACTCACCGTTTTTGATCCTGGTCAGCAGATGCAGAGAGGCTCTTCTTTAATAGAAATGAAATAGATGGGGGACAGACTGTGCTTCCCATAAAGTGTAAATGCAGCCTAAATGGTAATAAGGTGGCAAGGGGAGAGATCCTACCCCTAGTAAAAGTAAATGGAAAAGAATTACCAGGCGCATAAGTATGTAAATCAGTACAAAAAACATTTATATTTACATAGAAGATCCATCCCTGGTCTGGACCAGCAGAAAGCAATCTAAAAACAGTTCACAGTCCCAATAAGGAAAAGGAAACTAAAACTGATACAATAGGAGGGTATGTATGAATGAAAAACAACAATAAACAGAAAAAAAAGAAAAATAGGACAGTCCAATATACGGGAAAAAACAATAAAACAAGAAAAAGGAGGAAAGAGGTCCAAAAAGTCCAGAGAGAGTATTCAGAACCGCAGAAAAATACAGTCCAATGATAAAAAACGGCAAAGAAAAAAATGTGTGAAAAAATATGAAAAGATCACTCACTGTATCGTTGGTAAAGTTGATTGCAAACTGCTGCTGCAGGGTCTAAGTCCGATAGCCAGGGCTGCCAAGAAGAATTCAGGGCCCGGGTACAACAAATTCATGGGGCCCCCCTCATAGTCAAGTAAGCCCCAAAATTTTTTTGCGCCGCCTTACGGTGGCACAAAAAAATTTAGGTGTATGGTCATACATTCAGGGGCGTGGCTAGCCAAACGGCGGTGTAAAAATTTTGGGAGGTGTGGTCATGCATTTGGGGGCGTGGCAAATGTTCCATTGGGGCGTGGCTAACATAAAAACCACTAGGCTCTCAATTCGCAGGAGCGTCACATATGTTCAAGCACTCCTGACTTTCAGGACATCTACCACCACAGGGTAGTATACAAACAATGCAGTGTGTACACAAACAGTTCAGTCATGGCCTACACCTTACATTGGGCACAACATTCACCAAAAATTGGTATTGTCCCTACTAGAATCACAACATTTCACACACTGTGCTGCTCTCTCCTACCTGTTCTTCTCACTTTCTCCACCTGTGGCTGCTGGTTTCTTTAGTTGTGGCTTGTCCGGATCCAGAAATGTTGAAGGACCTATTTTGAAAAAAAAATGGCTACATTTAGAAAATTACAGCCAGCCCCGGCGTTAAATCAATAGCACCCACGATTAATAATTAGGCCTTCCTCAAGCCCCAACATTAAAATAATACTATTCACATTTAATAAATAAACCTATTTCCCTTCCTGCAAACAGCCCCAGCAATACCTATTTCCCGCAACCATCACTGCCATTAAATAATTCATAGTCACATTTAATAAATAGACCTCATTCTCCCTAAACTCACCCCAAGATTCAATAGCCCCCAAACCACCCCATCTTAAATTAATAGTCCCTACTATTAAATTGCCTCACCATCACCCTACAAACAAAATACCGCCCATTAATTAGCTGCCACCTACCTCACACACACTACATTGCAACAAGCACCCTGTGCCATCACACACACAATACTGTGCCCCTTCATCACAACTACACTGTATCCCCTTATGCTCACACTGCGACCTCCATGCTGCTTTTCCCCCTTCTTTTTTACTTTGTGCCTCTCTCCCACTTTTTTTATTCCTCTGTTCCTCTCTCCCACTTTTTTTTATTCCCCTGTTCCTCTCTCCCACTTTTTTTCCTCCTCTGTTCCTCTCTCCCACTTTTTTTATTCCCCTGTGGCTCTCTCCTTTTTTTCCTCCTTTGTTCCTCTCTCCCCAATTTTTTTCCCTCCTCTGTTCCTCTCTCCCCAATTTTTTTTTATTCCCCTGTGGCTCTCTCCTTTTATTCCTCCTCTGTTCCTCTCTCCCACTTTTTTTTTTATTCCCCTGTGGCTCTCTCCTTTTTTTCCTCCTCTGTTCCTCTCGCCCACTTTTTTTTCCTCCTCTGTTTCTCTGTCCCCTTTCTTTATAGTACTGTGCCTCTCTGTTTTCCTCCCCTCGCCTCTCCGTTTCTTTACTTACCTTTTGTCAACTTCTTTCTTTTCTTTTCTGCTCTTCTGTCTCCTCTTCTGTCTTCTTTCCTCATGCCGGCTGCGGCGCTCCTCACTGACTGACGGGCGTGACTTGATGACGTCACGCCCGGCAGTCAGTGTGAATGGAGGAGAGGAGGGACACGGCGCCGCGCGATCACGTGAGTATTTTATTTTTATTTTTTTATTTTTTTTTTCTTCCAGCTCCCAAGAAACCCAAGACCCCCCCCGCGAAAAAAAAAAAAAAAAAAGTAAAAAAAAAAAAAAGCACAAGAGAGAAAAATAAAAATAATAACATTTTTCTTTTAATTAGCAGCGAGGGCCCGGGTAAACTGTACCCGCTCCCCCCCCCCCTCTCGGCGGCCCCGCCGATAGCGTAGAGAAGGGGAAGGATTACGTCTACTCCGTCCTCTATTGTCCAGCTAGAAGTTCCATATAGTACAGGTACCTGTGTCGCGTTCTTTACGTCCTGGACATGTTTGCGCATGCGCCCTGACCTCCGGAGCTCGATGTTCGGCAGTGGCAGCGGGATGAAAAAAATCCAAAGGGAGAGATGTAGAGAAGTGGTGACTGGAATGGTAAGAAGTTTCCAACTCGTTTCTCCCAAAGATGGGCTTCCTCAGGGATATCAGCGGCGCCCTGCAGGTCCCGGCGCCCTAGGCAACAGCCTAAGGTTACCTAATGGGAGCGCCGGGCCTGGGTGTGGAAAGTAAGTAAGTCGGTGGAGAGAGTCACTTTTATAGCAAGGAGCCCCCCCAAAAAAAAAAAAAATGTGGAGGCACCTGCAGTCAGTATAAGTGTAGAGAGAAGTATTAAGAGAATCCTCAATCACTGTGGTGAGCCCCATTGTCACGGGCACTAGGAGTCTTACCCAGGAATTCACCAGATGACTGGGCTTACCAGAGTGGTGAAGTTAACACAACGGTCCTCTGGTAGCAGGGTGACTAGCGGAACATATATCACAGCAGATGGAGAGAGAATGCCAATAAAGAATAGGAAAGTCAGTGACTTGCAGCAATCTTGGTCAATGAGTCAGCGACTAGCTGATATTGTGGAAAGGCAGATCTGAACACGGAGATCAGGATGGACGTGAGCAGATGCGGGGAGGTAGTAGGGAAGTCAGTGGTCTGCGTACAGCAAGTTGTACCACTGCTATGGTGAGAAGACTTGTCCAGGTGCAGGTAGGTAGCGGGGAAGTCAGTGGTCTGCATACAGCAAGTTGTACCACTGCTTATGGTGAGAAGACTTGTCCAGGTGCAGTTAGGTAGCGGGGAAGTCAGTGGTCTGCGTACAGCAAGTTGTACCACTGCTTATGGTGAGAAGACTTGTCCAGGTGCAGTTAGGTAGCAGGGAAGTCAGTGGTCTGCGTACAGCAAGTTGTACCACTGCTTATGGTGAGAAGACTTGTCCAGGTGCAGTTAGGTAGCGGGGAAGTCAGTGGTCTGCGTACAGCAAGTTGTACCACTGCTTATGGTGAGAAGACTTGTCCAGGTGCAGGTAGGTAGTGGGGAAGTCAGTGGTCTGCGTACAGCAAGTTGTACCACTGCTTAATAGGTGAGGATGTGTACAGGTGTCGATGAGTGGAGGCATATAAAGGATAATAGGATGCAGACACTGAGAGCACAGAGGAACTTGATCCCAATAGATATGCAGCGTATCCAGCAAAGTCTATAACGGTATGTGGCGCTGCTTGGTAGAGACTTGCTCAGCACAGATATGCAGGCCAATAAAGGATAGTCAATCACAATTATGCATATAATGACTGAGTAGTACGGTTAATTCCAAACAGATATGCAGCGTAACCATAACAGTCTATAGCGGGTATGGATACCGCTGCTGAGAGTGGAAACTTGTCCTAGCGGATATGCAGAGTAAACGTAGAAAGTCAATAAAAGATAGGCATACCGCTATCCAGTAGAACAGTCTGTCCACAGGAAGATGCAGGGACTGCAGAGACGCTGAACAGCAGAGACGAGTGTAGGAACCACAGGTGAGTAGATCCGGTAATCAGAGTCCAGCTGAGGATACAGGCAGGAAACAGGAGACTGTAGCTGGTATGGAAACCAGCGATGAGTAGCACAGGGAATCCACAGGAACTGAAGACACTAGTAGTACACAGGAGACAGTAGCGGGTATGGAGACCAGCGATGAGTAGAACAGGAAACTGAAGTAGAACAATGAGTAGAACAGCAGGAAACTGAAGACACTAGTAGAACACAGGAGACACCTTCAGAGACTCACAGGGAATGAGACTCAAGATCAGGCCATGAGGTAATGAGCACAGGTGCCTTAAATAGGGAGAGTTGCCTGATCAACCAATTAGATTAAAAGCAACAGTCACAAGAGCTCTTGGGTGCTGCGCATGCGCAGTCCCTCAGGATGGCGGACGGCCGCGGTTCAAGATAGGTGCCGGCAGGAAGGCTAGGGAGCCACGCACCAGCGTAGAGGCACTCGCGGTCCGGTGAGTGACACACATTTTGTTAACCCTGCTATAGTATTGCAAAGTCACTGTAACGATAGTCTCAGGAGGAGATCCCTGGGATGATGGATACACATGTTAGCCTGGTTTAGCACTGGCCAAACAGAGGCACGTAGTCTAACGGGTCCCCCAGTTTTCACAACAACCACTGCAAGTCAGGATGGACTTTTGCAACTGGGAACACGCAGGTCGCAGCCCTATAATCAGCCACTAGGCATAACACAGCTGAGAGAAAGGGAAATCCAAAAGCAGGTCAGCTAGCCGAGGACTGGTACAATGGCGGTAACAAGGTACAAAATAAGTATGCAGAATGAAAGTCCAATAACAAGCCGGGATCTGGTACACAGGCAATAGTGCAGTACAAAATCAGGATCCGAGAGAGAGTGGTCAAAACAAGCAAGGACTGGTACACTATCCAAGAAGGAATCACAAGGGAAGCCAAGGTCAGCAGCAATACAGCAAAACGGAGTCAGTCTGGGCATGAATACCTGTTGCTCTAAAACAGCTGCAGTGTCAGAATGAGCTTTATACAGTCATGGGCAAAAGTTTTGAGAATGACACAAATATTATTTTTCACAAAGTCTGCCGCCTCCGTTTTTATGATGGTAATTTGCATATACTCCAGAATGTTATGAAGAGTGATCACATGAATTGCAATTAATTTCAAAGTCCCTCTTTGCCATGACAATGAACTTTATCCCAAAAACAACATTTCCACTGCATTTCAGCCCTGTCACAAAAGGACCAGCTGACATCGGGTCAGTGATTCTCTCTTTAACACAGGTGGAGTGTTGACGAGGACAAGGCTGGAGATCACTCTGTCATGCTGATTGATTAAGAATAACAGACTGGGGGTAAATGTATCAAGGTCGGATTTTTCCAGTGATTTGAAATCGTGGCAAATCGCGGGTGATAACCCGCGATTTTAGTCCACAAGTCACCAGATGTATTAAGCTACGATTTTTACTCTGAGCTTCAAACTCGCTGATCATCTTTGGCGATATGCAGCAATGTCAAACACTCCTATGTTTAGCTAACTCTCCCGTGTTTAGCAAATCCTCCTGTGTTTAGGTTAAAAATCTCATAGACAACACGCTGCTTCCTAGCTGCGTGATTAGTAAACACATCACTGTTAAACTGTCTATAGAGTCACAGGTGTGGCAGCTGTCAAAAGTTTAAAAATAGATAATTGTTAAAAAAAAAAAAAAGTGTGGGGTCCCCCCGTCCGACCACTATTAACCCTAGTACTGCCAGCCTACTGCTGCTTGCGTGAAAATCAGGGAAAAATTTGCGTGGGGTCCCTCCGATTTTCATACAACCATCGCTAGGCAAACCAGCCTGGGGTGGGTGGCACTATAGCAGAGGGACATGCGGCAGAGCTTCCCCTGCCATAATGACAACCAACCCCAGGTTGTTTAGCGGTGGGCTGGATTTTCTAGGGAGTGGGGTCCGCCAAAAAAAACAAGCAGGCCCCCCTTCTAGGAATAACCAGTCCAGTGCTGAAAGCACTAGGGCTCTTCCTACCCCCGTGGGCTGTGGATAGTAGGGTAATAGCGGCGAAAATAATGTATAAAACCTAACAGACGCCATTTTGTTTTATGGAACTACAAGTCCCATCCATGCCAGGGTGCCCTAAACAGTCTGGGCATGCTGATACTTGTATACCTACAAGCACCAGCATACCCATGGCAGCCAGGACATGCTGGCACTTGGAGAACCACAAGTGCCAACATGCCCTGGCACGCATGGCTGACTGAGACCTGTAGTACCACAAAACAAAATGTTAAATAAGCCACAACTCCCTGTTTAAAACCACAACATTTTAATAAAAATAATAAAACCCGAATAAATACACTAAACACCCTCATTCATACCACATATTTATTAAAACTAAGAAAACCCCAATATACTTACCAAACAGATTTCTTCTTCTTTTGTCAGCAACTTTTAATCCAAAAATGCTTGTAAACCATGTCCCAAAACAATTTGTAATTTCAATTGTCCCTGCTTGAAATGTCAAAAAGACTTTGTAATTTCAAATGGCCCTGCTTGCAAATATCTTTTGTTCTTCTTGGCCGGAAGGGCCCCCTTGTTGCTTGCAGTCTTCTGTTCTTCAGGCCAGGAGGGCCCCCATATTTGTAATTCAAACCAGAAAATGCTTGATTAAAAATAAAAAGATAAAAGGCAGACGACGCAGAAACAGCTTGTACACTGTACAAGCTCTGATACGCAATGACTATAACAGAGCCGCAAGCTCTATTTATAGTGTAAGGGATTTTTCCATGACAGCGTGGGAAAATCAGCATGCCCAGACTGTTTAGGGCACCCTGGCAAGGCTGGGACTTGTAGTTCCACAAAACAAAATGGTGTCTGTTTGTTTTTTTTTACATTTATTTTGCCGCTATTACCCATCATTATGGCATGGTCATTATAGCAGGGGGACACCTGCAGCGTGTCAATCTGCTATAGTGCCACCCACCCCAGGCTCGTTTGCCTAGTGATGGTTGCATGAAAATCGGGGGGACCCCACTCAAATTTTTCACAGTTTTTCGCGCAACCAGCGAGGACATAGTGGTCGGACATGGGGACCCCATGCTTTTTTTTTTAACATTTATCTATTTTTAAACTTTTGACAGTTGTGGGGACCTGCGGTTTTAGAGACAGACAGAGTAACAGTTATGTGTTTACTAATCATGCAGCTAGGAAGCAGCGTGTTGTATTTAGCGATTTTTAAAGCAAACTCAGGAGAGTTTGCTT
The DNA here is from genome assembly GCF_038048845.1 of Mixophyes fleayi. NCBI lineage: Eukaryota > Metazoa > Chordata > Amphibia > Anura > Limnodynastidae > Mixophyes > Mixophyes fleayi. The sequence goes on along the minus strand of NC_134403.1, from coordinate 92,436,570 downwards.
AATCGTAGCTTCATACATTTGAGACTTGTATAGCCTGAGTGGCAAACAGTCGGGACTTTGATCTCTATCGATTTTTAAAAAATCTCAGGTTCATATATCAGCGACTTTCAACTCTCCCGAGAAAAACGCTGGATTTTCAAAATTGGAGCTTGATACATTTACTCCTGGAAGCTTTAATAGGAGGGTGGTGGGTGCTTGAAATCATTGTTCTTCCTCTATTAACCATAGTTACCTGCAAGGAAACATGTGCAGTGATAATTTCTTTGCACAAAAAAGGCTTCACAGGCAAGGACACTGCTGTTAGTAAGATTGCACCTAAAACAACCATTTATCGGATCATCAAGAACTTCAAGGAGAGAGGTTCAATAGTTGTGAAGAAGGCTTCAGGGCGCCCAAGACCGTCCAGCAAGCGCCAGGACCATCTCCTAAAGTTGATTCAACTGCGGGCTCAGGAATGGCAGCAGGCAGATGTGAGTGCATCTGCACGCACAGTGAGGTGAAGACTTTTGGAGGATGGCCTGGTGTCAAGAAGGCCAGCAAAGAAGCCATTTTTCTTCAGGAAAAACACGTTGGACAGACTGATATTCTGCAAAAGGTAAAGGGATTGGACTGCTGAGGACTGGGGTAAAGTCTTTTTCTCTGATGAATATCCTTTCAGATTGTTTGGGGCATCTGGAAAAACGCTTGTCTGGAGAAGGTGAGCGCTACCATCAGTCATGTGTCATTCCAACAGTAAAGCATCCTGAGACCTTTCTTGTGTGGGGTTGCTTCTCAGCCAAGGGAGTGGGCTCACTTGGCTAAAAACATAGCCATGAATAAAGAATGGTACCAAAACATCCTCCAAGAGCAACTTCTCCCAACCATCCAAGAACAGTTTGGTGATGAACAATGTCTTTTCCAACATGATGGAGCACCTTGCCATAAGGCAAAAGTGATAACTAAGTGGCTTGGAGATAAAAACATCAAAATTTTGGGTCCATGGCCAGGAAACTCCCCAGACCTTAATCCCATTGAGAACTTGTGGTCAATCATCCAGAGGCGGGTGGACAAACAAAAACCCACAAATTTTGACAAACTCCAAGCATTGATTAGGCAACAATGGGCGGCCATCAGTCAGTATGTGGCCCAGAAGTTGATTGACAGCATGCCAGGGCAAATTGCAAAAGTCTTTGAAAAGAAGGATCAACGCTGCAAAGATTAACTCTTGTAATTGTCAATAAAAGCCTTTGACACTTATGAAATGCTTGTAATTTTACTTCAGTATTTTATAGCAACATCTGACAAAAAGGTCTAAAAACAGTGAGGCAGCAAAGTTTGCAAAAACTAATACTTGGGTCATTCTCAAAACTTTTGGCCATGACTGTATACACTGCAGATTTGAATATGTTGCCTCCCAGGCAGAATCATGTGACCGCCTAAACCAGGAAGTGCTGACCTCTACACAGAGGCAGAGGAAATCAGCAGCACAGTAGCAGGTAAATTTTGTGACAGTCACACTGTGAAAGTTACAGTAGCAGATAGACTCCAAAGAGTGCCCATGGCAAGGGTATGTCTTAACTGTTGAGCTGGGAAGGAGGTCAGAGACATTGCAGTCGTGGATGGCCTCCAAACAGATGTGGTTCTGGGAAACGACCTTGGCCAAATGATGCAGACTGCAATCTTCATGAGCTGCACCAGCATCACTCAGCTAAGAGGACCAGATCCAAGCTGCCAGACTGCGATCATCAGGAGTTACCACAGCATCAAACAGCGCAGAGGAAAATGTTTAAGCTGCTAGATCATCAGGACTGTCCAGACAGCTTTTGGCTCTGGAGAGAAAAGACTGACTGATCTTGAGGGGTTGCCTTGTGTTGGATGCCAGCACCAGTGGTGAGCAGTGATGAACCCCATGACCTCTCTATGACTGACCCCATCCTGACTGACACTAGTAGCCCCAATTTGGACCATCCATAGAGTATCCCTTCTTAGTGGAGAGTAAAGGCCTCAGGAAAAATTTCAGGAAAACTCAGCTCTCTGACCCATCTCTGGAAGGCATGTGGTACAAGCTGGCAGCTGCCTTTCATGCATGGAGGTGGGGAGTGTGACCTAGCTGAAAGGGTTAATATAAAGTGTAGCCATGAAGGTAGAAGGGGATAAGGATGTCAGGTAACTAATACAAGGGTTGGTCCCACAGAGCTTTTGCACACAACTAATATTAGGTGCCCATAAAATCCCTATGGCCAGATACTAGAGATGCCCACTGACCCCCGTGAACTGGTTTTGGTTTTAGATCTGGAATAACTTTGTGTTTTGGCTTTGGTTTTGGCAAAACCGCCCTCGTGTGTTTTGGTTTTGGATTTTTTAGGAAAAATCCAAAAATTTGCTAAAATCACATATTTTTGTTCTTTTTTTTGTTCCTACATTATTATTGACCTCAATAACACTAATTTCAAGTCATTTTCAGTAAATTTTGACCACCTCACAGGTCATAATATTATTTACATACACTTTCGGACAAATACTGCAGCGATCTGGCTGGATGGTAAGCAACAGAGCAATGACATAAACACATAGCAATTCCTAACACATCCAGTGGCATAAAAGAAAAATGGTGCAAGATGGAATTGTCCTTGGGCCCGCCCTCCCTCCCTCCCAGGAATTGTCCTTGAGCCTGGCAGCGTAAGATTTCCCAGTGACATCATAACCATACAGAGGACTCAGATCATGAGTTTACTGATCCAATGTTTCTGTAGAAAGTGTGGAGTGAGGCAACTTTGCACAGCCCCCTACTATCGCCAGACTTGAGGACTGTGTGAGCAGTACAACGGGACTCAAGTAGATGCTACTGGAATTTGTGGTTTTAGAGGGGGGTAACTGGAAGCACTACCTATTAAGTCTCCTGTGCTTATCAGGAGGTGCCTCAGGATCTACTGTTTTTTCCTCTTCGACTTACTGTATGCCTCAGAGTCCAGTGCCTCCCATCGACCTGTTGCGGATATCCTGGGAAGGGGACCTGCCCATTCAGATGTCTCTGTGAAGAAGTATGTGATAAGTCTCAAAGATCAGTTAGAGAACATCATGGCACTTGTGCATGATAGCCTTGCAGAAGCACAAACCAAGCAGAAAATTTAGTATAATTAGGGCACCCACAGCAGAGTTTTTGATGTTGGGCAGAAGGTACTTGTTTCTGATGCCCAAACAGCTCCACTCCAGTCTGCCTCAGCTGGACCATACATGGTCTCTAAACGCCTGAGCGACATAACTTACATAACAGTATTTGATATCAATGATAGGAGACAGTCTACCATTATGAAGACATAGTGAAGGTGAAGTTCGTTGCTTACTGGTGGAGGAATCGAGAAGTAATCCACTACCTGACTTCCTCTCTGATTAGAAAGGTGAAAGTGGTCGAGAGGAAATGTACTGGGGTGAGCAAGTGGGAGCCCATAAGAGGGAGCAACTGGACTCAATGTTGCGGTCCTCTGAAGTCTAATTCAATAGGAAGCCATGCCGAACATAGAAACATTCATTACATCTGCAGGAATGATCAGGAGATTCTGGATCTAGGCGTAGTACAGCCATTGCGGAGTCAATGGGCTGTCACTCACCGGACTGTGAGTGCTACTTCTCGTGTGTTTAGGAACCGTGGCCGTCCACCATCCTGAGGGTCTGCGCATGTGCAGCCCTTTTCAACCTTCAGTTCATGTTCCTTTTAGTTAATTGGCTGATCAGGCAACACTCCCTATTTAAAGCACCTGAGGTCAATACCTCGCTGCCTGATCTTGGAGTCTCATTCCCCATGAGCCTCTGAAGGTGTTCCTGTGTTTCCTCGTGTGTTCAGCTCCTGCTGATTCCTGTTGTTCGTTTGTGGTTTCCAGACCACTTCATCTTCCCTGTGTTTCATCGTGACTGCACCAGCTGATTCCTATCCGCTGCCTCTGTGCTACTTCAGTTTGCAGTCCATTTCAACTCTCCTGTGTTTCATCGTGACTGCACCAGCTGATTCCTATCCGCTGCCTCCGTGTATCTACAGTATCCTGCTCACTTCAACTCTCCCGTGTTTCATCGTGACTGCACCAGCTGATTCCTATCCGCTGCCTCCGTGTATCTACAGTATCCTGCTCACTTCAACTCTCCCGTGTTTCATCGTGACTGCACCAGCTGATTCCTATCCGCTGCCTCTGTGCTACTTCAGTTTGCAGTCCATTTCAACTCTCCTGTGTTTCATCGTGACTGCACCAGCTGATTCCTATCCGCTGCCTCCGTATATCTACAGTATCCTGCTCACTTCAACTCTCCCGTGTTTCATCGTGACTGCTCCAGCTGATTCCTATCCGCTGCCTCCGTGTATCTGCAGTTCCCTGCTCATCGCTACCCTCCAGTACTCCTCACGTCTGCAGCCAGCTGATCCGCTCTCCGTGCTTCTACAGTGTCTCCGCTTGTGTCAACTCGCCTGTCTGCATTGGATCAACGCCCCGCTGCTTTCATCTCGTCTAGATCATCTCTACTCTTCAGTGTTTTCCAGGTGTCCAGTTCTATATACTACTGCTTCCTGAGTATTTGTTTCTATCCCTGCTGGTTCACCTACCTGTGCGCTGCACCTACTAGATTACCGCTTCTACCCTCCTGGGACTTCGTATCCTGCCGGCCTCCCGCCGTCCAGGTATCTCTGCACTTCTGTCTGACAGTCTGCTCTCCTGAACCACGGTATGCATACTTCTCATTGACTGTGCTGGTGTATTGCATATCTTGCTGGACTGAGTTGTTCTCCTCAGGAGTTTACTATCCGCTGAGACTATTGCCATCATTTGACTGTGTTACCTTTTGCCTGGATAGTTCTTGTGACTTTGTATTATTGTGCAGTGCTGTTCAGTCATTACTATATTGTGCATATCATCGTGGGATCAAGTTCAGTGTGCCCGTATATACTCTGCATTGCATTTCTCTCCCCGTGCTCCTTCTCACATATATATTCAGTGGTACAACTTGCTAGAGGCAGACCACTGTTCCCTGTTTCCTGAGTCACCTGTTTCCGTATCCTTTCACATAGCAGTGGTACAACTTGCTAACGCAGACCACTGACTTCCCGGATACCTCCTCCCGGATTCCATTCCTTCACCTAGACAGCGGTACAACTTGCTAACGCAGACCGCTGACTCTCATCACCTCCTCGTTACTTCTGGACATTCCTCCTCACTATAGCAGTGGTACAACTTGCTATCCGCAGACCACTGACTACCCTCACGTTTCCCTTGTCCATTCAGTTCCTCGTGTACTATTATTACATATTACCAGTGCTGCTAGTCATAGACTTTCCACGAGCATTCTCTACCATCTGCTGTCTCCTGTTCCGTGATCATCCCGCTACCAGAGTACCATATTACCACCTATACTGCTCTGGTAAGTCCATCATCTGGTGATCCCTGGGTAAAGACTCCTAGTGCCCATGACATGGGCATTATCCATTCTATTGGTCCGCAAGAATGAAAATAATGATGTTTTGCATAGATACCATGATTGAACGATGTAACCTTCTGATATTTAGCTCCTGCCCCATTTTGATGCCTTGTTAACTGAGTTAACCTTAGTAAAGTACATTAACATTTTTGACTTGAGTAAGGGGGTATTGACATTGCCACTGAGTTCAGAGTCTCAAGAATGGTCAGCATTTATCACCTCATGCAACCTGTTTGGGTTCACAGTCTTGTTGTTTGAGATAAAGAACGCACCAACTACCTTCCAGCACCTAGTCAATGACCTATTGGAAGGGTTTAAAAGCTTTGTTCAGACTTGGATGACAACGTCATTTTTAGTAAGACCTGAGAATGTCATCTGCCACATGTAGTGCAGATGTTAGGGAAGATTCAGTGGGTAGGTCTGACAAATATCTGATACCCAGAAACTGCAGGGCACCAGTACCCTGTGGAACAGGACTGAGTCACAGCATGATACAGGAAAGATTCTAGGACCCAGGAACAACCCAGGCTGGGAGGCTGCTGGAAAGTTCCAGGGGTTTGAGACAGAGGCTGTTAAGAGAAGGAGCCTCAGAGAGTGAGTGAGTGCTAAATAGACATTATGAAAAGACACATGTTTTTCTGGAAACAGTTGTGAATAAAGGGAGGCAAGTATTGTTGGGAGTTAGACTGCTGCAGACAGCTGAGGTATGATGCCAGCCAGAATACTGCATGTGCAAAGACTTCATTATAGTGGCTACAGAGAGGCTGTTACTAAAGACAAGAGCTGACACCAGTGATAGTGAAGTTGGAGCTGAATACTATCTACACAACAGGAAACAGGTCAGTGTAATCAAACTAACTGTGTATTCACACTCACTTCACAGTATATCCTACATTTTAAGAGTTGTGAGCTAAAATTACAGAGACATTGGCTTAACAAGTGAAAAGCATTACCCTACATCCTACTACTACATGCAGCATGACTCCCAGGTATAACTGAATTACAGATTTATTCATCAGTGCCCACTCTGATAGTAACCTGGTATATGAAGCATCCTGCATCCCATCATAACCTGACTATACTAGTCAAAGAATAACATCACAGCTGACTTCTTCCTGCAAGAGCATTTGAACAGTGTTAACTGCCCTGTCAATACACTGCATTGTCTAATACCTGAGAAAGTAAATGCTCTTTTTGATACTGAAATTACAAGACAGCCATTATGATTGGTAAATGTACACATTAAAGCCCCTGTGAACAAAGTCTGGCCAGTGAAGACATTTATGCTATTTAGCTCTGATGAGGATGGACTTCTCTATAGGGGATTAATTGACTGTGAAATCCTTTAATTGTGGTGTTTTGTTTGAAATGAATGTCCTTTATGGTATTAGGGACTAGAACAGTATTACTGTATTCTTAGACGGTTTATGTGACCTCACATAATCCAGGGTTAGAGTATTACGGCGACAGTGTAGAACGCTGTTGAGTCTCTGGTCATGTGAAGGTTATAAAAAGGTACTCAGAGTAATGTGAAGCATAGTTGTAACCAAACTGTGTACATTATAGAAGTATTGACATATAGGAATTTTGTTATTGCTTTTGTTATTCTGAAAGTAAGGCCCGATAGTGTTGCCTATAGCAACGGCCAAGTTAAATGCACTATAAAGTACAGTAACTGACACCTCTATTAGCTCAGGCATGTGGACAACATATTCAGATTGTACTTATTGTTAATAAATTTATGTTCAGAAAGATTCTTATTGACGTATTGTTCCTGCATAATATATCTGACGTCACTGCATTCATTTGGTGTCCTACTTGTATTAGGGACTCAGGGGTTCTCTGTCCCACTGCCATGCCATGACTGACAAAAGAGCATCCAGGGATCCTCTCAACATCCGCCTCTAGGGGTTTCACAATAAGGGCAGGCAAGTGTCTAATAGGGATGTCCTTGCTGCAGTACCTTCAGCATTGTGTGGTGGGTGGAAGTGTTAGTTAAGAACCAGTGAAGGTAAAGGCAATTTGTGACTGGCCCATACCCCAGAGAATGGCACAGGCATTCTTAGAGACTGCAATGTACTACAATTTGTCCCTGACTTAAGTGCTGTAGCAAAGCCCATGACGCACCTCACCAAGAAAAGATTCCCCAAGATAGTAGACAGATCACCCGCTTCTGATCTGGCATTCCAGTCTTTAAAAGAGGCCCTGGTGTGAGCTCATATGCTGATGAAGCCAGATGATAACAAGGATTTTATTGCACAAATTTATGCTTTATAAAACAGACTTGGAGCCGTGCACAGTCACAAGGAGCCAAATAGCCAAGAACGACCTATCTAAGCAGAAAACTGCTGAACCAGGAGGTGGCGTCACAATTGATAGTGTTTGGTGATCGTGTGGGCTGTGAATGACTTTAGCCCTACTTGTACAGCCAGCATTTCACTGTGGTGACTGATCACAATCCTTAAAACAAAGGAGTAAGAGCGGCTTCCAAGTCACATGATCTCCTCTGCACACTGCAGGGAGGTCATGCAGCACATCCAATCTGAGGAGGAGTGCAGTGCAGTCTGTACCACCTGCTCTCCTTATTTATTATTATAGCTAGTGACTGGGGAGGTTTGAGTGGCATTTGGGAAGGTCTGGTTGCATGTGTTGTGATTTGGCTGGCACGTGGTGAGATCTGAGTGGTAAGTGAGGAGGTCTGAATGGTATATGGGTTCCATGTGGAGGAGGGCTGGGAGCATGTTGGGGGGCCTGGGCTGGGGTCATATCAAGAGGTCTGAGGTATATGTTTGGAAATCTGAATGGCATGTGGGCAGGTCTGGGTGGCATGTGGGCAGGTCTGAGTGGCATATGAGGGAGTTTTGGAGTATAGTGGGATCTAAGGGCTTATGCATGGATTTTATAACAAGTGGGAGATTGGGTGTTTGTGGGGGAATGTTGTGGCATGTACTGGAAAATTGGGACAAATGAGGGACATTTGGGGGCACTTTAGGATGAGTGATGGGGGCTGTTATTTATTTATCGCAGAGTAATGGCCTTGAAGTATGTCAGGTTGCCCATTACTGGGTTAAAGGTACAGGGGGCTGTTTTACCCCCTGCCAACATTTGTGTAGAAACTGTATAAAAATGTCAGTAGAGCCCATTGTAAAGTGTTTTGTTCCATCTTGTACTTCTGAGTGATCATCACTACCACAGAGTAATGTGTAACAGCCCTTGTAATGGCCACTTTTGAATAAACTCTATTTTGCTTAGAAGATCTTGCACTATGAATATTACCTGCTGTAATCCTGTGATCTACATATAAGAGGTCTCTACTTCATTTCCCGGCTGCCCTGTGTTGATCCCAGTGCCCTGAGTCAATGCTCTGTGCTTCCTGCCGTCCTGATCCCAAGTAGAAGTTCAAGGGGAAGCAGACTCAAGTCAACAGCAAAGAGGTTCTATACGCAACACCCAGACGTATGTGGTCCCAGGTGCAGGAGAAGGAATCTGGGTATAGCAGCCACTGCTCTCCTACAACTCATCTGTAGCACCAGTAGGAGTGATCAGTTACAGATGGCTACTGAGGGTAAAAGGGAACCCCAAGACAAGTCGGTAAAAACACAGATAAACAACGTAAGTCAGGTGGCAGGGTAATGGTGGTAGTAATGGTGTTTGGTAGGTCATGAACCTCTTATAAAAGCTGTTTCTTTAATTGAATACACACACCATTAGTAATAACTGATGTTAGACAATTTACATGTACTACTAGATCTTATTTCATATTTATTTACACACAGTTCTGGAAGTGAGTTAACAGCCGCCAATTCATTTAATCAATGCAGGCTGACACCCCTAGCTGTTGAATGAGAGAAACAACGGGAGTTTTAAGGTAAGTAACATTATTGCCAGGACAGTCTCCTATCAGATATGCTGTCCCAAGATGTTGTTTTTTTTTATAACTGAAGTAAAGTTTTATTGAATTTTCTAAGATAATTGCAAAGGGTACAGAAAAAAGAAACAGGGAAGGAGTAGGACATAAAAGGGGAAAGGGGTACATAGTGGGGATGAAACACAACAATATGTCATAAAACACCGGCATTCTAGACATTCATCACTCTGTAGTATTTAAATATAATTATAGCCAGTTGACTAGTAAAACTAAAGATTGGCACTCTAAACATAAGTCACTTTAACTTTACAACAGGAAGACTAGTCCATTCCATCCTTGTACCTAGGCCCAAAAACAGATAGTACTTAGATCAAGGCACGAGACACTGAGTCGGAGATATCCAGCCTATGGGGACTCTGGGATGGGGCCCCATCTCCGTCTGTGACATAATTATGCCAGCTACGCCATTCTAATCAGGGGCGGATCTAGACTATGTTTAGGGGGGGGGGGCGATTTTGCATAATCACGCCCCTCCTTTGCTCTGATTGGCTGGCCTGCATTAACCCCGCCTTCCGCCCGCGATTGGCCCCGCCCCCTCCCGTTGTGGTCGCCGGCTGGGACCACTCTGATTGGCTGGCCCACATTTAGCCCCGCCCCTCCCGTTTTAATCGGCGGCTGGGACCTAGCTTTTTGCTGCTAGGGGGGGGGCGAATGCCCCGATCGCCTCCCCCCTGGATCCGCCACTGATTCTAATGGGGAAGTAGTTGCCGTGGAATACGGAACTCCTAGGGTCTCCATCTCAAAGCTGAAGTTTACTTTAGATATCACTTTAGCCAAAGACGGGGGAGACGGTTGTTTCCAGGCCTGAGCTATAGCAGCTCTGGGTGCAATGCGCACTTGGCCCATCATGTACCTGTCCCAGGAGGGAACGGAGAGGGGATAATGATGCAACAAAGCAAGCTCTGGGGAAGGAGTTGTAGGATATCTAAATACCCTTACCAACAACTGGAAAACCTCTAACCACAGGGGTTGTAGGACTGGGCATGCCCAAAAAACATGGAGTATATCCCCTCTCTCAGTGCAATTACACCAACATGTCGGGGGTACCCAAGATGATTTTTTAATAAATTCTTCAGAAAAATCATTCGTCATCAGTAATTAACGGGGCACAAGCCCATCAATTAATAAATAGGCCCCGTGGACATATTTAACATAAAAGACACCAAAATATATGCACCAGCAATGAATATAGTAAGGGCAATTAGTAAAATTAATTAAGGTTTTAATTAGTTTATAAAAATATTTAGCATAAATCCTTGACAATATAAAAATAACTAATTATCCATAAAATCTTAGAGATCAATTAGAGGATTCAGGTGTGCATACAGCTATCATCGAATAATAGACAGATCTAAAAGAGTTTAAATAAACAATAATGTGAAAACAGATAAAGGCAGTGAATTATATTGGAGTGTATATGCAATGATACACAATAATGAAGCAAGATCAGAGTTACTTAACAAAAAGAGGGGGCTGATGTTATTCAGTGATATAGTAGGGACAACTTAAAAGGTAAAGCTGGGTACACACTACAGAAAATGACTGCAGGTGCGATTTCTGTAATGATTTTAGCAATAACTGAAAGTCCTGATAATCATGCAGATTTATGTCTACACACCTACAGGATTTACCTTCAGATCTGTGCACTTCGTCTTACATAACCATCTGCTGAAAAGATTGTGCACACTGTATGGAGATCTGCCTACACTGCTGGTCGTTACTGCGTACACACTTCTACATTTACCATCATTGATGGTGATTTTTAGGAAGTTAGATAAATGATATAAATCAACTACCATATATAGCCAATCAAACATCCTCTGTTACTGAGCAAATAACTATATTATGCTGGGCATACAGATTGCATTCTCTGGTCCCATCAACAGGAACACAATCTCTAGCATATTTGATAAGATAACCTCTATGGATGCAAGTGTGAAATAAACATTCGCTAACATTTTGCACAATAACCACTAAGTGGCAGTGGTATACCATTTATCTGCATGAAATACATTTATGTTATGCAATAGACCTCAGGAAGGAAGGGAAAGACTGTGTAAAAAAAATTACCACATCACATTTACTTATAAGGGGGTTACATACATTTTTAAGAAAAACAAGAAATGTAATTGTTCTTGACATATTTATTGTAAAATATGAAGAAGTGTAGATGATATCACTGTGTTTTTGTCTTTATTACATAATAAAATAACAATAAAATCAAACAATAATAGAAACAAAACCATAATTATTGAAAAAATCGTTAATATCTTGTTTTTTTGTCTTCAAACTTCGTATTGTCGCTTTTCGCTTATAAGTATTTTCTCTGTCATCTCTGTGTATCATCCAGCAGTAGTCAGCCATCATGCTGACGTCCCAACGACCCTGGTATCTTCTTTCTACATTTTTAACGTCTTGGTGGAACCGTGCACCCTGCTCTTCACTGTAGTCTTCCAGATTATGTGGGAAATGCTCAATATGGGAATTCCAAAAAATGTACCTTTAAATTCATATTGCAGCCAAGGTTTCTGTAACTATTAAGCATTTCATTGACAATTTCTTTGTAGTTTGGATCCTTGACATTGTCTAAAAATTTTAAAATCACTTGTTTGAACGAAGTCCACGCTGAAAGTTCCACAATATTCATTACACTATCGAAATGTTCATCTTTTATTAACTTTCTAGTGTCAGGGTCTGTAAAAATGCCTTCCTTCAGTTTAGCATAGGATATGTTAGGGAATTTGGTGCAAAGATATTTGAAAGTTTCTCCATCTTTAGGCAGTGCTTTTACAAATTGTTTCATCAGTCCTAATTTTATATGTAGAGGTGGAAGTAAAACTTTATTTGGATTATTTTTTCCAATTTCTAAACTTTTTTGAGCGGGTCAATTGTTTTTTTGCCAATGTAAATTTTTAGCTGTGCTGTCCCATTCACAGAGAAAACATGGGAATTTGGTGTAACCTTGTTGCTGGCCAAGTTCTATGCATAAAATTTTAAGATTTCCACATATTAACCAGTTGTGTCTTGCATATCTAATCAGTTCCAAAACAGTTTTCAAATTTTCATATGTTTCTTTAAGATAGACTGAATGTGCTAATGGTATAGACGTGTATATGTTGCCATTGTGTAATTAAACAGCTTTTAAACTTCTTTTTGAAGAATCTATGAAAGTATATGTACTGTGTGTGTGTGTGTAGTGTGTACTGTGTGTGTGTGTGTGTATGTGGTGGTAGTCAGGAGTTAAAATGAGCCGGCACAGGTCAAAACTGTGTTGCATCTGTTGTATATGGTGCCGCCTTCGCCAGCTCACCTTGTAGTTGTAGTTGTTGTGTGTGCAATGTTCCTTTATACAGTATGGGGTTTAGGCCCTTTGTAGATTTCAGCTGGAGCGATGAGCAGTGTGGCATGGTTACCAGGGGGTGGTCCCATCATTGGAGAGCAACAGGAAGCCAATTGCAAGGCTGGAAAAAAATATTTTTAACAAGGGATATGTGATAAAAGGGGATATGTAACAACAGGCCCAACAGGGGATATGTGACAATAGGGGATATGTGACAATAGACCTAACAGGGGATATGTGATAACAGGCCCAACAGATGATATGTGACAACAGGGGATATATGACAATAGGGGATATGTAACAACAGGCCCAACAGGGGATATGTGACAACAGACCTAACAGGGGATATGTGATAACAGGCCCAACAGATGATATGTGACAACAGGGGATATATGACAATAGGGGATATGTAACAACAGAGGATATATGTCAATAGGTGATATGTAACAACAGGCCCAACAGGGGATATGTGACAATAGACCTAACAGGGGATATGTGATAACAGGCCCAACAGATGATATGTGACAACAGGGGATATATGACAATAGGGGATATGTAACAACAGGCCTAACAGGGGATATGTGACAATAGGCATAACAGGGGATATGTGACAATAGGGATATGTGACAACAGGCCCAACAGGGGATATGTGACAATAGGGATATGTGATTACAGGCCTAACAAGGGATATGTGACAATAGGGGATATGTGACAACAGGGGATATATGACAATAGGTGAAATGTAACAACAGGCCTAACAAGGAATATGTGACATCAGGGGATATATGACAACAGATGATATGTGACAACAGGGGATATGTGACATCAGGGGATATATGACAACAGATGATATGTGACAACAGGGGATATGTGACATCAGGGGATATGTGACAGATGATATTTGATATTAGAGGATATGTGACAACAGGGGATATGTGACAACAGGTCCAACAGGGGATATGTGATAACAGGCCTAACAAGGGATATGTGACAATAGGGGATATGTAACAACAGGCCTAACAAGGGATATGTGACATCAGGGGATATGTGACAACAGAAGATTTGTGACAACAGGGGATATGTGACATCAGGTGATATGTGACAATAGGGGATATGTGACAACAGGGGATATATGACAACAGACGATGTGTGACAATATAATATCCATGTGTGAATGACCCATATGTATTAGCATAGGAATCAGTTCCTTTTCTTCCTATACCCTGGTGCCACTGACAGGTAACTGTGTTTGACTGTTTGTATTTTGAAGTTCTCTCAGATGTATGAACACTTGAAGAAAGAATAGTTATATATAACAATTCTTATACATTCCCATTTGCCCATTTGAGGTGTTAAGAGGTATGAAAATAACCAACAGCTGATAATAACGTTCTCACACATTAACTGCAGTTTGTTTGTATCAATAAAAATCATATTTTGCTCTCTGTATTTTGTGGCAGTGACAAGGTTGCACTCTGTATTGGCAATGACAAGGGTTCTATGGGGGGAATTAAATTGGCTGCATTACTCTAACATGCTGCCCCTCTTACATCTTTTCCTCTCTCCTCCCTTTCCACACTCACACCCTTTCCCTCTTGTCCCCTTCGCTGCTCTTTTCTCAGTGTCAATCTTCTCCTACCTACCTCCTCCATCTCTTTCCCCCCAGCTTATATTCTTCCTCACGTCACTTCTACCCTCTGCCTCTCCCATTCATAAACCCCCTTATCTGCCCCATCTCCACTCCTCCCCCACCTCTTGCTCCCCTGCCCCTCATCTCCTGTCTGCTGACAATTCCCCTCTTATTTCTGTGTCTCGTCCAATTCCAACCCTCTCTTCCTGTCATTCCCCTCGCTCCATATCATACTCACCCTTGCAGACGAGCAACCCCAACAATCTCATCCACATCTCTCCTCTTCCCTCTCTTCCACTATCCTGTGGTCTCTGGAATGCCAGATCAGTCTGTAACAAATTGACCTCTATCCATGATCTCTTTATCTCTAGATCTTTCAACCTGCTTGCCAACACTGAAACCTGGCTATCCCCCGAGGACACTACCTCTCCTGCTGCTCTTTCTTTCGGGGGCTTGTCCTTCTCCCACACACCCAGACCTAGGGAACGGCAAGGTGGTGGCGTCGGCATACTTCTCTCCTCTTGCTGTTCTTTTTGGGTTCTTCCCCCTGAATCCTCCCTCTCTTTTTCCTCCTTTGAGGTACACTCTATCCGCCTATTCCACCCAGTCCACCTTCGTGTTGCTGTTATCTACCGTCCTCCTGGTCCTGTCTCCCAATTTCTTGATCACTTTGCCACCTGGCTCCCTCACTTTCTCTCCTCTGACCTTCCCTCCCTGATCTTGGGGGATTTTAATATCCCTATAGATAATCCCTCAGACCCTGCTGCCTCCAAACTTCTCTCCCTCTCCTCCTCCCTTGGTCTCTTTCAATGGACCTCCTCTCCCTCCCACCGCAGTGGCCACTCCCTAGATCTGTTTTTTTCACACCTCGGTACTGTCTCTGACCTCAATAATTCACCTTTTCCTCTCTCAGACCACCATCTCCTCTCTTTTAGCATCTCTCCACCCCTCTCATCGTCCCCGGCCCCCAAGGTTACTCTCACCAGGCGTAATCTTGACACAGTTGATCCTACCAGTTTCTCCTCCTCCCTGGGCTCGCTCCTCTCCCCCATCACCACTCTTTCTTGCCCCGATAAGGCTGTCTCCTTCTACAATCGCACTCTTACCGCTGCACTTGACTCTGTCGCCCCAGCTGTCACTGTCAAGCGTCGTCGGTCCCCACCACAACCGTGGCACACTAAACTTACCCGCTATCTTCAAAAATGCTCCCGCAGTGCAGAACGGCTTTGGAGAAAGTCACACACTCATGCTGACTTCCTCCACTTCAAGTTCATGCTTGCCTCTTATAGTTCGGCCCTTTCCCTCTATAAACAATCTTATTTTAAAGCTCTCATTTTTTCCCAATCCTCCAACCCCCGTCGGCTTTTTGCCACCTTCAACTCACTCCTCTCCCCCTCCCCCACTCCTCACCACACTCTCCGCTGTTGACTTTGCTACCCACTTCTCCTCCAAGATTGAGTCTATACATCATGACATCTCCCAGCAGTCCCTTCTTACCCCACCCTCTCCCCCCTCCATGCCCATTCTGTCCCCCTTCTCACCCTCCTCTGCTGCTGCTATCTCCTTTCTTCCCTCCCCTCCAGCTAGCTCATCCTCCTTCTCTTCCTTCACTCCGGTATCTGCAGATGAAGTCCATACCCTTCTCTCTTCCTCTCCCCCCTCCACTTGCACACTGGACCCAATCCCCTCCCACCTCCTCAGCTCCCTCTCTCCCGAAGCCTGCTCCCACCTTGCACACCTCTTCAACCTCTCCCTCTCCTCTGGAATCTTCCCCTCCTCTTTTAAACATGCTCTTGTCTCCCCCATAGTCAATAAACCATCCCTTGATCCTGCCTCTCTCTCTAATTACCGTCCTATTTTGCTCCTCCCTTTTGCCTCCAAACTCCTTGAACGGGTTGTCTACAACCGTCTCACCTCCTTTCTTTCCTCTCACTCACTACTTGACCCGCTCCAATCTGGTTTTCGCCCCCTCCACTCCACTGAAACTGCCCTCACTAAGGTCACTAATGACCTTCTCCTCGCTAAATCCAATAGGCACTACTCCCTTCTTATCCTTCTTGACCTCTCTGCTGCCTTCGATACCGTTGACCACGCACTCCTTTTGCAAACTCTCAAATCTTTAGGCCTATGTAACACTGTCATCTCCTGGTTTTCCTCTTACCTCACCAACCGCTCCTTCTCAGTCTCTACTCATGATTCTACATCACCCCCTCTTCCCCTACCCGTTGGCGTTCCTCAAGGCTCCGTTCTTGGCCCCCTGCTTTTCTCCCTCTATACCTCCTCCCTTGGTGTCCTCATCCACTTCTTTGGCCTCCAGTACCACCTCTATGCTGTTAATACCCAAATCTATCTTTCATCCCCTGACCTCTCCCCTTCCCTTCTGTCTTGTGTCTCCTCCTGTCTCTCGGCCATCTCATTTTGGATGTCCCAACGCTTCCTTAAACTCAATATTTCCAAGACCGAGCTTATAGTCTCCCCCCCTCTCTATTTCTGTTAATAACACTACCCTCGTTTCTGTCCCCCAAGTCCGATGCCTTGGGGTCATCCTTGATTCCTACCTCTCATTTTCGCCTCACATTCTGTCCCTCTCTAAATCCTGTTACTTCCACCTTTGGAATATTTCTAAGATACGTCCCTTTCTCACCACGGAAGCCACAAAAACCCTTGTTCACTCGCTTATTATCTCTCGCCTTGACTACTGTAACCTTCTTCTCTCTGGCCTACCTGATTCTCGCCTTGATCCTCTTAAGTCTATCCTCAATGCTGCTGCCCTGCCTCATTTTTCTCTCCCACCGCTCTATCTCTGCGGTCTCCCTCCAACAGTCACTACATTGGCTCCCCATACCCTACAGAATTAAATTTAAACTCCTCACCCTCACCTTTAAAGCTCTTAGTCAATCTTCCCCTCCCTACATCTCCAATCTCATCTCTACCTACACTCCTACCCGCCCCCTCCGCTCTGCCTCTGACCGCTGCCTCACTACTTCACTGATCACCTCCTCTCACTCTCGTCTTCAGGACTTTGCCCGGGCTGCTCCCCTGCTGTGGAATGATCTTCCACGTTCCATCAGGTTAGCATCTACTCTCAAAGGCTTCAAACATGCCCTTAAGACTCATTTCTTTTTCAAGTCTATCAGTCCTCCTAACTCTCTCTTGTCCTGGCTCTCTCCCCTAGTTAATACCACCCTTTTTTTGTGTCTCCCCCTTCCCTTTAGGTTGTTAGGGCCCTCTTTCCTTGTGTGCTCCTTCTACTGCTCCTTCACCCTCTGTACCGCTTGGCCTGCTTCGCTTTATTAAGCTTCGGCCTTCTTCCTGCTGATTTCTACCATCCCTTTCACTATCTGTCAGATATAATCTGATTTGCTTTACCCATGCACCTGTGTTTGTATATATTTGTGTATCATGTTGTGTCTTGGTTCTGTTTTCTGTATATGTAATGTACGGCGCTGCGGACCCTTTGTGGCGCCTTATAAGTCAAAGATAATAATAATAATAATAATAATAATAATAATAATAATACTGCCGAAAGTGACGCGGCTGCGCACTATTACCTTTACTATATTAGTATGATAATGTTTAACGCTGATTTTTGGTCGCTTCTCAGGGAGCCGCAAGCAGAAATGCAGGTTAAAATTACTGTATTAACTGTAAGAGTGTGCAGGATGCATTACTTTTGGCAGTAACGCGGCCAATTGAATTACCCCCTATGTGTTGTATGGTGGACACAAGGGTGTTATATATTGTGTGGCAGTCACCAGGCTGCCCTCTGTATTGTGTGGCAGTCACAAGGTTGATGTGTGGTCTTCTACTGCTGTAGCACATCCACTTCAAAGTTGTATGTGCTGTGCATTCAGATATGCTCTTCTGCATACCACCCATAGTTAACCGAATTCCTGTCGCATACTGTCAGCTGGAACCAGACTGGCCATTCTCTTCTGACGTCTCTTATTAACAACCCGTTCCACCCACAGAACTGCCGCTCACTGGATGTTTTTGGTTTTGAGCACCGTTCTCTGTAAACTCTAGAGACTGTTGTGTGTAAAAATCCCAAGAGATCAACAATTTCTTAGATAAACTACCCGTATGGCACCAACAATTGTTCCACAGTAAAAGTCACTTAGATCTCATTTATTCTCTATTCTGGTGTTTGGGCTGAACAACAGAACAACAACTGCAATTTTTGCCCACGTATGCATGCTTTTATACATTGAGTTTCTGCCCCATGATTGACTGATTAGATATTTACATTAACTAGCAGGTGTTCAGGTATACCTATTAAAGTGGCCAGTGAATGTTTTTATGTCTATATCTATAGATAGATATTCTACTTACATATGTATATATTAGGATCAATATAGATACATACAATAGACAGTGTATTTATATATATTTATAGATAGATTCAAGTTTTAGTTTTTAATTTATTTTTCTTAAGTTTTCAGCATCCTTTACTTTGTTCAGTGTTAAAAACATGAAAAGCATTTTTCATGTATGTTTCTGTTTAAGCACTTTATAAATAAAGATTATCAGCCATTGTTTGTATTTTTGACAATAGTCAATAAACTAACATACCTTTACCCCTCGACTGTCCCAAGTCCATAGTCCCCTAAAATCAGGACTATCCTGATCAGCCAGGAGCGTGTCCTGGCATGAGGGACAACTGGGACGTATTTCCACTCTTCACTTTACATACTTGCTATGTGAACAAGTTAGTGGTGCTCTCTTTATATAAGGGAAGATGGAAGGGAGATGTAGGTGGTTAGGGTGAAGTGCACGCTATGTCCTCCATGGTGCTAGCCACACCCACACATCACTGGCCACACCTCCGGTGGGATGGCACTTCTCACAATAGGCCCTTTATCATTTTCAGCCCCAGGCCCATGTGGCCCTTCATCTGGGCCTGGCAGGAGCTTTTGATGTACCTCAGGTCCTGTTTGGGCCATGCATTTTGTCTGCTCTATTGTGGTGTCACAAGCCTTAAGCAACTTTTTTCTGAAAGTAACTGTATCTGCTTTTGCACATGAATAAGCTTCAACCTAACAAGACTACATGCAAAATATTACAAGCATATATTCTAAATTCCAACAAAGTCTTAATTAAATAAAAATAAAACCAACTTGAATATTTACAAAAAGGTCCCCAAGTTGGGGGCTGTGCTGTCTTATTAAACATCATATGCCTGACAAATAGAGTGATACAATGTGATGAAGACGAGCATCAGGAGTGTACAGCAAGTGATCAGACTGCAATATACTGCACATCAATAAGACCTCAACGTAGCCTCTTCAGATCTTTTGAGAGGAGAAAATGTTTGTTCCAATAAAATCATTTGTGGATTACCTGGTGTGATATTAGACAGAGCTGCAGCTTTGAAGGTGGCATCAGCCATGGCTTTTCCTTTGGAGAGATCATTGCATGTCGTGAGGTTCATGGTGCTTTTAATAATAGCAATAGCAGAAGTCTATACAAAATGCATCTTGAAGTTGAACAACATAACAGCCATTTTGATTTGTAGTCCACTAGTCCACTTGAGGTGAGGAATCACTTTGTTTCCACAGTTGCTCATAATTATCCACTACACCAAATGCATCCAGAGGGTAAATGTAAATATAGATTGTTTTCTTAGTAAGTGCACATGTTTTTCTGAGGAACACTAATTAAGCTGGGTACACACTACACGGTTTTCGTCCAATAATCGTCTCAATCAGCCGACATATGACCGCTTATTCAAAAGTCGGGTCAGTGTGTGCAGTGACATGATGGTGGAAAGTCTGCCCAAATGGACGATTGTCGCCTGATTTGGTTGGTCGTACCGTTTAATATTTTCGTTCCAATCTCGTTTCCGTTGTGTAGTGTGTATAAACTTCCGACCGATCCACAATAGTGAGTACGAAATTACAGTCATTGCTCACGACAACATAGCTGTAAAAAGTCGCTAAAGGGACGTCCGCTCTTCCCTTTATCGTCCTAAACAAGTCTAGTGTGTATGCAGTCCATGGACCGAGCGATCGGACCATCGATCGCATGTAAAATCGCTCGGCATAAAAAGTTGGTTGAAATTTCTGTAGTGTGTACCCAGCTTAAGTAACGTGGGCTGAGTAGACAGAGAGTGAATGGCCACATTAAATGACTTCATACTGTGAACAGACAGGCTATGCTGTAACTAGTGTCCCTTTGTCATTTCTCAGACCCATTTGCATAGAAAACAAGATGTGTAATGGTCGTGTTTTGTAAATATATGCATATCATAAAAAGTTGTTTTTTTGTTTGCGTGAAATTATGTGGGTCTCCTTCAATAGGTAAAGGAAAGAGGGAAACGGGGTAACACTGGACACTTAGCAGTAAATTTATAAAGCTGTCGGTTAGAAAAAGTGGAGATGTTGCCTATAGCAACCAATCAGATTCTAGTTATCATTTATTTAGTATATTCTACAAAATGACAGCTAGAATCTGATTGGTTGCTATTGTCAACATCTCCAGTTTTTCAAGCCCGCAGCTTGATAAATTTACCTCCTGGTGAGAGTGATGCTTTCAGAAGGCAGTAAAAGAATTCTATATGTGTGAGAGTATAAAATAATTGATAGTTATTAAGATGTACAAATATATGGTAAATGCCTTAAAAAAGAACTATATAGGACTACGCTTTGAAGGAAAAAAACAGATTCTTCCTATGGAACAAGACAGCAGCAAGATGCCAGACTGAAGCAAGCAACTGGCAGGAAAAGCATGTAATGCTGAACAGAGGATGTGGGCTTATATGTATATTTGCTGAGCTAAAGAGATTTCCTTATATGTCCTTGTTGTTAACCAGTTAATGCTGGTCACTATGTATAAAGGATCAGTTTGCATGGACCCTCAGAGCAGATTTTGAAACTGCAACACCTCGTTTGTGTTTTATTCTTCACTCTCCTGTTAACAGCAAAATACCACATAGGAAATCAGGTTATCAGAGATCGATAATGAGGGCACCAAGCCTTGGTACCCCGACATATGGAACCTGTAGTGTGTCTTTGTTGTGCTATGAGAGCTGCTACTGGTGTGACACAGGTATAGTAAATCTTGAATCCAGAACAGGAGGACTCCACAACAACTGCATTAACCATAGTTGCCGACTTTGTGACTCTGTCCTCCTGGAGTACAGGTCACGTGACAGGGGGAGGAGGGGGCGTGCCTAAATTCATTGTATTGAACAACAGGGGTGGGGCTTAATTATTCAATTAAGACCCGCCCCCCAATATTCAATGCCGTGAATGTTTGCATTTTTTTAGGATCCGGGTGGGTTGCCTACTCTTCTGGGAGAGTAGACACGTATGGCAGAAAAAGGAGAGAAAACTAAAGGCTACTGAATCAAGGGGTGTACCGTAATATGCAATATGGTGGTGTTTATCTCAATGCAATTTTGTAAGCACCATTAACGCAATACTCACCTTTTCATGACTTTAAAAAAAGTAAAGTTTGATCGTGTACAGGATAGAATAGTTGCTGGATTTGTAACAACAGGAAAAACAGGTAACACAACTTTTTTAACAGCTCAATCCTACAAGTATTGTTGACAGTTTAGTTAAAGTCAGTATAGGGATGTTACATACTGTGGAAATAATAATACCTTGTTTCAAAAGGTCCTTTATTACAGGTGTTATACTTCTTGAGCTTGGGTAGGCAAAGGATCCTGAGGCATCTTAGATAGTGGCTTGTAAGGATTCAACTGAATTTAAACAAGTTGTGCAGTGACAAATTGACCTACTTCATTTGTGGGTTGCAACCAAAAGGTGGTACAGCTGCAATGATCTCTCACTGTATTTCAAATGACACCTGTATAACTGGAACAGGTTGCTCTAACAAAACAACCAGTACTTCCTGTTCACTGGACTGTACATCTAAATAAATTCTATTAATTTACTATAAAATAATATCTTACTTGCCAACTCTCCCGGAATGTCCGGGAGACTCCCGGATTCCGGGTGGGTCTCCTGGACTCCTTTGAGAGTATGGCAGCCTCCCGCATCTGCACACATTCTAGTGAAGTGGGCAAAATTAGATCCATAATGCCGCGATTCCCTGAGAATTGGCCAAAATAATGCCACTTTCTGAGCCCCGTCCCCTGCATGCCCACCTCACCCCGGCAGCTCTCGGACGCCGACTGCCATAAGTTGGTAAGTATGAATAATGTCTTGCACAGTAAATCTCTTCCTAGGAGGTCAACAGGCTTAGTAAGAAAGCATGGCAATCAGAGACAAGTCCAATAGTCACAAATGGAATATGAGAAACAGGATCAAAGATCGGCTGATTAGAAATACTTACAGTACTGATAGTTTCAAATGAGAGTGGAACAGAAGAACATTTAGATTTTTTGTGTCTATCAAACATTCTACCAATTTTCCTACTATAATACAGGTGAGAGGGACCCATTAGGTGCAGGGGGACCAAAGGGGCAACACTGGTGGTACTGGACCCAGGAAGTAGTCTATCTGTGTTTTCCATACATATATGAATGCTGTCACTTTTGAACTAATCTGTTTTCTACATAGTGCACTATATAAGTGTAAGAAAAATAGTTTTTCTCTGCTCGCTAGAGAGCATGAAAAAAGAGTTTACCCTATAAACAAGTGCAGGGACTCTCTCCTGGGCTTACAAAGGGCACTAGGTAACATGTGACAAAATATTAGCTCAGAACTGACAACACCTCTTTTAGTGCACAAACTTGACCTTGAAAGTAGCTTTAAAAATGCAGGAAACGTCATTGCAGTTTTTTCTGCATTCAAACAGGCATTGTGTAAATTACTTTTTATCAGCACTGAACTAAAAATATGTACAAGTATAAAACGTCAATAATGTACAGGCAAGTTAGCATTTTTTGTGCTGCATCTTTTTTTCTTACTTTGTCTTTATAAAACAGAATATGCTTGTTCACCCCCATGTATTGTTGTTACTACAAGTATTTCCTATGGAGAGATGAAAACCAGCAGTACATTGTCCCTTTTTTGCTGCCTTCTGTTGTTTGATCCAAAGGGATTCTAAAAGTGCAACTTAAAAAATGCTACAGCCCTACAAGTAACACAGAGAAGTGCAGGATTAACCCAAAAAATGCTTTCTTGGAATTACACATTCATTTTAGCATTATAGTAATTCTGCAATATTCATATGTGAAACTGCATCCAATGAAAGTCACATTTGCTTAAGGCACTCCCATGTTTTATTGCAGCATGCCAAGTATTGTTTTCCTTGACATTTATTGATGTAATACAGATCCTGGAACTAAAAAAAATCTACTTGTACTACTGATGTTTAGGAAGATGGGTTCAGTGTCAGACTGGGGCATGAAGGGCCCACCGGGATAACTCAATGGTAGGGGTAACCGAAAAAATTGTGTGCCATCGTGAAGTGGCCAGCCACCATAGGGTGAGGAAGGAAAGAAGAATAACTGCCCCTGTCACCACACCTGAGTGATTCTTCTTTCCTTCTGGCACAGTGTGTGGGATGCGGCTATCATTTACACCCACTTAAAATACACAAGCATTGCTAAGTGCACTACTGTTAAATGCACACAGCTTGACATTCATGAGCAGTGCAGTGTAAAGCAGAACATACCTCTCAACTGTCCCTGCAGTGGGGACAAAATAGAGCAGGACAGTCACCCAAAATTGGGACTGCCCCACCAGAATCAGGACAGTTGGCAGACTGTCCTGCTCTCCTCTACCTGTTCTTGCAGATTTAACCACCGGCTGCTGTTGCTGGTGTCTCAAGTTCAGTTGCTGCTTGTCTGGAACCTTGAATTATATGGTTGTTTGGAAAAAGGCTAGGTACATGAAATATGAAAAGTCTAACAATGAGTTAACCCTCTAGGCCCTAACTCTAAAACCATCCTCAACATTACATCAATAGCACTGCCATATAATAAATAGGCCTCCCTACTTGTAACCAGCATTGACATTAAATTAATAGCATATCACAATATATAGAATAGCACAATGGCTAAATATAACTATATCTCCCCAACCTGCCATGCCATTAAATTAATAGTATCCACGTTTAATAAATAAACCAATTTTACCCCCAGCTATTTAATAAATAGCACTCCTTCTTCTCAAACTCAGCCCCACATTCAATTATTAGCCCTCCCAAGCATTAGTCATATCACCCCACCTTAAATAGACACTACCATGACCATTGTTAAATTAAGTAGTTCCCTCCATCAAATAAACTGCCCCCACCATCGCCCCACCAATAAATTATTATCTCTCACCAACTGTTAAATGATAAGTCCTTACACTCACCATTAAATAGCCAACTCACCCCCCAGACACATTACATAGAGCCCTCCCCCACTTACATTCTTCTCTGCAGCCAATCTTCACTAAACCTCCACCTCCCAGTACTGTCCACTGACAGCACCCCCACTCCTCTCAAAAATGCATTACACCAATTTTACACCATAAATGTCTGGTGCACCAGAGTGGGCAGGGCCAATTCAACAAAATAAATAAGAACTATTTTTTTAAGAATTACACCAAAATGAAGACAATGGTAATGTTAAAAAAAACAAAACATTTTTGAGTGAACCATGCATTACCTAATGTACATGTATCCTTTTTTTCACTGCATTTATAGTAAATGCAAGGCATCAATCAAGCATTTAAATATTTAATAATTATATTGTACAGTGCCTATCAAAGTAACACACCCCCTCAGACTTTTACAGACATAAGAGAATAGGTGACAAGAATGATTATTGAGACCTGGTAATATGGAAATATTCCTGCCTTTTCACTTGTTTTTTTTTTTCTTATATTTCTTGACAATGAAACGGTGCACTGTTCTTAAAACAAAGCTCTATACAGTAAAATGTTCCTCTGCATTAAAAAGAATTCTATAATGTCTTGCATATTGGTGCAATCTTTATTATTATTATTATTATTATTATTAATATTATGGTAGATTTGTAAGGCGCCACAGTCCTCCGGAGCGCCGTACAGTAGGGAAAACAGTACATACATTAAACAGGGACATACAAGGTAGACAAAATAAAGGCAGATATGAAAACAAAGGGTATGAAGGGCCCTGCTCATTAGAGAGCTTACATTATAAGTGGACGAGGGCACAGCTGAAATAAGAGAAGTAAATGTGTCTTATAGACCATATTACCACTGTTATTACATACTAGTTTACATATCTAGGGCCTGATTCATTAAGGAACTAAATATAAGAAGTTTCTTATTTCAGTCTCCTGAACAAAACCATGTTACAATGCAAGGGGTGCAAATGAGTGTTCTGTTTTGCCCATAAGTTAAATACTGCCTGTTTTTTCATGAAAAACTGTTATACATTGTCAGACTAAGGGGATCACTTGGCTAGTGAAGTTCTGTCCGAATTTCTTGCTTTTCCCAGCAAACTAATTATATGAAATTATGTGAGTGTTTTGTTATATGTTTATATCCTTATTTTAAGAAACTTGTCTGCATTTTAATACTGTATGTCATATTATTATTACTTGGTTTTGTATAACTTAAGCATTGTGACTATTTTGTTATATTAAAATTCCATTCAATAATGTTCTGTATATGTGATCTTAAAGAATTCACATGCTAGTTAAGCTTGGGCATTTAGAAACACTACATAACTGAAATACAGGGGAATGTTTCTTTAACAATAACTCTAGTTAAAGTTTGATTGTAGCTGGATATACATTTAGGGAGAACCTAAGAGCTCCCGCAAAGTGTTAGCTCTGAAAATAACAAAGGGGAATGTGGTTCTATGGGGAAAGGGGAGAATGTGTTAATGTGGTGCTACAGGGGAGAGAGGAGACATTGTGCTGCTACAGTGGGGAATGGGCAGCCAGAAAGTGTTGCTATTGGGGAAAGAGGGAAGAATGTAATTATACAGGGGGGAGAGGGAAGTGTGTGCTGCTACACAGGGGCGCACGCAGGGGGAGTTACTGGTTCCGAAAGGAACAGTGTCCATACAAGTTCCCTGACCCCTGTTCTAGGAACAATATAGAGACTATTTGGACTCTTGGGAGGTATGGTCTAAAGTACTTTTTAATGCACCCAACATAACGTCGCAGTAGCCAGTAGCACTAGAGACTAATCATAGCTTCCTGTGACCACTAGGAGCGCTGCAGCTGTAAAAATGAACTGCAATTATCCACGCACGTATCGCTAGGTTTACTTCTCGCGGCATACCATTGGATAATCTGCAGTTAGTGACGTACTCAGAAGCCAACCACTGTGCGGCTCTAAACGGTGTCCCTCCCTGCCAGTGACGTCACGCAACGCTCCTCCTCCTGACCAGCACAATGATGCTGTTTAGGGGCGGGTCTCCTGACGTTGCTCTGGGTGGTGTGACACGTACGGCGGAAGCGAAGGGACAAATTGAAAATAGTGATCGACGGCTGTGGTGAGGAGACTGGTGAGCGGTGACAGCGGTGAGAGCAGACGTACACGGTAGGTACGTGAATATGACATGACGTACGCAAGGTGTGAGCACTGTAACCCGTATGTTACATCGCACAACCCCGCACTCCGGGACCGCGGGCCTGCCCCGTACACCCGCATTACAGCATATGGCAGCCAGTGTAACGTACAGTACACACGGCAGGTCTCCTATGTACACAACGTACACGTAATACGGACGGGACAGTATTGCCACTCCGTGACTCGGTACACAGCAGCTGTTGCTGACATTGTCCCGTCACCCGGTGCATTGGTCATAACTGCGGGTCAGCCTGTGTCACCATGTGTACAGGAGTATGGCTACTGCGCAGCAATAAATCAGAGTATGTACAGGATAGATAGGTAAGACACGGATCCAGCAGATGGCTTCAGTAAAGTGTATTAATAAGTCCGCCCAACAAAGGGAGTACGGGGAGAATATGGAAGGCTGGGGTGTGCGTAACACTGGGGGACATTGGACCCAGCTGGCAGCTGTATGATGTAATAAATAACCAACCTCCTAGAGTTATATATCACCGACCAGCAGGAGGAGATGGGACTAGATACATTCCGGGACTGTTCCGGGTCTGGCCTGCATTTGCAGACAAGTGTTTTATTATTCTGTCACTTTCTACACTAACATGTAATATAATGACATGGTGATATAATGATCATGAGCTAGTTCCATCTTAGTCAGGTTTTGTGGGATTTGTTTATTATACAGAAGATAACCAATTTTTAATTTGTAGTAAGCAATTACAAAGCATTCAGCATTGGTGGAGTGACTTTTTTGCTATTGAGAGTGAATTGAATCTCAACTCTAGATGAGTACTTCCTCCAAATAAGTGTGGCAAATAATCACCAGTTCCTCCCTGTGTGTGCCTGATCTTTATCTGCCGAACATCAGTTTTGGGGGCCATGTCAACTTTCTTCCTGGTATTCTGCTGGTGGCACTCTGAATATCTTGCTGAATATCTTGTTTGACGTGGGGCACACAAGGTG
This sequence comes from Mixophyes fleayi, assembly GCF_038048845.1. Taxonomy (NCBI): domain Eukaryota; kingdom Metazoa; phylum Chordata; class Amphibia; order Anura; family Limnodynastidae; genus Mixophyes; species Mixophyes fleayi. The sequence goes on along the minus strand of NC_134403.1, from coordinate 92,408,806 downwards.
TTCGAGACTGTTGGTTTGGAGACTTGGAAGTCCCACATTTGTTGCCTGGCAACAAGTGTACTCCAACTACTGTTCACTGCAGTCTATGTATGTTATAGCTCTTTTCCATATGTCATTGAGAATCGCTCTTCATATTCATATGTATTCAGGCACTAGTGTGAGCATGCTTTTATTCCAGCAGGTATACGGGCTGGGAGAGTTCATTGTCTCACTGCCTAAACAATTGTCATAGATGTTGAGCAGTTCATTTGTATAATGACACTGTCTGTGGCTGGCAGCTACATCAAAACAAAAGTTATAAAGTAACGTTATTTAGGAAAATAGTGAGTGCAGTATTTGGGAAGTAAATAACTTGTTTATGTCAACATATTCTGTTGTCGTGATGGAGAAATGGTCAGCAAAGAATTACAACATTGAATAAAAAATGTTTTTGAAATGTGATATAGCACAATCGAAGTGCTGACCATAGATGTTTTTTGTTATAACCATGATCAGCTAGTCTCTGGTTCTTTTAATGGCAAGCTTTAACATCTAGCAATTGTGCTACTTGTATCCTTATAACCGTAAAGGCAAATACTCGCATGTATTTTAGCATATGCTTTGGTGCATTTTCTAGAACGGAGTGAAAAATATTTATCAGTTTAACACACAGATAAATATCGTGACTCCTCTCATGGTTGGGGGGGGGGGGTGTATTTATTTATTTATTTTTATTTTTATTATTATTTTTATTTTCAAAACAGAGATGTTGGCTACAACTCCATTTACTCTGTCCAGTGTTCTCCCCAGAAAATCTTGCCAGCCAGGTGGCATTAAGAAGCAACAGGATGGGGGCGGTTGTAATACTTTGCAATAATAATGAAAAATGTTGGAGGTTATTGCCCACACCAGCCAGGGCTGGTGGTCAGTGGACTAACACACGTTGCTGGCTGTAATACTCTCATAGTGCCTATTCTAACGAGAGAGAATGGTTTATTCTTTTTGGGCTCCAAGAGCCAGATGGCAAGTAAAGACAGCCAGGTGGAGCACCCTCTAAATATGTGCTGGGGAGAACACTGCTGTCTATAAGTTTATGCAGCACCAGTGCCTCTTCACTAATACCTATTCCTCTGTATAAGTGAAACTTTACTATACAAATATCACCAGGAGAACAGGTTTAAACTGGCAGAGTTTTGAGAACAGTTCACTTAACACATGGGAAGAAACTTGTGGACTCCTTATCACACATACACATAACTTGATGGATTACGATCTTGTATTTAATAGTAGAAAAAACACATTGACAGGCTGAGCCTTTAGGTGTGAGAGCACAGCAATCACTTTGCATTAAATTACTGGACAAGAGAAGAGGGTTGTACAGTATAATTATAATTGTCACACTTCATTTTAATTACTGCTTGAACCAACTGGAATCATAGAAAGTGTTTACGTGCTATTTATTCCCTGTAAACAGTTTCATTTGTTGAAAACCTTGTCACTGTAGTTGGTTTCATTTTCTTTTTATCTGTTTTATGGAATGTCCCGGATGTTTTAGAATTCTTGCAGCTTGGTGTGGCCGGTGACTAAACCAATGCAGAGTTTGGTATGTTAGTTTTGTATAAATGGCAGCTCACAACCAGCTGTGCTCATTTTATGAATCCTAAGCTTCTTTGAAAACCGCTATCATTTCTAGATTTCAAGAAGGGTCTGTCACTTCTTTTTTTTTTTTTTTTTTTTTTTAAACCAGAACATTTTTACTTAGTGCCGTTTGGTTTTTTTTATTAAACAAAGACATTTTCTCTGGTTGTGCAACCACACAGACAAACAACAAGCACTGTATGCAAATACTTGACTAGCTATGAAACTAGGGCTCCATACAGAGTTATGCATGTTTCTAAATGGCTCACTATGTTACGGAAATTATAAGCCCACCCCAGGATCAAGCATAGAGGCATATTTATTATCTACCACGTTTTAAACACTATTAAATTCAATCATTATCACAAATATAAAGAATGGAATATCGTGACTGTTACAATTCTTCACTAGGAACAGCAGTCCCGAAAAACTGCTGTTCCTACAAACACCTGTTTCCTATGTCCTCTGTGGCCACCTTTACGATAGTGACCGGAGAGAAGATCCCTCTACTGCAATGCTCTACCCATAGCCTTTTTAAGTGGTGTAAAATGGCAGTGCCCATGGAAAGTTATCGGGACTGCTATTGCTTACGATAACAGTGGGACTGCAGCAGATATCTGCTGTGATTCCCTTGTTATAAATAGAGGGGATACTTACACTTGCTGTTTTTGGGATATTTTGATGTAAAATCTGATTCATAAGTAGGCCCCAGAATATTATGAGGCCTGACTGTCAAGGTGAGTCCGGAGATGTGAGAGCATAGAAATACTGTATGCACAAGTAGAGCTAGCATGTCTGTGCTAGAGAAGGGAGGGGAGATCTTAAGGATCAATTTATCATTCCTCAGCTGTGTGTGCGTGTGCAATCATTTGAAATCATGGGAAATCGTCAGTATTATTGACTGACGTGGTGCTGGACTTCGTATACAGAGAGCAGTTTGCATTCTCTGTGGAAAAGGTCCGCGCCTGCGATTTCCTTGCAACAGCCTGCAATAATTGCACCATCTATATCAAGAGGTCCCAGGAGTCTTTTCATGTCTGTAAGTCACCCAGTGGAAACTTCAGTATGATCATTGCACAGAGGTAACCTTAACAGGACAGGTGTGTGTTTCTGTTCTGCCTTTAATGTTTAAGAAAACACACCCAGATTTGTACTAGTTTGAAGCAAAATCAGTGATTTTGTTCTTGAAGCAGTGAAATGTGCCCATAAACTTGTTTCTGTCTCAGCAGGTACTCACTCGTACAGAGGGCATCTACAAATATTTCCACCATGGATTTTCTTGACCGAAATATCAACTTCAATGCTCTTCTCAAGTTCTCACACATGTAAGTGTTCTTGTGGTACATTTGTGTTTTGTTTTATTTAATTATGCCTCTTGGGGAAGAGAACCAGTTGAAGTCTTTAAAGCTCAAGTATAATATCTCCTGTGTAATTCTTTCATTTAACAAAAACCATTGAGTGCTTTGAAAATGAAATTGTTTTGTGTTTCATGAACTGCCTCTTGCTACAAGGAGCAGAGTATTACATCACATGGTATTATAATGTACGTAAAAAGTATTTCTTATCTTGTTAGTCTTGTGATATTCCAAATATGTGATGGGTGGAGATTGTAAAGCCGACTGTTTCTGCTATTGTTCGGGTGGGGTTTTTAATAGTTGGAATGAAATATTTAAAGAATACGCTTATGCAAAATCTAATTCTGTAAAGTGTGTTTTTGTTTGGTTTTGTAAAAGTAGAATTTTTATAGGGGTATAAAGTTCTGTTGATCCTGCCACATGTAGTGGCCAAATTTTTCAAGATGTTACTGAGGTTGGAAGATGACCAGACACACACACACATGCCAATAGATCTGTGGGACTACACTTCCCAGCTTGTTTAATAATGATTGGATTAATTTTGGACATAGCAGTCTAAACAGCACACTCTGCAATATTGGGCTAGTTATCTGATATCTGCTGCAATATTGTCATCATTACACTTAAGATAGGCCAGTGCTCACTTGACTTTGCCCTTGTTAGTTTTTAATATCTATTATCTAAAGTAAAGTAGGATCTAGCATTGTATATTTTTATAATGTGACTTATTAGTTTCATTTTACTGTGGAGGATCCCATCCTGAAGTTTGTTAGAAAAAATAAATACATATACATCTTTATTCAACCTTTGGGATGGATTGAATTCTTGGAGTCAGAATGGATCTGTGAGCAACTTGTGGTTGCCAAATTAAAAGAATCTTGTCTGATTGCAGTGATTAATTTGGCTTCTTAGTGGCTCTGACAATGACCTCGCACCTGGTCTGATTGAAGCTGTGGCAAAGCCTGATTAGTTTTCCTTCTGTAAGATTGTGATCATTTGAGACAACAAAGTGTGATATGGTTGTCAATTTGGCAAGGAAAAAAAAAGTGAATTGTCTGGTCACGTGTGTGTGTGTGTGTGTGTGTGTGTGTGACACAAACAAACAAACAATGGTGGACAGATTGTAGCCGTTTGGGAGCTTTTAAATAAAATACCTGTGATGGGTACATGTCTTTAGTAGGAAGTGTTTTTCTTGTCTCTTATTCCCCCCCCCCATCTCTCCTGTTTTATATATGAACATATTAAGTTATTCTTGGTACATTTCAAGCACTTTATTTTTTCCAATTTCCTAAATAAGGACATTTCTTTACTAGGAAATGTAGTATGCAGAATATATTGGTCTGCATTACCTTCTAGCAATTTCTGGGGCATTATGTTTGTTGCTAAGGACAGTGTTTTCTAAGTGTGTTTTTATACAAACCTCTTTGCTAACAGCCCATGTGAGGTACGCTTCTCATTAGCTTGTTACAGCTGAGCCCTGCTCCTTACTCTTCAGGTATCCCTAACTCTGGAGTGTTGCGTTCTGATGTATTGTATCAAATGAAAGGTCGTACTTAATTAGGCTAGAGTTGCCTTTCTTTTGACAGTGTCAATCTCCTAGCAATTCAATCAGTACATGCCCAAGCAGGTCTTTTAATTAGGGGGAGGCAAGTTTATCTTCAAACCCCACCCCCCATAACAAGATCCTCTTTATAATACCAAATTTTATAAAACAAATGCATAACTATCAAAAATGTTACTATTTAAAAATATTTCAAAGTAGTAGTAAACACAAATTCTCATTGTCGGTGATTGCTTAATCTGAATTTTAAGTTTACCTAATCTTAAACTATACATAGCTGCTGAGTAGAATTGAAGTAGGCGACAAATAGTGTGAAACAAATATAACAACCATAGAGACATCTGTAGTTAGAGTTAAGTGTTCTAGAACCTAATAAATGTAACAATCGGAACATGTAGTCCACAGCTAAGGATATAGCTACATGTATGATACATGCATAAAAACATAGTAAACTATCTTCTGCCATTTTAGGGATGCACTTTTTTGTCATTCTTCATCTCCTGTACTTCCATGTGTCCCTGGTTGGCTGCAGGATAGAACAACCTGTAGTCGGTCAGATCACTGGAATGTTACACAAGTACATCAAGTTTTAGGAGATGAATGTGCTGATGTTGTGGGTGACTGTGACCTGTACACTTGTATTATAATGGTGAGGAAATGGCTGCATGTGAGGAGGGAAATGGAAGCAAGCGACCGTTTCAGACTGATGCTGTATAGTGAAAGCGACAGTGTCACTCAACAATGTGGAATAGTGACTTTTAGCTGCTATTAAACTGATGCTGGAAGTTTGTGGTGTCGGAACACCTCTCAGTACTAGACATTGTTCCTACATCAACTTGTTCTTAACACAGATGTTACACATTTCTTACTGGAAGTACAGAGGTGAGCACAAACTTACATTTCAGGAGGATCTGGTGTAGCTATTGAACCATGGCCTCTATATGTTCACTGCTTGGCTACATTCGAGCTGTCTTTTCTTGATTCAGGTATTAATGTGGTGGCTTGTAGCATAGGTCTACTGTCCTAATTTCATCTTGCCCATATCAAGAAGCAATTTTCTGGCTTTAACTAAACCTTAATACTTTTATACTTTTTAGATTTTCGCTCAAAGTGGCAACCACACACGTATGCGTTTTGGGACACATCCAAGTCATGCGGATGAAATCCCTAGTAACATTTGGCATGCTCCAGTATTTTTGAACATCATCTGTTATATCGCCTGTGTCCTGCCAAGGTTCTCCTCATGGGTTTAGTTTTGTTTTTATTTATAGTAATTCATGAATGTTCAAACATTGACTTGCAAGATTCTTAAGTTTGTATATACGGATTACACAGTATATGCAAGTAGCCCTTTTGCCTCTTGGCATGTTTATTTTTGTGTGTATTCTTTCTCCTCTAGTAGTTTAGTAAATGAGACGTAAGCCAGCATTGTGGCTACGTCAAGCTCTATAGTAAATTTGATGTCTTTATATTGCAGTTCTCCATCAACACAGCAGCACTTGAAACGGGTGTACACCAGCTTTGCTCTCTGTATGCTGGTCGCTGCAGCTGGTGCTTATGTTAATGTGGCCTTTAAATTTCTGCAGGTAAACAACATGAATAGAATACATTTTGCATATGTCACAAATGCAGGACTGGGCAAATCAGTCATCATGATTAAGGACCAGTAAACATTGACTTGTATTGTTCTATTTAAATTCCCACTCCAGTGGCTATACAAGCCTTTCCACAAAACATAATTTCTCTATTACCAGTTTGACCCATGTTTTAACTCAATCAGCCACGTAAGCTCAAGCCTCCACAGCTAATAATCTTCACTAACCTCCACTCTTCTGTGTGGTAAAAAAGTATGGCTAAGAAGGGTGTTGTAGCAAAGCGTCAATGCTGCAGGACTCTTCTCATGGAGTCTTGCAGTGATATAATGGTAGCGTGGTTGTCCAGCTTATTAACCCCCTAGTCTTTAAAGTGGGAAAGAACTGAGATGTGAAGACTGGGCCGATTAGTTAAACAAGAGGAAGGCTGCAAGTGAAAGAAACTTCTGACCGAACCACTACACAGCCAGGGGAGAAGGGGTCAGAGGTGACCTTTTAGGAAATGGTATTTTACTGAAATAAGCCAAAGCCACCCACCAGCTCTTTGTTTCCTCTGGCACTGATGGTGGTACAGGCTGAGTACGATATACCACTCAGCTGAGCTGTACAATTCCTGGCAATTACATGCTGGCCAATATGTAGAATATGTTGCTGACAATTTACATAGTCCTGATACAAAAAAAATGTGCAGCTTGCATAAATCTGAAGCCATTTGTTTTTTAATGGACTATAAAACAATAAATAAGTGCAATGACGCTTTTAACCTTTTTGCTTTCAACCCTCATATCCAGTCTTTGTAAATAATCTCTGTGTCTTCCAATACAGGGCAGCTTCCTGTCCTTTTTAGGTTCACTGGGCATGATGCTATGGCTGATGTTTACCCCTAACAGCTATGAGAATGAGAAGAAGCGTCTGGGAATCTTAGTTGGTTTTGCCTTTTTCTGCGGTGAGTTGTTTTTTTTATGCAAATTGCACACAGGGAGTTTGTTTGGCAGGTGCAGTAGAACTAGAGCCTTAGGATCAGGTTGTCTGTATGCGTGCCAGGAAATGGGTTCTCTGCTCAACACATTCCTGTGACCTAAGACTCAAATTGGATTTGTTATTCTTAGTAATAATGGAAAACTAAGTGCTCTAATTTCTACATTGGTTTAGCTAATCCATGTACTTAAGTATCCCTTTTCAGAAAGGGAGGAAAGCTTATGAAATACTGTAAATGACCTTCTAGGAGACTATGATATGACAGCTCAGTTTCTGTATTATTCAAAACATCCTCTGTCCCAAAATAAAACTATGTAGATAGACAATTAAAGAGTTGGGGCAGTCATTTTGTGGGCTGAAGGTACACTCATGAGACTGTAGCCTATTCATTTACTAGACATTTGTGATCTTTGAGGTACTTCTTGACTAATATTTATAAGGCCAATTTGAGGCGCCGGTCCCTAGTGAGTTACTGGCCTGCATTATCATGAATTTTGGTTCATCCCAAAAAATGTTGTAGCTCTTAAACCTGTACTACCACATAAAGTGGTGAACATTTTTGATCATCAGTTAAACAAGACTTTGAAATGGGGGAGTGACCAGGAGGACCAATGACATTCCACAATATCACAATTGCAGCCTCTTATGGGACCTTCTCAGTATTGTATGAATTTAGCAGTATATTTTCTAATCATACTTCCTAATTAAAAGCAGTTTTGATTTGATGCACAATTCACTGGGATTGCAAAGTTCTACATATACAATTTTGGCATTTGTCAATAGCTTATTGTTTTTAGAATGCATGCATACTACTTATCAATTACTTTGTATTTAATTATAAAATATAAAAACTTAAATCAACTTTCCCTTTTTATCCTCCAGGTATTGGTTTGGGTCCTGCTTTGAATTTTTGCATAGCTGTTAACCCCAGGTATTTACAAATCCAAATTTTCATTGATTTGTCAATATACAATGTCTGTAAAATGTGGACTCCAACATAATTACTCCCAGAATGCAATAGTATAGTTGTGAAATGCTAAAAAAAAAAAGACTGAAATGAACTATGAAACTGAAAGTATAATTCCAAGTAGGGCAAATAATACTGAAAATGAGTGGGAGGGTCAGGAGATGTGTTGTCTTAAGATAAGTTTCTAAATATTCAAATGAATCTGGCAGCTATAGGTTGTTAGCACACTTAACATTTTTATTTAAATTTCTACTGAATCTCGTAACTCTACTGTCATCTGATGAGTATCATTTGGTTTCCACACAGCATCATTCCTACTGCTTTCTTGGGTACATCACTGATCTTCGCCTGCTTCTCACTCAGTGCTCTATATGCACAAAGACGCAGCTTTCTTCTCCTGGGAGGTGAGTGCTATCCCTGACCCCTGTGTCACGTCATGGTCTCTGCTTCACATATGCGCATATTAGTTAGCATTGCTGTCTCATAAGCTTAAAAACTTAGGTTTGATTCTTATCCGTCATGGGTTTGTATGATCTCCCTGTGTTGGCGAGGGTGGGCTAGTTTTGTCCCACAGTCTGTAAATGTGTGTGTGTGTGTGTGTGGTTGATGGGGGGGTATGCTTTTGATGGCTCCACCAGATCAGGAACTGATGTGCATGAACAAACTTTATCTGATTGTTTATTAATATGTTGACAATGTGTAAAGACTACGATGATTAGTTCTCTAACTATTACCTTGTCTACTATTCCCCCAGGTTTGCTGTCAACTGTTCTGAGTGCCCTTCTCTTCTCTTCCTTGGTGAACATGTTTGCTGGATCAGAATTTCTCTCTAAAGTGAGTTATTATGGTGGTGAGAAAGGTTAGAGCACTGTAGTAAGATGGGCCCACTGCTGAATAGAGTGCTGATGCGTCTAGCTACTCCCCCACTCCTAACTGGACGTAACCGGTGGTTGTCCTTTTAGCACACTTTAAGCAAACCTTGCAACATTTGGCTCTTGTGCTTTTACTGTATGAACACTAAATGGTGGTCTTCAAGAAAACGTTGCCACACACTTACCTCTTATTATTGTGCCAATTTGTCCATATTGGCTGCTGTAATGATGGAGCTCTACTGAGCTATCTATATGGTAAGTAAAACAATGGTGACCTTTTAAATGTAAAATTGGACAGTTTTTATCCATTTAAAAAAAAAAATGTTGCTCAAACGTACATTGCTGTAATATTCTAAATACAGAGTACTCAATATATGGTAAAATGTGTTTGTATTCAGATTTGTACTATATAATATGTAAAACTTTCAAATCGGCATTCGATAACTGTCAATCAGCTCCAATATAGTTAAAAATACCAATGAACAAAGATCATGGAATCCTCAGTGTGTTTATAGCACATCAAGGCCTAATGAGCATTTCTGTCTATAAAAGTGCAATAATTGCTGCTCATATACACATTACAGGGAAATTAATATTACCAGTATTTAGAGTTTTGTAGAAAAGGAGAACTATGAAAACAAGGAGATGTGCCTTATAAATGGCATAGGCCTCTATTTACATTATTTCCACTTGTCCTTACCGTATTCAAGCCTGAGAATCCATATTTTATTGCTGGGGGGGTGGATGGGCCAGAGGACTGAACTCTGATGTGGAAGTCAAGGCAGCACCTCTCTAATTGGGGGCTGTGGTCGCATTGATATACCCATCCATACCTAGTATGACTTTCCCTTATATTCAAGCTGTAAAACATGGATTTGCCTAGAAAAGCCTAAACTATACCACTAACAATTCAGATAATGGCTGAAGGACCCACCACATTGCTACAAAGGTTGAACAAATTATCATTATAGGATAACACCCTTCTTGATTTAAACACCTTTTAAAGTGTGAGCAAATATGTGCCTATACCAATAATTTATGGGAATTGTTTATTATCTGCCATTAACATTCTGTTAATGCATTTTCCAAATGAAGAAATCTACAGTGTGTTATGACCATGAAAGGTCTGCGGGCGCGACAACGCCATAAACATCATTCATATTTATCTTTCAGACAAACCTGTACCTTGGACTTCTGGTCATGTGTGGCTTTGTCTTATTTGACACCCAGCTTATTATTGAGAAGGCTGAGAATGGGGACAAGGATTTTGTGTGGTGAGTACGGTCAAATCTTAGTAGAGGATACAAAATGTGCCTAAGTGATTTAGATTGTCCTTCTAAAATGACTTTATCACTAAGCATTTGCCATACTGTTCCAGCCGTATGTAACTAGCAGTGGAAAGCCGTGAAATCACAAAGTAATAGAGCTCACTCTGCATTTGCTTTTTTTGGAGTTAAAGATGATCATTAATAAGTCCTAAAACCCTGCACTGCTTCCTGCCCCCACTGGCAGTGCAAATCCTTGCCTGAAACAAGCCTACATTTTTGTTACATATGCACCCGGTGTGCCATATACACAGCTCTTCATACTAGGACTGATGTGAATGGGTTCTCTGTACAGCGCTGCGTAATTAGTAGCGCTATATAAATAAATGATGATGATGATGATGATAGGTAATTGCGTGTTTGACATTAAGGTTAATAATAAACTTGGATGTTAAAGTGTTAATTCTATAATTGTATCGAGAGAGCTGTGGTTACATTATGTTCTCCTTCTATAACATTGCACTTGGCTATAGTAGATTATTACGCTGAGGATATAGCGGAGCTGCTGCTTACTAGGTTGTTTGTTTTACATTTAAGGCACTGTGTAGATCTGTTCCTGGATTTCATCACCATCTTCAGGAAGCTCATGGTAATCTTGGCTATGAATGAGAAGGTATGTTTTGTTTTTTATTCTCTATCCTGATACATTGTGTTGCCTTCTAAAAGTGTATATTCGTACTCTAAGGTTACACAACAATTATGAATGACACTAAAACTCTGTAACCATAAGCTATTGATACAGTATAGTCATATCCTCTGTGTAGTTTACACCCCTGACTTCCATTCTTTCATCTGATGAGAAGATGGTTTTGTTTTTAAATACTTTTAATTGCATTACAATGCCTAGCTGGGGATTCCAATGATGACAGTGCTGTCTCCATGCATTCCTGACGTCCTTTCATTGTAAATTCTACACTTGATAGTTGTGAGTAGTTAAACATTATAATGTGGAATCTCGTATAGTGCATTAGGTCAGGCAGCCAAGCTGTCTTATAATGGACACGTCTAATGGTGTCCAAGCTGCTTGGTATGCAGATCTGGCAGACAGTGTTACCACTGAAATATCTGGATTAGGTATAATGAAAACTTCATTCTAGTGTTCCTAAAATGATTTGTGGCTGAATTAAAGGAAAAAAAAAGGCATAAGAGCCCTGATGGGTCTGTTGTGTAAATATAACTGTTATCTAAATACACTGTGTCTTATACCTCCAATACACTCACTGGACAGCCTTTAGATATAGGTAATGTTAGATGTCATCTGCCATAGAGCGTATCTAACAAAGGGTAAACAGGGGGTACCCTTTCATCAGGATAATGCACATTTTGTGGTTAGGATCTCTTAAGAAAACATGCAGCTCCCTGTGTATGATGATTCTGTGTGATTATTCTGTCTATTACCTGTTATTTTTCATCTTCCTTTTTAGGATAAGAAAAAAGAGAGAAAGTGAAGCTGACCACATTGAGCGTTTCTGATATTGTTTTCTCATTTCCTAACCCTTTTTTTCTTTCTAATTGGCTTTGTGCTTCATGGTATAATTAAAAGCGTGGGATTTTTTTTCTTTCTTTTTATGTACGTTTTGTATTTTGTTATTTCTCCCTTCCTCCCAGTGTTTGCTGATTTTCATGAAACTTTTCTGGGGGGGTTTTTTTGGCTTCATGTCACTTTATTGCCGTGATGCACAAATTTGTTAACGACTGCAAGTGGGTCTTTATTTCTAAAATGTTAACATGATCAGGCATCATGGCACAAGTCAGTATCCTGAGAATGTGATCAGCTTGTGTTGGAATTTGTGTTTCACTGATGTATGTTAAAGCATTACTTGATCCCTGCTTTATCTGATCTAGCGTTTAACTTTTGGCATAATGAATACATATGAGTTGGAGAGAGGGGGAATATTTTTTTTTTCTTCACTATTATTCTAAAAGATTTTCCTAGCAGTACCACAGATGTTTAAGGAATTAACATTGAATTTTTGGATTAATCCATTGTCTGAAAAAGGTCTTACACCTGTTGCTCTGCGAACTGTGCTTCACCACTAACATTCCTTAAACGGAGAACTTGGTGCTCCCTCAAAGATGAATGGACAATGGGAGGCCCTATCACCTTCCTTTGTGTGTGTGTCTGTCTAGAACACAGTTGCTCAAACCTGGCTTGTATGACCTGTGACAATGTCCCCCGCTTTCTGCCAAGTCTTGTGTTTACTCAACAATAAAGTTGCCATCCCATGAAGGAACTAACGGTGATTAAATGCTTGATAAATATTTGAGCTATAGATTTGTACAGTCTCGTCCCCTTGACGTAATTTGTATCCCGGCATTGTCAGTTTGCCAGGATGAAGTATCTAACGTTGAAGATCTCAAGATGCAATCTCCATTCGTGTCCTCTTCATATATAAGCCAAACACGAATTAAACCCCTGAACAAAAAGTATTGATAAACTTTATTTATAGACTTATTTTTCGCATTTGAATAAAGACCATCTATTTGCTTTATAAGAGTGCAAATATATTGTAAATTCTTCTGCAGCTGTAAAATCTTCACCCTTTGTGTCTATAACCTAATCATTAAATAAGATTCATCTTCGTTTCCATAAATCTGCCTAGATGTCAGTAGAAAGTTGACCCACTATACAGTCTCTTCTAACTTGTTCACCATACTAAAGATAAGCAGTTTGAATTATATGACTCTGTAAAGGAGGTTGGATTAAAGTGTTACTGTCCTCTGCTGTCCCTACTTTCTCTCCTCCCTCCCCCCCCGCATGCTTTTAGGGATACGGCAAGCTTCTTTAGAAACAGTGCCAAGAATGAATTACCTTGAGGATAAAAAGAAAATTCTATGTCAAAATGTATAACATGTTTTCAGAACAACTTTATTTTTTAGTGCAGTGATTTTCTGATTCCAGACATAATTGACTGTCCACACAGTGAAACTTTTTGATTGAAATACAAAAATATGGATTAATTTGTACACATTCTTAAAGTACTAAAAATAAAAATAAAAAAAAAACACATTTTTGTTGTGTCCTATTTAAGTAAAATATTACTGTAGCAATGTTTTGGGGTTGTTTTTGGTTTGTTTTTTTCTCTCAAAGAATTGAAGCCTCCTGGGCTATCCGTACACCACACCTGTGTATGTCGGTCTCTAGTACCGCCTTCACATGATTTGCATGCATGTAGCAGGCAATGTAAGCAACAAACTTCCAATGTTCCCTGTGGGGTGGGTTCATGAGCTTCCATGCACAGATACACTATGCTGCAGGGAAGCTTTGAGAACCTAATCTGAACATTCTGTTAAAAGCGACACCAACACCCGAGTGTTGAGGGCCTAAATCAGACACCATGGGGTATGTTTACTAAACTGGAGGTTTGAAAAAGTGGAGATGTTGCCTATAGCAACCAATCAGATTCTAGCTGTCCTTTTTTAGAATGTACTAAATAAATGAAAGCTGAGAAGAGGGTCTGATAACTCCCCTACACCAATCCTATTGAATCTAGTGTTACTCAGGTTAAGCCGTACATGTGCTTCCACTACGTCAATAGGGAGTGAATTTGTGTACTAATGTCAATTAACAAAATGATTATCCTCATTTATTATAGTGTGCTGCATGTCAGCTTATAAAAGACCATACACAATGATTTTAAAAGATTTGTGGTCAAATTTAAAACTAAAGGCTACTAGACAAAGTACAGTACTTTAAAAACATTTTTATGTGTTTGAACCTATTCCATTTGGCAGCTTTAAGCAGAACTTGCGCTCATTTGTCCTATATAACGAATTGGCTTAAGAGTCACATCTTAATGTGTTTTCATTGTAGTACTATGTAATCTAACTGCCCTTGACTATATTTCCCACATTCACCTTCCTCAAGGTCTGTCGCATGAGTGTGTAGAGATGAACGCTGAGAATTACTGGTCTGGATAGCTTTGTTTTAGATCATCACTATTTCAAGGACACCACTGTTGGATGTGACAGCTAAAAGGGAAATAACCACACATTTCTTTACACCTCTGGAATATAGCAATGGCATTTTAGCAGTGGAGCTCCAAGCATGATCTAGCACTGGCTCGTGTGATTCTTCAAATCTGTATAAATATTCACAAAAGTGAAATAAAATTGTTAATTAAAAATATTAATGTTGCTTATTAAGCAAAATGTTTAGTGCCCTATTCAAACATTGCAGTGATTTTCAATCACTCAGCATGAGTGATTTTAATCCTGGGAGGGACTACAATACTACATATTTAACACCAAAATGTGTGAATTTGTTTACACTAAATAAATGATTGCTAAAATAGCCAATCTAAGCCGTGGTTTTGGCCTAATCATTTTGAATCTACTGTGCTGCTCGAGCTCATTGCACATGGACCTTTTCTTCCTTGCCTTGGCTGCCCCCTTATTGCTCTGTATCATTCCCTGAGACCATCACTGCTCTTAACATGTCCTTTAGAGCTCCATCTAGTGACATCTCTTATCTTCCTGACCTGGCCCTCTTTCTCTACTTGAGTCTGAACCAGTCACCCACCTGCAAGTTCCAGGCTTCCTGTTAGTAGGCCCTGCATCTTCTGTTTAAAGCTATCAGTCTCCACACCAGATCGCCCTCTGATTCAATCTGTTTTCTGACTTGTTTTGGTCATCCTCCTGATCGTTGTTCATGGACTTTTTACATCTCAGCTAGCATAGTACCCATTGTTTGCACTGTAATTTACTGTATCATGTACCTCAATTTAATTTCTCTATTCTGGTACTCTATTTTGATACCTCTCTGTAGACTGTATGCTCAAATCACTGTTAATTGAATCATATTTCTGTTGCCTCCCTTTCTGCCTTTTGTCACTTCCCTCTGCCCCATTCCTCTTCCCTACTGTGTTCTCTCACCCTGTGGCTCCCCAACTTAGTGCCCCCATACCCTCCATCCATCTCCTTCTCTCGCTTTCTCTCCTCTATTCATCTTTTCTTTCCTCTCCTTCCTTTTTCCTCATACCATCCCTCTTTACTCATGTGTTATACCTATACTCACCCCTTGCCCTATTCTTCATCTTAGACCCAGTGCACCCTTGCGTACCTGTAATCCTGCCAATCTCATCCATATTTCCCTTTACCGCCTTGCCATTACTGAAACCTGGCTATCCACCTCTGACACCACTTCTGCTGTTTTCTCATATGGGGGGGGGGGGGGGGGGGGCTTTCCTTCACCCATACGTCAGGCCTGTCTACTGTCTTGGCTCAGCGTGGGCATGACCCTTTTTCCCCACTTGCACTATCATCCCTCCTGAGCCTTTCTTTAAGTTCTCTTCCAATATCCTCTCCATATCCATATTGCAGTTATTTACCGCGCCCTGGCCTCACTTCCCAATTCTTGATAGATTTCTGACTAGCATCTCCTCTCCTTATCTCTCCCGTCACCCAAACACACTCACTTGGTGCAATCTTGACCCTGCTGTCTTCTTCCTTGAAACTCCCCTTTTCCCTTTATACAGACCTGTCCCAAACAGGCGACCTCCGTCTATGACACTGTCATCTGCCCTTGACTCTGCCTGCCCCACCAATTCTGTTTCCCTCTGATGTTCCAACCCCCAACTGTGGCACTCTAAACTTACAAGTTTCCTAAAACTATGTTCATAAAACGCTGAATGCCACTGGAGAAAATCTCGTTCTGGCAGATTTTCTTCATTTTAGGTTGATCCTCTTCTCTTACAGCTCTGTCCATTTCCTAGCCAAGCAATCCTCCTTTAAATCTCTCATAATATCTCAAATACCCATCGCTACTTTCAATTGCTTACCCCCTTCCACCCTCCATTGCTGACACTGACTTTGCTACATTCTTCACCTTAAATTGAGGCCATCAGAAATGAAATCTCCCACAAATTTGTACTGCCCCCCCTTGCTCTCCAACCATCACCTTATGTGCTCCACCTTGGATGAGTAAGTCTGTTACCTACCTATATTCCCCCCCCCCCCCATTACCTGCTCCCTAGATCCCCTTCACTCCCACCAAGCCCACCTATTCAGCTTATCTCTCTCCTCTGTTATCCTCCCCTCATCCTTCAAAAGTGCTATTGTCTCCCCCATTCTTATAAAAAAAAAAATGTGATCCCACCACCCTGTCCAATTATTGTCCCATCTCTCGCCTTCATTTTGCTTCTAAATTGCTCAACTACTCTCACTAATTACCTCTCCAACAACTTCATCCTCGATTCTCACCATTCTGGTTTCCGCCCCTCCACATAAACCGCCCTGGCCAAAGTCCCTAATGACCTTCTATCTGCCGAATATAAAGGCCACTACTCCCATCTTGTTCTCTTGGACCTATCTGCTGCCTTCTATACAGTTGATCATCCTCTACTGCTGCACTGCTCTTCATTGGCATTTCTGACACTGTCCTCTCTTAAATCACCTACTATCTCACTAACCGCTCTATCTGTTTCTACCCCTGGCTCCTCCCCATCTTCCCACTTCCCATTTGCATTCCCTTAGTGCTCCATTCTTGGCCCTCTGCTCTTTTATTTGTACATCTCTTTTTCACTTATTAGTTCTTTCAACCTCCAGTACTAGTCTATTCTGATGATACCCAATCCTACCTCTCTTCTCCTGACCTCCTCTTCTATCCTCACTAAGGTGTGCTTCTGTCTCTCTGCAATCCCTTCTTGCATGTCCCAATACTTCCTAAAATTAATATGGACAAATCTGAACTTATAGTCTTCCCTCCCTCAGTAGACTCCTTCCTATTCATCCTCTCCATCACTATTGGTAATACCATAATCTATTTTCCCCAAGTTTGATGCCTGGGTGTCCTACTCGACTTCTTCCTCTTTCATCCTCCTCATCCAATTCCTTATCTAACTCTGCTGATTCCATCTCCGCAACATCGCCTGTGTCAGTCTCCCTCTCTATTGATGCCACTAAAACGCTTATCCATTCTCTGATCATCTCCCGCCTTGATTACTGCAACTTCCTCCTTACTGGTATCCCCAGCTCCCGTGTCGCCCTTCTTCAGTCCATACTCAATGTTGCAGCCCAACTGATCTTTCTCTCTCGCCGGTCTACATCTGCTTCGCCTCTCTGTCAAGCACTGCACGGGCTGCCCCTCCGCTATAGAATCCTCTTCAAATTCGTCTCACTTACAAAGCCCTCTCCAACTTCACTGCTCCATTTGTCTCCAACCTCCTCTTAATTAATACTATGGCTAGCCAATGACTGCCGCCTCCCCTCCCATCTGATTATCACTTATCTCGCTCCTTGCATTCAAGATTTATCTTGTACTGCCCCCCTTCTCTGAAACAGTCTCCTTCGTTCTATCAGGCTTTCTCCTAGCCTAGAAATCTTCAAGAGATTCCTCAAAACCCACCTGTTCAAGAAAGCCTACCCTTCATCTGTCTAACTTCCTCTGGCCCCTCCTCAACCTGCCTCTGCATGAACTTTCTTCACCAATCATGGTTCACCTCTCCCTCTTTCTTACACCCTCCTTATTCTGCCATCTTGTTCATCTCTCCCTACAGAATTCTCATCTCCTCACCCTGACTTTGTGTTTCCTGTGCGTTTGCTCTCTCCCCTTTATATTGTAAGCTCCCACAAGCAAGACCCTCTAACCAACATGTCCTCCTCCTGTTTGCCTCTGGCTCTGCAGTCTCATTTTGCACCTTGACACTATCCTCCTGCCCTTGGTTCTCCTCCTCTTCCCTGTCCTCCCATCCCCATCACTGCATTGACCCTGTTAGTTGTGCCCATACTGCTGTGCACATGTTCAGCCTGTTTAGTTCAAGCCTCTTCTCCCTCCCCTTCCTAGTTTCTCAATGCTCTCAAACTCCTTGTTGCCTCATTTCCCTATGCACCAGTTCACAGCTGTAATGATTTTATTGCACTTTGTTTTTGTTTTTGCTCTGCCCTATATGCCGTGTTCTGTTTTGTCCCATGCTCTATGCACACAGCTGCAGACCCTTTGTGGCACCATACAGTGGTCAAAGTGAAAATTTAGAAGTGGCGGTATGAAAAATGTAATGGGAATTTAAATATTTTATAGTTTTACAATGAAGACAGTAGAAGTGACGGTGTGGCATACCATAGTATACACCCCCACTTCCACCACTGACGCCATATAAAGAAAAGAGAATAATTATCTTTACATTAACTTTGTACTTACAGCCTTTTCACAAGTTCCATGCCTGAGACTGTGGCAGTTTCATAGCCGTAAGATTGTGTTTAGCTTTACCACTGAGCCAGAATCCACAATAGGGACACTGTTGTTCTGAGGTATTCTGTGTTTTCTATTATGCAAATTATATACACAAACAGCTGGTGTTAAGTCATGAATTTTTAACATATACATACTCTGTAAAATGTTGCACAAACCCTCACACACACCCCAAAATCTGCAGCAGGTTTACTTTTTTTAGGCAACATCTGTGCCAGGTACGTGAACTTTGAGTATTTAGTTGCTTAGTGTAAGTATCCAAAATGTGTAATTGTAAAACAAGTTGATGGCCTGATGCTGCCTACCAAGAGGATAATGCATCTTGGTGTTTACATCAGTGTCTGCATTGTAACACACATCCAGCATACCCGGGGCCTGTTTATGAGAGAGATGGTCCGCACACAGGGTAATAGTTGTCCACTGTGAACTGCATTCACCAACATTTCCAAGAGTGATCCAATAAATCTAAATCAGATTATTTTTGGACTTGACTTTAATTTTCAGGCCATCAGCACTTCCCAAATGCCCAATATTGTATTGTGTGGCCAGCATAGTTCCCTAACACTTGTTTAAAATTAGAGTGCACTATGTGACAGAAGAAGCGCTAGCAGGAAGGACATTAAATGGCTCTTGTTATTCTATTCTTTAATACTTATTCGGCAACGTCCCTGTTTCTGAATAAATACAATTAACCAGAGAAGTCAAAACACACATCAATACAACGTGCAGTGAAGTGAACATATAAAAGTACCTCCGTTTCAGTGAATGGACAGCGTGGGATAACTTTGTAATTGGTGAGCTCAGACATCACAATGATGTTAGTTATTTTGCATAGATATTTATGGGTATCTTATTGTCTTGTATACATTAGGTAATAACATTAATGAATTGCATAAATATCAGTAAGGTAGTGTCTGTTATGTCATTGGGTTCTCACAAAAGGGCTGCATAGTGGCTCAGTAATGTGGAGGTTGAAGAGTGTAGACTTAAATTTCCACCCATATACAACTTAATTTAAAATATATTCAGTTCTGATAAGCTCATGCAACTTATATAGTTGTGGATGTTGTTAGTTGCTCCTGTGTTTTTATATTTAGAGATTTTAATAATGCAGTAGGATTAAAATAAATCAATTTTGGCAGCTGTATCGGTTCTGCAAAATATATCAATCGTGTTCTGCAGATGAGCTCATGAGGTTTCGGATGATGGTTGTCTGTTTTACCCAGGTTGTTTAATAGTTTACTGTGTTTGTCCTCAATTGTAAAGCGCTACGGAATATGTTGGCGCTATATAAATAAATGATGATGACATGCCAAGTCCCTATAGAAAGGATATATCTACTGATGTATTAATTGATTGATTATGTTTTTGTTTAGTTTTGGGGATTAACCGGTACAGAAAGTTTTTATTATTATTCATTGCTTAGCAGACCAGAGCTGGAAGAATGTTAATGTATTATACATGACGTATTGTGCTTGTGTAATGTTTTCTTCTAAAATAGTTTTGTAAAACTTTTTTTTTTCTTTCAGCATGACAATGTCAATATATGATAAATATGTACAATTGTGACAAATTCAACTAAACAAAACACAATTTGAGCCGCATTGTTGAGTATGTAAACTTTGTGTTATAGAAGAGTGTTTAGTAACTTAATAGGAAAACGGGAAAGGTGGGGAGGGTGTAAACCAGGCCTGTCCAACCTGTGGCCCTCCAGATGTTGTTAAACTAAAAGTCCCAGCATGCCCTTCCAGCTATCAACTGGTTGTCTACCGGCAAAGCATGCTGGGGCTTGTAGTTTAACAACATCTGGAGGGCTGCAGGTTGGACAGGCCTGGTGTAAACACAGTAGAGCAAGCCTAGCCAACCTGTGGCTCTCCAGGTGTTGTGAAACTACAACCCTCAGCATGCTTTGCCATTAGATAGCCTGACAATAGCTGGCAGGGCATTCTGGGATATGTAGTTTCACCTGGAGAGCCATAGGTTGACCGAGCCTATAGTAGGGAGATGTATGAGGATGGAGTGTGGGGAAAGGAGTATTTATCATACAACAATTATTTCTGGAACCTAACTTAGGAGAGTTGTGTATAATGGCTCTATCCCTAGAACAATAGTTCACATATCTGTATAAATGTATCTGCTTTGTCATTTAGAAGATAAGTTATCTTTTCCATAGCTGCTATAAACCAGGTTCTGTTTTAACAACTTGTATAGGAGGAAGTATATGTTGTTATGGACTGCTAATTTATCAGAACCTCTATTTAGATTACAAACAGTTTGGCAAAAGAGCGCCCAAACAGATATTTATCTGTAGTTTGTTTGACAGGCACCATGTACCACCTTGAACAGATCTTATACATATTTTCCTTAATTAAAATGAAGATGGAGAACTTAGCCACCCTCTGTCTAATTTTTATCCAGGAATCATCTCACAGTCTGTGCCATATTTCACCAGAGGCTCTGATTTAACAAATCAACATATTGTAGCATATGGAAATAATACCTTTCTCATGGATGAATAATACAATTTTCTCTCAAAGGGGATAAGAGTTCTGAACAGGTGACCCCTTGGTAGTGTTTGTAGAAATTAACAAACATCTAAATACTTACAGTATTTACAGTCTAGGTCGGGAGATGTTGGGTCTCTTGGATATTGAGGTTAAAGTGTGCTCCATCTATAAAGTCGTTGTGAACGGATGGGCTTACTTTGCCACCTGGTCTGTAGGGAAAAGGGAGGAACAAAAGCATGTTTTTCCTGCACAGTTTATCTGGGTTTCCTTCTCACCGTAAGTAACCGACTGTTACTGACCACTCCTACTTGTGTCACCTGCCACCAGACACTTGCTGACTGCGAATGTCATCTGTTCTATAGTTGTGTAAGAGAATTCGACTGCCACCACTAGTCTCCTCTGTGGCACCCAGAACCGCTTACTTCTGGGGAAGCTGTTATAGCTGCTGCAGTACCTCTTTGCTGTGGACTGACTGGTACCTCCTGACCGTTTACTATGGATCAGGACTTCTGGGTAGCGGGCAGAACATTGACACAGAGATGTTGGGTTCATCACAGGACAGCCAGGAAACAGGTTAGATTGTAAGCTCTTCTCTGTTGGTCACAGGATACAGCAGGCAATAGTCTCAGGCAGAATCTTCAAGTAGTGATCTTTTATTGCTCAAGAGCCCTGACAAGGACTTTTACACGCTAGTTTGAGGTACTGGCGATTCTCCAGAAGTTGCAGATGGAATGATACATTACATGGTCAAACAGTGCTCTTTTTATACAGTTTTTCAGGCCTACCCTGGCAGGAGGTAACCCAGCCCCTGTCTTAACTGGCACTGTAGTGTCTGAGATTTTACATTGAATGTTTTCCATCTGTATACAATAGTCACTAATCTTGCATTTAACACAATTTAAGTTACAAAATTGACATAAATCTGTGATATCCTAAATTACTTGAACCCTGAGTCTACAGAGATAGAAAGTCCAATAGCATGTCTAATTACCCCCCTGCCGCGTGTCCAAGCTAAACAAGTGTTGAAAAGGTCTAATTAACATGACATTTTCTTCCTTCAGACAGTGCAGAAAACACATTTACTCCACACATATGCCTACTGCCTCATAAATCAGTACATTTCTACTACCAAAATATAACATGGTATAAAAAAATCAGTACATTTGCAATGATATAAATTGATGTCTACTTATTTCGTCAGTAGACGGCCACTAATTAAAATAAATTTATACAATAAATTATTTCTACGTGATCCAGCCACAGTCATACACTAAGTTGGGACCATGTTTCAGTTTCTTCCATGAGTGGGGTTGTACAGAAGAGGATCGCCAAATCCTTACTCCCAAAGAGGCTAACATGGACACAAATGAGGCCACTCCTGTACTATCTGTTTTAATCTGCACTCATATTTAAGGTGTTGGCAATTTAAACCATGCCAAAAGTGGTCTTAAATTGGTGACATGATAATATTTCTTAATATTTGGCAATCCCCTGCCAATGCCAGTAGTGCATTGTAGTAGTATCTAATCAAGATAATGGGCCTGATTCATTAAGGATCTCAAATGAAGAGGATACTCATTTCAGTCTCCTGGACAAAACCATGTTACAATGGAAGGGGTGCAAATAAGTGTTCTGTTTTACACATAAGTTAAATACTGACTGTTTTTTCATGTAACACACAAATATTTGATAGCTTATTTGTACACTGAAATTTAAAGTTGATATTTGTGTGTTACATGAAAAAACAGTCAGTATTTAACTTATGTGTAAAACAGAACACTTATTTGCACCCCTTCCATTGTAACATGGTTTTGTCCAGGAGACTGAAATGAGAATCCTCTTCATTTAAGAACCTTAATGAATCAGGCCCAATAATCTTAGTCTAGGAGGTTTTCCTAACCAGATACATTTTGAGATTCTCTAGATTTTTGCATTTGTTTAATAACATACTCAGACACGTGGACAGGAATTGTTTGAAAATAATATAAAATCCTCAGGAGCACATTCATTTTAATTGCTACTATTCACCTAATCCCAGAACCTTATTAAGGTCTCATGGGGCCCTAGGCAAGATAGTAGTTTAGGCACCTTGTCTGTCCTCCGGTGAGCTCAGGTAACACTTGGTTTAATCTAGTACCTAGAATTTTGAGTTTGGATCTTTACCAACCTTATGGCTTAAAGTAATTCTAGCCTTTAATGTTTGAGGTGACAGTCGCTTACCTTCCATAATGTTAAGTAAATTACATGAATGAGGAAGCAGGATGCATTCAAAAGTTTTATAATAAGTATCTGTAAAGCCACCTTGGCCTGGGGCTTATCCTGTCTTTTGTCCTTGTATTGCATCAGCTATTCCTTCAGAGCATATCTTCCTCCCCAATTGCTATACCCTGCACCGATTTAGCCTAGGCAAGCGACACCCCAGCAGGAATTAGTTTATTTCCTTACATTATCTTAAATTGTGTTTTGAGTTAAATAAAAGGAAGTATTTTCATAACTATTTCTGCTGGGTCAAATATAACAGTGCCGATCTTGTTCTTAACAGAATATTTATATATGCAATTTTTGTTCAAAGTTTATGGGCCAATAGTTTTCCTTTCTATAATAATTCTGCTTCAGCCGTCTTAAGTTCCTCTATGTGGAGGCAGATATAAGAATATTTAGTTCCCCTCCCACCTTCAAAAGACTATCCACATCCTGCTTTTTAAATGTATTTTTATATATACTTGCATTTTTTTGCCTCATTCTCGTTTAATATGGGAGTCTGTATTAAAGATTACCTCGAATTACAGCTCTGTGGGCATCCCAGTGGGTCATATTACCTATATCTTGTGACTTTTTTAAAAATAAATATTACTCAAGTGGTTTAATCACTTTATCTTGCAATAAAGATTTATTTAAGCTCCAACTAGAAAGCATAAAAGAAGAAACGCCTGTAAATCTCATGTATTACAGAGAAGGACATATAATTCTTTAGCTAGAGGATACAGGCCCTACAAGAATCAAACAATAAGTGATTCTTCAGTAGGACGTGCAATGCTTACTTGCAAAGGCAGAAGAATAAGAAGAGTTCTACATTGATCTAAGTTTCCATTCAATATAGTATTCTGCCATTATAAGTTCCCCCTTTCTATACTGTGTTTTTTTATTTTTTTTTTATTTTTTTTATCAAAGCTGGAATAAAAGGGAGCCCAGTCTTGATTTTGGTCATAAATATTCACAAAGGTGACAGGGGAGTTATCTAAAGTGCCTACCAATATGAAAATACAATAGATGGCTTGTGAATATAATGCCCCCCCCCCCTTTTATTCTGCCTTGCTTGAAAGACAATATGTTACTGTCAGGCGCGGGCTGGCACAGTTCAGCCCGGGGGGCGCACAGGCGGCCGCATCGCCTGTCATGTGATGCGGCCGCCTGTGCGCTGACATTGATGACGCGGCCACATCGCTTGTTTTGTGATGCGGCCACAGGTAATATTAAAGCAAAAACATGCATCCTCCGGGGGAAGGGGGGGCGGGGGGTGGCGGCCCGAACAGGGGTTAGACTGAGCGGCCCGGGGGACCGATGCCCCCCTGCCCCCCGGCCCAGCCCGCCCCTGGTTACTGTGAAAGGTGTCAGTGGTGTTACAGTCTTATGCATGCAGGTATACACTTATATGCAGGTAGGTTCTTATATGCACTGTATAGTCGATGCGGGAGATGATGAGTGCATGAATTAAAGGTTTTGCAGTGTCCTGTATGAGATATGTGCGTATTCTGGAAATGTTTATTAGATGTATGTAACATGATGTAAATATAGAGTTCATGTAGGAAGCAAAGGATAGTTGTGAGTCAAGGATTACACCTAGACAGCGAGCTTGTTGGGTGGGATTTATGGTCATGTTGTCAACAGAAATAGAAATGTCAGGCAGGAAGCTTCTATTGGTGGGTGGGAATATTATTAACTCTGTTTTTTAAAGATTGAGTTGGAGTTGGCGAGAAGACATCCAAGATGAAATGGCAGAAAGACAGTCAGTAACGCGGGACAACACAGATGGTGAGAGATCAGTAGAGGATAGATAAATGTGTGTATCATTCGCATAACGATGATACTGAAATCCAAAGGATCAGAGGTGGATACAGAGAAATTAACAGTGAAAAAGCAATTAGAAAAGTAGGATAAGAACCAGGATAGGAGAGTACCTTGAAGACCTATGGATTGTAGCGTTTGTATGAGGAGAGAACAGACAACAGTGTCAAATGCAGCAGAGAGATCCAGGAGGATTAGAAGAGAGTAATGGCGTTTAGTTTTAGCTGTGATCAGATCATTGACAACCTTGGTCAGCGCAGTCTCTGTGGAGTGTTGAGCGCGAAAGCCTGACTGAAGGAAGCCTGTGAGGCGAGTGTAGGCAATTCTCTAGAGAAGTTTGGAAGTGCATGGGAGCTGAGAGATGGGTTACAATTTTGTTTTGGTTTTTTTTCAGAATAGGAGTAATCACTGGGTGCTTGAATAGTGATGTAAAGATAGATGACAGATTTTAGTTAGAGGTGGAATTGAGCACAGGAGATACAAGTAAGATCAAATGGGTTTTAAAGAACAAATCTCAAAAAATAAAAGATGGTATATTTACAAAAATGTCCATGTCTAGGATGCTAAAATACAATGTTAGAACTGATATATATCTCTTGAGTAGATATCCAAAGGGAGAGAACCAGCTGTAATGTGTGTGTGTGTGTGTGTGTGTGTGTGTGTATATATATATATATAAAGAGAGAAGGGACAGGACGCCAAAATAGTTTAGTACTGTTAAGATAACGATACTAATAGTACAATGTGCTTACCAATAGATTGAATATTACATGTGTGTTAGAAATGTTTTCAATAATCCAGATCTCAAAGCAGATTCAGAGATAGGATGATCAAGAGCATATAGTGCAGAAAAGAGTGTATAGACTTCATGCTTATACCATATACACCGAGCCCCTCCAATGGTGAATGTGCATGCCAGAAATAAGAACCTTATGGCTTATCTGTTTGTCGTCATGAAATCCTCACATATTCACTGTTGCTCTTGTATACAAAATATCAGATAAAAGCCAACATAGTGTAGTAATTTTAGTACATAGGTTTAATGCACATAGAAGCATATAGTATCACACTCGCATTTATAATAAAGGGATAAGCTTATCTGAAATATTGCCTTGTGCGTTGATCCTATGACCTATTAAGTTTGTTTCTGTATTTAAAACGGAGATGACCTGGCACTTGTGAAGTGCCCACGGGGGGAGGGGTGGGGGGATGTCCGAGCGCCCAAACGCTGCAGGGGGGAAAAGCCCCTGACTTCGTGTGCAGGGCACTCGTTTTGCTGTAAGGGAAAGGGGGAGAATACGGGAGGGACAGCTCCACAAGGTGAGTGCACCAGCGCTCTGACGCTGGCAACAGATAAGCCTACTGACAGCCATATCAGTGTGTCCCTGCAGGTCTGAATCTGACCGCATATGTGTGAAAACACTCATACGGTACTCAGGCTGTATTTCCATACCCCTTCCCTCCCCCGTTCCACTCATCTCTTAAGGTACAGTATAGTCTCTGGCGATTGCGGTACTCAACCAGGTCAGAGGATTGTAGGAGCTCTGGAGTTCCAGAAGTCCTCTTGTAGCCCAGGTCTGTGTTGCCACTTAGGGAATATTCCACTGGGTTTTTTCCTTGTGGGATAAGGTTGACTCTGGATGCAGTGGTGGTCAGTCTGGTCCTCATTTAGATCAGCCTGATAGGCCAGAGTAAAGCACAGGTTCTTGTGATGACAAGTAGGGGCTCGGAAAGTATGCATCTAACTTCAGATAGGGCTTTGGGGCCCCTAAGTGAAGTATGCTAGTTATATTGCTTTTTTAGAGATATAGTGGGTTTAGAAGAAACTTTATAACAGTTCTCTTGCAGAGCACAAGTGAAATAAACCCATCCTTCTAAAAATAAAATAACTCAAGGATATAATAACATTCTGGGGACAATTGTGAAAAATGGAATACAGGTAATTGCAAAAGGGTTACTGTAACACATATCAACCAGATATTCCTAAATGCTACTAGAAAATGATAGAATTTGACTTGTTGCTTTGAGTTACCTGTGCGCCAGTTTCATTAACTGTCCCTTCTTGTATTTTCAAATGTAGCTGTGTGTGTCATACTAGTATTTAAACAACAATCTGCATAGTATATCTGTAGGGTGGACTGATGGCGAGGAAGGCAGAATAAAATAAATAGATATGAACCCTTATGTAAGGAAGATTTAATATTGTAACAGTGATTGTGTAAGTATGATAAAACAGATAAAGCCACGTAGCACTCTCTCAAGCACAGGTAAGCACCCTTGTCATTAGTATGACTATTACCATGCTATTTGCTGTAGTTGCATCATACTTGGATGTTTATGAGATCTAAACAAACTGTATATGTTGGTGCTGTACACAGCAACACAGATGGGCAGTATTCCATTCACCTGTCAGCTCTGGGTTGAAAAAAATATTCATATTGTAATGATATATAGCATATCACACTTAAAGGTCTCAAATGCTTTGCTAATTGTCCCCAGACTGTATCTAAAGTCCCGAAGTATGCAGCAATTGAAGTAGGTCTGGTCTTGTGCTGTGCAGTCGCTTAAGGTGGGTACACACTACACAGTTTTCATCCAATAATCGGCTAAATCAGCCTACATACGACCACTCGTTCAAAAGTCGGGTCAGTGTGTGCAGTGACACGATGGTCGAAAGTCTATCCAAATGGACGATTATCGCCTCATTTGGTTGGTCGTACCGTTTAATATTTTCGTTCCAATCTCGTTTCCCTTGTGTAGTGTGTATAAACTTCCGACCGATCCACAACAGTGAGTACGAAATTACATTCATTGCTCACGACAACATGGCTGTAAAAAGTCGCTAAAGGGACGTCCTCTCTTCCCTTTATCATCCTAAACAAGGCTAGTGTGTATGCAGTCCATGGACCGAGCGATCGGAACATCGATCGCATGTAAAATGGCTCGGCATAAAAAGTTGGTTGAAATTTCTGTAGTGTGTACCCAGCTTTACTTGACGTATCATAGTGCATGGTACCCCATTCGCTGTGGCCCAGTTCTTTGTCTACGGCTATGGCGTGAGTGTGGAATCTGCTATAACAATGTCCACTTAATAATTAGGTGTCCGGTTGCGTGGCAGCATGGTTTTGTTTTATTTTTTAAATATGATTTTATTGTATGGTTTCACAATCCGAAAGAAGCAAACAAATCCGTGGGGATGGGGGGACAAAATAAAAAAAAAGAGGGGAGAGAAGATGAGAATGAAGTATCAGATATACATAAACAAAGTCAGGACATCATATCATAGACAAGGAGTAACACATACGTGACTAGATAGGATTGAATAGATACTTATGTTTTCATTAATTTAGATGATCATAAAGAATTTCAGGAAAGGAGAGGGTGTTAGTAGAG
The DNA here is from genome assembly GCF_038048845.1 of Mixophyes fleayi. NCBI lineage: Eukaryota > Metazoa > Chordata > Amphibia > Anura > Limnodynastidae > Mixophyes > Mixophyes fleayi. Next base: position 92,380,386 of record NC_134403.1, on the reverse strand, counting down.
GGGGGAGGAAGGGGGATAAGAGCAAACAACCAGCATAGTTCTCAGGATACGGAAGAAGAAGCAACAGTGAAAGAAAAAAGAAATCATAACGTGCCAAAGAAATCAGTCCAAGTATTCTAACCAGAAAGAAACTGGTTGGTGCGATCACGGATCAGGCTAGTGATGTGTTTTAGTTCACACACTTGACAAACATACTTGATGAGGGCTAGAATTATGGGGTGTCAGAGAACTTCCAGTTCTGGGCGATCAGAACCGCCGTGAGGATGTGTCCAGCAAGTTTCCAAATCTGCCTAGGCAGGACCTGATTAAGGGTTTTGGCCGCCCTAAGCTAATACACCCATCACGCCCTCCAACCGCCCCCCACTACCAATGTATAGGCGCATAGAAATTCTCCTGAATATGAATATTAAGGAGTATTCTCCAGTGTTCAAATTTAGACAGATCTTTTTTTATTTTTAAATACCCCCTCAGCCATTTAATTACCCCCTTGGCCATTTTTATTACCTTCCCCCCTGCAGTTCTTTTCATTACCTCCCTCCTACAGCCATTTTTGTTAACCCCCCTGCTTCCTTTATCCTTAACCCCCACCCCTGCAGTAGTGACACCCTGCAACCATTTTCCTCTTCTACATTTCTACATGATAGGCAGCCTGCCGTTTGCTGTTAGCTACCTGTCAGCTAAAAAAATTGATTAAAAAAATATTAAATGCCCGCGGCGCTGTAGTTGTCATTTGAGTTCACCGTCATTCTGCAGAAGAACGTCATATGCAGTAATTAAAAGACAAATATTTGGTTTGGCATTCTCTTTTTAATTACAAAAGAAATATGTTTTGAATTAGATTAAAATAAGAAAATATAGTTTGGTATTCCTTTTAGATTACAAATTAAAGGCAATTATTTCCCATTGGCTTAAAAGAACAAAATCTGGTTTGGCATTCTATTAGCATTACAGAATTCCCCTTGAATTAAAAACAGCAGGAATGCCATTTAATTATGGCGGTGTAAAAAAAGTGGTGAATAAGGGTATCGGGTAGTATTTATTTATATAACATGGATTTTTAAAAAAGTATGTGTGTTTTTTAAAAAAACAGACAAAAAAAACCTTTTTATACTGTATAATGGGTTTTATGGGCCCCTTAACATTGTACACAGATAATTGGGGTGGCAAAGTTGGCACCCAGAGGTCTTGGGAAGAGCCACAGCACTTTTCAGTGCTCTGCTGGTAGTCTTTGGGAGGAGGGGGCCTGCTTGTTGTCCCTCTTCCTCCCTAATACCACTTTCAGATTGCCGCCCCTGCAATATACCAGGTATATGAACCCAGGATATTGCCCGGAGACAGAGCCTCCGACCCCGGCAAATTCCCGGGTAGACCATGTTCACACTGAACACGGGTCTTCCCGGTTCTCCCTGGCAACATCACAAGAGGAGCTCTGATTGGCTCCTCTTCTGATGATGATTTTTTTTTTTTTTTTTTTTTTTTACTTTTCAATGGTGTTCGGGGAGACTCAGGTTGAAAAACCCGGGTCTGACCATTTACACTGGCGGCTACCCGGGACTAACCCTGCAAAAGACCCAGGTCTAATTCCCGGGTCATCCGACCTGGGTAGATGCCCCTGGATCCATTCACACTGAGCCTAGACCTGGGCAAAATCTCGGGTCTTATCGGCAGTGTGAATAGGGTATTAGATGCTCCAGCCCTATGCTGACCAGGCTGGGGCTGCTTTCCACGTTCACAGGGGGACCCCATGCTCATTGTCACTTTGTTTTACTGGGAATCAACATAGACTTTATAGCATTGGTGCAGGCTCTAAATGTATTACTTGCCAGTGCCTGTCAGGAAGTGAGGTTGTGAGCTGTGCATGCTGGGAAATTCCAGTTCTCTGTTCTGTAGTCTAGCTCTGTATGGCATGCTGAGTTATGTTCCACTACTGAGAGTTGTCACTCCAGTCATTCCACACCCACAGCTACACTGGGCAATGGATTATAGGGAGGGTATGGCAAAGCCCAATAACTAACAAAACTTCCCCCATTAATTTAAATAGCTCATTTATTTTAATGGGGTTTCTACATTCTGGAAACTATTGAAATGAATAGTCTATTGACAAAACTGTGAAAAGCTTCTTGCTGCTTGTTTCTGGAAGCATTTGCAAACGCATGAAAATGCATTCAATGCATATGGGTATAATGTGTGTGAAGCACATAACAAAATGCATGCACTGATGCATAGCATTTATATACATTTTCACATGTTGCAAACACAACACCAGTGGGGAACCATTCTTAGTCATAGTTGCTAAATTTTTGGGAGCTCTCACGGACTACCGGGAGGGCAGAACAACTTCCCAAATCATGGCAGCTTCGTTGGTGAAGTGGGTGGGGGCGGAGCTAATCCATCGCATCCTCCTGGCTTAAATGAGTAATGTTTAGGAAGAGGAGCCAAATGACGCAATTAGTGTGGCCACGTCCTCCAGACATGGCCAACTTTGAAGATCTCCTGGGGGGCTGATCTCCAAAGTTGGCAAGTATGTTCTCACTTGTATATACTAGTGCATGGTTTTGCAATGGCAGCAACAGAGAATGGCATATATTCTTGTATCACTTTATACACAATATTATTCATAGCTCTTCATTAAAATTAATGTGACTGCTGCTTAGTAGCAATTTCATCCAGCAGGTTTATGTTCTGCCCTAGAAATAAGAAATATAAATACATGTATAAATGTTACTATAATTAAAGTTCCAAAACAGTTAAATGTATTTATTGGGGTGAGATTAATCCTCTTTATGATGGCACAATCAATTACTAATTTGATGAATGCCTGCAGTCATGTTAACTAAATAGTTAATTTTGATTCCTAATGAACGCATTAGTGAATATATAAACCAGACAATGTATGTACTAAGAGTGGACCATGGATAATTTGTGCAATGTGTAAATATTCCTAATAACAGCACTAATGGTACATGCTCCAACAACTACAATGCTTGCTAGGCATTTTTGTTAGCCAATCAGCCACATACGCAGACATTTGCTACTAACATGAATTATTTTAACATATAGGGCCTGATTCATTAAGAAACTTAAATTAAGAAGTTTCTTATTTAAGTCTCCCGGACAAAACCATGTTACAATGTAAGGGGTGAAAATTAGTTTTCTGTTTTGCACATAAGTTAAATACTGTCTGTTTTTCATGTAGCACACAAATATCAACTTTAAATGTCAGTGTACAAATAAGCTATCAAGTATTTGTGTGCTACATGAAAAAACAGCCAGTATTTAACTTATGTGCAAAACAGAAAACTAATTTTCACCCCTTACATTGTAACATTGTTTTGTCTGGGAGACTTAAAAAAAGAAACTTCTTAATTTAAGTTCCTTAATGAATCAGGCTCATAGTAAACAATTTGGCTGTGCGCACTGAAAAAAAAGTTTACACATTGCAGATAGCAAATACATTTGGTTGCTTAGGAACAGAAGTGATGCAACTAGGTACCAAAGTGTCACAAGGCAATATCTTCATCAGACATCACATCACTTCTGACCCTTACACTCCCAGTTCTGAATCATCATACTTTCCTACTAGAACAAACAAGAATAGCAATATTTATTAAGCACTGTTTGAGGCAAAATGTTAATTGATAAAGCAACTATGTTGCTTTAAATGTGCAATCCCCCATAGGAGTTGCTTTGTTTGTTTGCTGTTTGTTTTTTAAATATCAGGCTTGTACTTCTTTCACATGAAGCTGAAGATTATTTTTCCAGGAGGCTCTCCAATAACACAGGGTTCCATTTGAAAATCAATCTGTGTGGTAGATTTATTCGGTCTCTTTTCTGAGCCAATCAGGAAGTGAGCTCCTTGGTGGTCATGTGATAACAGAGTAAAGAGGTGGTGGGAGGCATTTTCTATGAATATTTCAAGCCTCTCTACTCACTACATCATATGTCATCATCAACATTTACTTATATAGCGCCAGCAAATTCCGTAGCTCTTGACAATAAAACAATACTGGGTAATTCAGACAGAGCGGTAAGAGGGCCCTGCTCGCAAGCTTGCAATCTATGTGACAAGAGGAGTTTGATACAGTACTACATATTACATATTGTTCCAGCCAGATTGCAAAGTTAAAAATTGCTTAGTGAGCTATTTGATCCAGTCACACAGCAATGTTGGTCAAAGGGTTGTTTTCTTGTATGAACTGTGTAAAGGGGTAGCAATAGGTTACCCTAGGGAGGATAAGAGGGTGGTTGAGGAATTTGATAAGCTTCCCTGAAGAGATGGGTTTTCAGAGAACGCTTGAAGGTTTGAAGACTTGAGGAAAGTTTTATTATGCAAGGGAGGGAACGCCACAAAGTGGGTGCAGCCCGAAAAATGGCCTATAACCGGAAATGTGAGATATTTTGAGACAAGTGAGGAGATGTATGTTGGCGCAGTTTTGTTGATGCCCTTGTACGTTAGTAGAAGTATTTTATATTGGATTTGGTGAAAAACAGGCTACCAATGTAGAGACTGACAAAGTGACTTAGTAGTGGGAGAACAATTTGCATGGAAAATCAATCAAACTGCTGTATGCAAAATAGATTATAGGGGTGACTGTTTGATTCGGGGAAGACCAGTAAGGAGGGAGTTGCAATAGTCAAAGTGGGAGATGCTAAGTGCATGAATGAAAGTTTTGCAGTGCCTTGTTTGAGATGTGTGTGTATTATGGAATTGTTTTTTAGCTGTATGTAACATCAGTTAGATATACAGTCGATGTGGTAAACAAAGCATAGTTCTGAGTCAAAGATTATACCTAGGCAGCGGACTTGTGGAGAGCAATTTATTATCATGCTGTCAACAGAAATAGAAATGTCAGGTATGTAAATTCTGCTGGAGTTTGGGAATATTAGTCAATTGTTAATGTCATGTGACTGTGGTTGTCACTGTAATCATAAGACATTTATCAAACTGTAAATCATTAATAGCAGAATCAAAACCCAGAGGAAAATGAACACCCACATGTGTCTTCTTACAGGTAACTAGAATGATATATAGTTAACAACACATCTAAATGTAAGAGAGAATGCACTTTTAATATATAAAATGAAATGGCACATAAGAGATGCAAATGCTAGTGGAGACACAACAACAGATAAGTACTCATAATAAAATAATGTTTGTAGGAATTTACTACTTTCCACAAATCAATCTTTAAACTAAGCCTTATTATTTATTGATGAAAGTGTAGATTTGAGTGAGTTGTGACTTACTGATACAGCAATATTCTTGTGCACACGAGGCTGAATAAATTCATGTTTATCAAGGGTTAAATGAGTTTTTGCCACTGATTTCTCAGTGCATTTACAGAGATGGGATTGCTTGCACAGAATATAGTTGAAACCGGCCTGGTCCCAAGGGGTTTCTGGGCATAAGAGCGGACACCAAAATGGAATAACTAATTTAGCATATTTTAATAAGTAGTGTTTCAAAGGGTTAAATAACTGGTGATTTCAGAGGGCTAAAAGATGTCAGGCAACTGATTTATACAGTACATACACACACATAGGAGTACGCTGCATTTAATACAGATGAATCCAGCCTAGCGCTAGTATATCGAAGCTTCAAAACTGCTGTCATAATAGGTTCAAAGGCCTGATATAGCTTAGCTGTAAGTATTGACTGTATCCGTCCTACAATACATTTTGCAGATAAAATGGTTAACAATCTCCCCAGGTTTTGTGCAGAATAAATGTTTTACTAAAATGTCTGGATCCTTTACAAGTCAAAGTGCAGGATGTGCAGTTATTTATTAGGCAGGCAAAGCTCCAGTAAAGGTCAGATTTCATGGCAGCTGCCAAGTCAAAGTGCCCTAGGTAAAGTCACAAGTTGTCAGCTTGCACTACTTCTAAGCTCTGCCACCTTTCTGTGACAGCTGTTAGAGACAGGCTTGTGCACTTTATTGGAGCAGGTGATTTTACAGTATATATATATATATATATATATATATATATATATATATATATATATATATATATATATATATATATATATAAAATGTGTGTGTGTAGATGTATACTTATTTATTATAGTGGCAAAAAGGGCAGTTTGCCATGGACTGTTAAATGAGGGACTGGTAGTTTTTCTAGGAGTCTGCAGGCTCATGCTGCAAGCAGGGTTAATCCTTTACACTTCTGTGCACACAGAACACAGGTTCACAGGTGGAGGACATGGGTGTGATTAATTTCTGGGTTAATTAGTGCTGTGGAGGAAGCATAAATAGCTGGTTTTGTATTGTGAGCTGTGTAACTGATGCTAAACTAGTTGGCCAGTCACTAGAGAGGTGACTGAGTGTTTAACCAGAAGTAGAGTCATGGGAAACTGTAAATACTTTGGATTGATTGCTGAAAAAGTTAATGCTGGATCAGAAAAAATATTGCATCGCAGCTTGCTGTGTAGCCGCAAACTGGTCAGAGTGCCCATGCTGACCCCTGTCCACTGCCAAAAGCACCTACAATAGGCACGTGGGTGCCAGAACTGGACCATGGAGCAATGGAAGACGGTGGCCTGATCTGATGAATCACATTTTTTTTTACATCATGTGGACAGCTGGGTGCATATGCATTGTTTACATGGGGAAGAGATGGCACCATGATGCCCTATGTTAAGAACGCAAGCTGGCACGAGCAGTGTGATGCTCTGGGCAATGTTCTGCTGGTAAACCTTGGGTCCTGGTATTCATGTGCATGTTACTTTGACACGTACCACTTACCTAAAGATAACTGAAGACCAAGTATACCCCTTCATGGCAATGGTATTCCCTTATGGCAGTGGCCTCTTTCAGCAGGATAATGCACCCTGTTAAACTGCAAAAATTGGTAGGAATGGTTTGAGGAGCATGACAAAGAGATCAAGGTGGAGGCTTGGCCTCAATCCGATCGAGCATCTGTGGGATGTGCTGGCATAACTAGTCTGAGCCATGGAGGTCCCACCTCCCAACTTACAGGACTTAATGGATCTGCTGCTGGCATCTTGGTGCCAGATACCGCAGGACACCTTCAGAGGTCTTGTGGAGTCCATGCCTCCACAGGGCACAGCTGTTCTGATCGGTATAATATATATTTATCTCCATATATCCAACGAGATGAAAAAAAGAGAGGCGTCTCTAGTGTATTACTTCCCAACTAATTTTTTTAAAACAATATATTTTGTGCTTACGACACAGGTTATGTAGACCGCTTATTGGATATCAAATTAAAAGTCAGCTCATTAAGTCGCACCAGAGGATGATGTTCATTCCAGGACAGCTCTCCAGCTGAATAAATCCTATATATGTCCACAGTACTGGGGACTAATAAACACCTTGATTTCATCAATGCACTATTACTATTAGTATTATTAACCTGTATTTATAGGGTGTTACATGTGTTCCACAGCGCCGTACAGAGGGCATACAACGAGACCATGCATGGTATAACAGTACAATATAGTCAACAAATAACGCTACAACTCTCAACACAGTTACTCATAGCCTTGATGGGTTATGGGGTTCAAGGGGAATATTCATTGCAAAATGAGACCTGTGCCCATTAGTGTGAACGCAACTAACAGGTTTAGAGCCACTGAAAGTGGTGTGAAGACCGTGTAGGAGTGGAGTCAAGGGGCAGAGCCATGAAGGAGGTGCACAGTGTAGTTGGTAAGCAAAAGTTAGAGGTTATGAGGAAGGAAGAGGGTCCTGCTCACTAGTGCTTACAAAACAATGGACACATGGAGGTGAGCCAGTGTAAGGGGACCTGAGGGTAAGAAACAAAAGTGGGAGAGATGAATGATGAAAAAGGGTATGGTATACTACATGGTGAAATGGTTAAGTGGAGGACTGGTACGCTTGTATGAACAGGTGAGTTTTCAATGACAGAGAGAAAAAACACAGAAAAATCCCACAGCACCCTGCTATAACCAGCGAGGGAGCTGCTATTTCTACTTGTACATAAAAATGCAGAAATCTCATGGCCCAAATATAGTTTGAAGTTAAGTCCACCATGTTAGCAGAAGCGCCTTGAAGTGGCGAGTGGCTTTCAATACATTTGCAAATGTGCGCAACTGAGATTTCTGTATTTTTATGTGCAAGTAGAAATAGCAGCTCTTTTGCTGGTTATAAGAACTGAGGGATGAAATAAGCATGAAGGTAATTTAAAAGCTGAGGCTGAATCTTCAAACTGGATTATTCTATTGAGTTTAATAGTTAACTATGGGAGAACGCCCATTTGGTGTCATAGGGGAGGGGTAGACAAGGTTATAAGTTGAATGGGCGAATAACTAAGCAGTCTCTGCAGTTCTGGACATTGACCACCCTCCCTCCCTGGTTGTCGGTACTTTGTAGCACGGATACAGGACTGGATGCTTCTTGTGTTGGTGCTGTGCTCAGTTCTTGGCCCAGTGGCGCGGTTGATCGTGATCCTGGATGGAGAGTGGCCGGAAAACGTAGTACAGTCGACAGCCAGTGGTTGGGGCGCATGTTATGGTAGTGGGCATGCTGAACCCACCTCCCTTTAAGTAAATTGGCTATAGTCTCGGTACAGGTACCGCCCCTGTGGGTTGCCCTGTGGTTGCTTTCCGTCTAGCCGAGAGGATTGGTGGCTTCTGTAAGCCTGGGACGTGGTGTCCCGCTAAGGAAGATATGTGTGCTTGGGGTGTGATTGGTTGACCCCCGCTTGAACCAGAGGTTTGATTGGTTGTCCCCCAGTTGATGAGGTCCCAATGGTTAATGCTGGGACAGTTGGGTTTTGCCTGGCAGACGTCGGACTGACTGCTCTCTTCTCCACCACCATATTTAAATAAATTATTTAAATTTTCCACATTCAGGTCTCGTGTCAGTTAGTTAAGGTTATAGTTAAATAAGGGTAAGAAGGTAAAGGAAGTCATGATATCAGCCATTGAGCCTTTTATAGTAGTGTCTCTGTGGTTGTTCCTTTCAGGACAGCCCCACCCTTTCAAGCTCCTGCTATGAACGTATAAATTAATTGAGCAACTTCCAGTTATGTAGTGTTTTCAATGACTGATGCTATACAGGCTGGGGGATAGTCTGATAGAACAAGGTAGATCGTTCCAATGGTGTGGTGTAGCATAGGAGAAATCTTGAATTTGGGAGTGAGATGTGGTTATTACCAGAGGGAAGGAAAGGAGGTGGGAGGGAGTATGTATAGAAAGGAGGTTGGGGATGTAGGGAGCAGTGGATTTGGAAAGGGCCTTGTATGTGAGGGTGAGGAGTTTGAAAAGGATCCTGTAAGGAAAGTGGAGCCAGTGTAAGGCTTGGCAGAGAGGGGAGGCAGATGTGTAGCAGTAAGAGAGGAAGATAAGCCTAACTGCAACATTAAGTATACATCAAAGAGCTGCAAGATGGTAGTGGGGGAGGTTGCAATAGGCAAGACGAGAAATGATTAGTGAGAGGACAAGAGTTTTGGTGGCATCCTGGTGGTCCGATACAAGCGATGTTGTGGAGTGTCAGAGATTGAATGTGGGGGGAGGGAGGGGGGGGGGGCGAAGGAGAGGAAGTAATCAAGAATGAAACCCAGGTAGCTGAGTTTGGGAACAGAGGAGATAGTGATAAAGAGGTTGTGAGGGGAGGAGACACGAGGGATGGAAGACAATGAGTTCAGTTAAGTCTGAGAAGTTGAAAGGACATCCAGATGGAGATGGTGGAGAGACAACTGGACACCCGGGAAAGGGAGAGAATGGGAGATGAAAGGTTGGAAATGCGTTTTGAACAGCATTTCTTTGCCATGGCCATGTTAAAGTAACATTTTTATTTTTTTCCTGAGTGTTTTTATAAATGTCCCCTGAGTTTGTTTATGTCCATCATTTGATTGTGTTTTTCTTGTGTCGAATTATAAAAAGAAAATCTCATGTGTTGGTGACAACGGGTCCTAAACAATCAAATGTAGATAGCCAAATCAATCTATAATGTATGTGTGATTTATAACAAATAAGTGATCTATACTATGATAACATTTCTATTGGTTTGCTTCACAAGAAGCTGACTTTAGTGGAATTTCCATGGCTCACATAACTATATCCTAGATAATAGATGCCTTTAATGAAAAGAAGTGGAATTATTTAGATGCAGTATAGAGCACACCTTATTTACAATCATTTGCATGTCCTTATGGAAGCAGCAGAGGGAGCTCTTGCTGCATCCTAAAAGTCTTAATTACTTTGAAGGTATACAGCTTTGAGATATATATATATATATATATATATATATATATATATATATATATATATATATATATATATATATATATAAAATTTGCTACTTAAAATAATCTTCAGAAGTGTTTTTTCTTCCACCCAACTAATCTGTAAATGTGGCATGTGACTGTTTTCTGAACCATATACAAATTCCATATAACATATAAAGTACATGTTCAATTCTGCACTAGAAAAACACAACAAGGATGAGTTCAATAGCTTTCTGCCCTTTCGTTTTAAACCTTACTAGCAATGCAACTATATAAAGCAAAAAAAGATCTCGGTAGCATGTTTCAGGATAAATTTGACAATACATTTAAATTATAATTAAAAATGATAGTAAAATTGTGAATGAGCTGCTAACATGTTTGACATGTGTTTGTTACTTTTTAATAGAGATGCTCGGGCTCAGTTTTCTGAAAACCGAGCCCACCTGAACTTAGGGGATCCAAGTAGGCTCGCGAGCTGGCTCTGTACTTTCGCTCGTCCTTGGATCTGAATTGAGGCAAAACATCAATGTTACGCTGTTGGATCTCACAGGTTTTGGATTCCATAAGTACCTCCCTCCTCAGGAGATCCAGCTCCATTGCTCACACAGAAACAGGGGTAGCAGTGTTCTTGTCAGTCTCCAGTGCCATTGCTCATATAGAAACAGGAGGGGTGGCAGTGTTCTTGTCACTTGACAAAAATTGACTGGAAATGACTGGAAATTAATGTTACTGAGGTTAATAATAATAATGTAGGAACAAAAAAAACAAACTAAAAAACAAATTGTGATTTTAACAAAAAATAGGGATTTTAGAAAAAAAAAAAAAAAAGGGTTCCAAAACCAAAAACAAAACACGCGAGGGCGGTTTTGCCAAAACCAACACACACAAGTTAATCCAGATCCAAAACCAAAACAAGGGGGTCAGTGAACAGCTCTACTTTTTAAAGACACTGCAGGTTACTGTAGACTTCTATGCCTGGACAAAATGCAGTTTGAAATTGCAATGTTAGTAAAACTATGCGTTTGTATGGTGACATTGGAAACAACGTTACAAAAATGTATATAATGAACACCAGTGGGTGTGAGGCCTGAAATAAATTCAGTTCTCATAAAATAATTTTTAACTCAGTTTAGCTTCTGAAACTGATGATGAAACAACAATGGGAGAAATTTAAAAAACACAAGTGTGTTTGAAATTATTCACTCAGTAGAAGGACATATTTAAAATGCTTGGGATTAAGAATCAATTTACATCTTGCTCCGTGTTTGGGATACACAAATTACAATAGTCTGTGCAATGTTACATGACAACTCTATTTAGTAATTTGATACAAATTGTCTATAAACAACCTTAATATACTTGAGGTTAATATAGGTGATTAGCGAAAGTAACTGGGCCATTTCTCAGGGTGAACCTTCGCCATGTATCCTGTTGCTACCTATCTGCCTCTAATTGAGAAACACATTTATTTTTGAATTAAATGGATTTAAATGTTTACATATTTCCATTACTAGATGATGTGGTTGCCTCTGATTGTGCTTCAGTATATGGAGTATGCAGATATTTATTACATAACAGAATTAAGCCTAACTTTACTCTAGTTCACCCCATCTAGTACTAGCCCAAAGTCTGACTTCCTTTTACGCAAAATGAAAGCTGGGTTCTAGCTTTAGATGAAGTCAGTGAAATTAAATACATATAATAAAACAAGTTAACCCGTGCATGATACTCATGCATTCTAGTCAAATCAAGCTACTTAAGGTGTTAAAAAGGTTCCTGTCATGCATTTGGGCCATAGCCCAGGCCTCCTCAGGAGAAGAGCGTTACTTCCCGACGTAAGCTCCCTTTTTTAACGTGGTTTTGTCCACGTCACCACCTGATCATTCTTCTCCATCACCTCATCCTTCATCTTTATCGTCACATCTATCCAGATGTCTATCCAGACACAGGGATCTCTCTCAGCGGTCCTGAGTATCACACTCCTCTCGCTCTGTCACCCCCGGCAACCACCAACCACTCCCCACTGTCACCCCCGGCAACCACCAACCACTCCCAACTGTCACCCCCGGCAACCACCAACCACTCCCAACTGTCACCCACGGCAACCACCAACGACTCCCAACTGTCACCCCCGGCAACCACCAACCACTCCCAACTGTCACTTCTCTTTCAAGAAATATATATATATTTTTTTAAAATCTTCATAAACACTTTTAACAATTAACAAATTAAATTAACAAATTAAAAACATCTTAGTATACCAAATTTCAGCCCTTTCTGAGTTTTTTTTCCACACACACTAAGAATTTAGTAGGTTAGTGTATAACTCCGCCCAGCAGGTGGCGCTGCAGCTTGGTTGTTTTTTTTTTACACACACACAGACTAACACACGCCACTAGGTTTATATATATTAGATCTGGCTAGTGAGGTCTACTGAAAGAGTAACTCCAATTACCAATTATTTTGCTAAATGAGAATCCTTATGCTGGGTAATACCTGATACTTGACATACGACGTGTGTCTGAAACCGTTGGTTGAAACCTCACAAAATCTTTGTTATTATACAGATATGCAGAAATAACCTTAATTAGCAACAAAAAACTAGTAGCAATACCACAGGGTTATGTGACTCAGAGGTGAGGGCTCTCATTGCAGTCCACCCTCCTGAGATGCCCATCCTGCTGCTCTGAGCAGGTGTTGGGGCCAGCACAAGCGATACCCTGCATGCTGTGCTTGCTCAGATGAGCAAAGGCCGGGACTTCACTGCACATGCACCAGCATCCATGCATGCTCAGCAGAGCAGACCTGGGGCCTCAGGAAAGTGGACTGGTCTGCCAGAAATGTTGCTATGCGGCCTAACTATGCCATCTTCCACCCCCGACTGCAGCTATAGGGGTTGTTCACAACACATGTGTCAAATGGCAGCAATAGAGTCTGAGGTTTCAACAAGTCCTCTTTCAAGTATTTTTATTAAGCAAAATCAGGGGCGGAAAAGTCCATCAATGTGCCCCATAACAAAATATATCTACTGGCCCGGCAATGCCGCACTAACCTCCTGGGTCCCTGCTCCGCTTTAAAAAAGGCAGAGTGAGGGGACTTTGCTCAGCATGCATGATCTGGCACATGTGCCGAGCAGAAATGGCAGGGTGCACGGGCATCAGGTGGGGAGCAAGGGCCTGAGACAGGCAGTGTGACAAGGCTTTGCTGAGTCCCCCTCACCTCTGGTGATCCCTCTGAACCCACGATAGTTCTGTCACAAAATAAGTTATGAGTGGATTTGGCTGGGCTAATAATCAGCACGTCTTTAAAATATTGAAAGTACCTACTTACAGAGCTGTATGTACTGTTCAGGTACAGTCAGGGATAGACAACATATTGTAAAATAAATTCAGGTGCATCAATGGGGATGGAATTCAATTTTACGCACCACAATTCTGCAATTTTGAGGTACTGTAGGATCTGGATATTCATGCAGCCGAATGTGGCGTTGATGTTCTGCAGCACATCGCGCTGAATTGAATTTGCCTCCTAGATGCCAACAGGATCTTTTCGGAAGTTAGGGATCATATGAGCCCACAGACAATAGTGAAAAGTTTTGTGCCAGCAAACTTTTTATTTTTTTGTAGGGGTTTTGGCTACCTGGCTTCTGAGAGATTTTCAACTGTTTCAGATGCAGTACATTTAAAAAAAAAGAGACAAATCCATTCAAGTCTAAAATGTGGAAGATCTGATAAAGGCCACTACCGGACAGTTGTGTGTGTAGCCAACATGAACCAGGCTAATGGTGAATAGAAAGAAGGTATACTTGACAGGGTCACAGATACACAGGCCCTACCCGAGGGGGTCGGGGGGCAGCTAGGTGGGAAATATCCCCTGACCTCAGGCTGGAAACGGGCCTCAAAATGTTCAAACTTATTGTTTTTGTGTTCAAATTTTTTGGGTTTTAAGCTTTATCCATTTGCTAATGTGGCAATTTCCAAGTAATAAAAGTTGAACTTAGCGCCTAAACATGTTAATTGGTTAAACTGGCACAACGCACAGTGGCGCATGCACTTAATGCTCACTGTGCATGATGCATCTATCCAAACTAGGGTGTTGCGGCCAGTGCCATATCGCAGAGTGCAGGATGCTCCAGATGCGAAACCGGCTGTCGCCATGATATCCATTTGCCGGGCGGCCGCTGCAATGTTTTTATAAGTGGTGCATTGGCTCATTCTCCGCAGTCTCCTTCCGGAGGAACTTCAGGAGAGGAGAGGAAGGAAGAGTGATGTCTGAGAATGGGGGTCAGGCTACATGGACTGAGAAGCAACTGTCAGACTCACAGGGGGGAGGAGGAGGAGCTGCAGCCAGAAAGAATCACTATGTGTGTGTGTGTGTGCGATTGCTGGGGTAGTATTAGGGTAAGTGTATGTGGGGGGCAATTGAGGTGCTGTGATAAATTAGGGTAGTGGGAGAAATAATTTGGAGTGCTGGAAAAGGTCAAGGACATGAGAGGAGCAGTTTGAGGTGTGAGGGGGCAATGTGAGCTGTAGGTGAGGAGTGATGGATAAGTGTGAGCAGTAGGTGAGGAGTGAGGTGTGATGGATATTTGTGAGCTGTAGGTGAGGAGTGATGGATAAGTGTGAGCTGTAGGTGAGGAGTGAGGTGTGATGGATAGGTGTGAGCTGTGGGGTGAGCAGTGAGCAGTGAGGTGTGAGGAGACAGTGTGAGATGTGGGGGAAGGGAGTCAGCTGTAGGCGAGGTGTGATGGATAAGTGTGAGCTGTAGGTGAGGAGTGAGGTGTGATGGGACAGTGTGAGCTGTGGGGGAAGGGAGTCATCCATCACACCTCACCTAAAGCTCACACTTATCCATCACACCTCACTGCTCACCTACAGCTGACCCCCTTCCCCCACAGCTCACACTTATCCATCACACCTCACTGCTCACCTACAGCTATGTGTGAGCTGTGGGGTGAGTAGTGAGGTGTGATGAGACAGTGTGAGCTGTGGGGCACAGAGACAAGCGTGACATAAAGCCATTAACCCCCCCCCCCCCATGCGTATGTGTTTTCGGTTTCCAGAAATTTATAACTGCAATTTCGATAACAAATGATAATAATAATTTGTATACAACTGATGTTTCAGAACATTACATGAAACCATACTGTCACTCACCGGACTGTGAGTGCCATTTCTCCTGTGTTCAGGAACTGTGGCCGTCCGCCATCCTGAGGGTCTGCGCATGTGCAGCCCTTATGAAACCTTCAGTACCTGTTGCTTTTAATTAATTGGATGATCAGGCAACCCTCCCTATTTAAACCACCTGTGATCATTACCTAGTTGCCTGATCTTGGAGTCTCATTCCCCATGAGCCTCTGAAGGTGTTCCTGTGTTTCCTCGTGTATTCAGCTCCAGCTGATTCCTGTCTACTACGATTGTGGTTTCCAGACCACTTCAACTCTCCTGTGTTCATCGTGTCTGCACTCAGCTGATTCCTATCTGCTACTGCTGCCGGATTCCAGACCGCCTCAACTCTCCTGTGTTCAGCGTGTCTGCTCTCCGCTGCCTCCGTTACTACTGCCGGGTTCCAGACCGTCTCAACTCTCCTGTGTTCATCGTGTCAGCTCTCTACTGATACCTATTCGCCTACTGCTGGATTCCAGACCGCCTCTACTCTCCTGTGTTCAGCGTGTCTCCCCTCCGCTGCCTTCGCTACTACTGCCGGATTCCAGACCGCCTCTACTCTCCTGTGTTCAGCGTGTCTCCCCTCCGCTGCCTCCGCTACTACTGCCGGATACCAGATAGCCTCAACTCTCCCGTGTTCATCATGTTTCCAGTTCTACTTACTACTGCTTCCTGAGTATTGCTCCTTTGATTACCGGTTACCTTTCGTGCGCTGCACCAACCTGATTACCGCTTCCATCCTCCAGTGGTCTCTCCACCTGCCGGCGTTCAGCCGTTCAGGTATCCCTGCACTTCTCCTTGACAGCCTGCTCTCCTGAACCGCGGTATGCATACTTTCCATTGACTTTGCTATTGTGTTGCATATCCGTCTGGACTGTGTTGTGTTCATCTCCGGAGTCTTCCATCTACTGAAGCTATTGTTACTATTGACTTTGTTTCCTATTACCTGGATCTCTATAGTGACTTTGTATACTTCAAGCAGCGCTTGTCAGTTATTATTGTAATGTGGTTATTATCGTGGGATCAAGTTCCGTGTGCCGCCCGTGTATCCTCTGTACTCCATTCATCTCCCCGTGCCCCTCCTCACATATATATAGCAGTGGTACAACTTGCTGAACGCAGACCACTGACTCCTGTTTCCCATTGGCACCAGTTTCAAGTATCCTCTCACATAAGCAGTGGTACAACTTGCTGTACGCAGACCACTGACTTCCCCGTTACCTACTTGCACCTGGAACCCATTCCTTCACTATAGACAGTGGTACAACTTGCTATACGCAGACCACTGACTTTCACTACCTCCTCTCTACTCCTGGACATTCCTCCTCACTATAGCAGTGGTACAACTTGCTGTACGCAGACCACTGACTCTCCTCACGTTTCCTTGTCCATCTGGTTCCTCGTGTTCATACATCTAAGTTATTACCAGTTGCTGCTAGTCATAGACTTTCATTGAGCATTCTCTCACCATCTGCTGATTCTCCTGTTCCCTTGTCACCCTGCTACCAGAGGACCATAGTACCAGCTATATTACTCTGGTAAGTACATCATCTGGTGATATCCTGGGCAAAGACTCCTAGTGCCCGTGACACATACAATGTTTTCAAGGAATTTTAAAAGTTGGGCAACAATCAATGAAAGCCGAAACATTAAAAGTTAAAGCCAATAACTTAATTTTTTAAATCACCAGTACAAGAAAACGCTCCTCACCCAAGTGATACAACAACAAGTGCTTCAGTATCAGGAGATTCAGGTTCAAACCCAGCTGAATGTGAAACCAACCAAACCACTGCAACTTCAAAAAAATACAATTCTGTTCCAAAATCATTGCCTGAGGCTGAAGTTCAAAATGCGAATGAAGACAGTTGTCGAGAAGAATATGTGCCAACAGCAACATCACCAAGTCCGCCGACACCAAGACAAGCAGCAGAAGATCCAGTTGACAATCCAGAAACTCTAGTCAACAGAGAACCAATGTGTTTAGATGGGGCACTCATAGAATAGAATCAATATAAAACATATTAAATTTTATTGATATACATTAAAATAAAATCATCAGAAATAGTAGAGTAGTGAAATATTAAAAGATGTAATTGACAAATTGAACCGAAATGATTTGTAAATAACTGTTAAGACTAGCAATCTCTGCTAGTACGCGCCGTCCTTTCTCTTAATATATTCAGTCAAAGTATATATTGATTGTGTGTTCTATGTGGATACATAGATCATATAACTTGGAAATGGGCTAATTACTTATAGCGTTACAGTGATACTGCTCCAATTTAGATTCTCCCTTCTCCGTAGTAAGGAAGCTATTCCCCGTAGTGTGAACGCTATTCTTAGGTCAAAGGTCCCTTTAAATATGATGATTGCCGTCACCTACGATATGTTGTCACGCTAGGTTATAACATTTTCGTGGATTATCATATACACTCTATTAAAGGTGGCTAATTTCTATATATGAAGTACACCATAGATGTATATGTAGTCTAAACATTGGGGCATAGTAGTGCTGAATAACTTAATGTTGCAGGATTTGCATAGCTCCTGCTTCTAGCGTTCCGGACATTCAATTAGAACACATGTTGCCGTTATATCAGCTTAGGCTACATAGTATCACTGTTAATTGTGAGAGCTCGTGAATGTACTATCAGGCTTTATCCTCAGAATAGTTTTAAGCTATATAGCGCCCTTCCTATAGTCCTCCGCTTCCTATTAATCTTAGGTCTCTTATATATTTTGT
Source organism: Mixophyes fleayi (assembly GCF_038048845.1). Taxonomy (NCBI): domain Eukaryota; kingdom Metazoa; phylum Chordata; class Amphibia; order Anura; family Limnodynastidae; genus Mixophyes; species Mixophyes fleayi. The sequence goes on along the minus strand of NC_134403.1, from coordinate 92,362,266 downwards.
GTATTTGTTTTATAAGTAAGAGAAAAAAAGAAAGACATGAACAGCGTGTGAATCGCCGACGCGCGTTTCACTACGCTTAGCTTTTTTCAAGGCTAGCCCGAACTGTCCCGGCGTTGTTTCCTTTATAGCAGAGGATCCTCCCCTTTGATGACGTATTCGCTATCTCCCTTATGGATGTATAAGGTATCATTGTGTTGTTATGGTAACACTTGAGACTTATTTGTATAGCGGGTTTTTTAAGACATGATTATGGTTATTGATGATCTGTACTGTTACAGATCCCTGTTTAGAGGTTCAGGGATAACAAATAAAAGGATAATAGTATCCGTATTTCGGATGGAATAGTCGTGAGACAATCTATGGTGCTGTAGTGGCATTATTGTCTCGGTAGCGCTGATAAGAGTATTTGATCGATATTGATCCCCTTACATTCCTGTTGTTACATTTTTAATAAATCCTTTGACAAACAGAAAATATTGATTTTAAAACTAATAGAAAATTGTGAAGTCAATTTAAATGCGAGACTATTAAGGTCTCAATCTTTTGTGCTAGGACAGTTGTGTAGGTGATCGCAGTTACTGACTATCCTAATACTGTGAAGTAAAAAATAAAATATGGATAAAGTGTACCTATGTATAATCTCGGAAACATTCAGTTATCCTGGTTTAAGTAGTATCATCTAGAACCTATAGACACATGTTCTTTTATGATACTACGTGAAAAGTGACTTACCTATATATAGGAAGTTTTATGTAGTGTGTAATAAATATATATCACCTTGGTGACAGAATCTTAACCCTATTAGTGATTAGTGTGACAATTATTTTCGTGAAGTATTTGAATTTAAATTTAACCGTGTTCTGTGATTTGACTGAAACTAATGTCAGGTAGAGGATCAGGATAATTCCTAGTCTTAATTATGAGCTATAGGAATACCGAGAAGTTGTTGCGGTCATTCAGCCCCTTAGGGGTCACGCTATCCATAAGGAAAATTTTCCTGGTCTCCTTTTTAAGAAGTTCCAGATTAATGTTGCCTCCTCTCAAGCCCATATGGACTTGTTCCATTGCATATGCTTGTAGTCCCTGTGGTTTTCCCCCATGGCATTTGAGAAAATGCCTGGCTACCATAGTGATCTGTTTCATATTATGTGTGTCTCTCTCGGCCCTTCTGATGTTCCCTACGTATTCTAGCACCCTTCTTTTTAGGGGACTGCTATTCATGCCTATATATTTAAGCTTACAGGGGCATATTAAGCAGAAAATCACGTTTAATGAATCACAGTTAAGGAATTAATTTATTTTCCATATTTTTTTATATCAATCTTGATATTCTTTGATGTTTAACATATATTGACATGCCAAGCATTTCCCACATTTATGAAACCCTATAGGTCTGTTAGAGGTGAGAAAATGAGAAATTGAATTAAATGAGAGAAAAAGAGTTTAAGTAATTAGGAGTACTATATATGACATGAGAAGAAAATATGAGTAATGTTTGATATATGAACATCAAGTCCAGGTCAGGGTGAACTTGTTAAATCAGTTACACATCATTTGCAATCTTATGAACGACTATATCAAATATTGAAATTCTTAATCTCACTGCATAAACTCAATCAGAAATTCAGTTCAGTAAGACGTATTTGTCAAAATTTGAATTTGTCATCTTTGTGGATAAAGCTACTTACAATGATCGAACAAACTACCCTCCATATTGAAGCATGCAATGCTACATTGGAAGTTGAGCTGGACAACATCAAATGTCTTATCAAAGTCATTAAACAGATGCGCAATAAATGGGATGAGATCGTTATAGAGTGCAAAATTGTAGCAAAATACATTGAGATTCCAACAAAGTTCTCCCCCAGGAGCCACTTACCTACTCAATCCAATGCTGAAAAGCCTATAGGGTCAACATTTTCTATATACTCGTAGACTCCATCCTGTCTGGTCTAGATCGTCAATTTAATTAATTGGAAGTAATTTGTGACTTGTTTAAGTTTATTTGAGAGTTTAGCAAAATTAGCAATGAAGACCTGTGCTCCGCAGCAGAAAACTTTCAGCAACAATACAAGAAAGTTATTGCCCAAGATGTCAGTGACAAACTAATTTTCCTGAAGCGAATTTATAGAAAGCAAAGGAACTTCTTACAGAAATCCTAGAACTAGGACTTTCTGGGGTGTTTCCCAAAATCACAATTGCTTTGCACATTTTCCTCAGTGGGCCAGCATCTATTGCTGCTGGTGAATGAACATTCAGTGTGCTGAAGAACGTAAAAAATGATCATCGCTCAACTATGGGGCGATTGAATGGGCTGGCCATGGTCAATATTAACGGTGAAAGTTGGATTTTTCCAAATTGCTTCATTTGCAGAAAAAAAGCTAGAAAAGCACTTCTAATTTAAATATCCAATAAACCAGGACATTAGTATATGTATACAGCATTTTATTTGTAAATTTTAATAAAGTTAAGCATTAAAATAAATGTAAAATTACATTTTAAATGCATTTTTAATCTTTCTTTATAGGGGTGGGGGGCCTCTTAATTTGGGATTCCCCGGGCCTCTATGAACATCTGAAAGGGCCTGCAGGTACAAAGCAAATGTTTCATAAGTGGGCTTCAGTATGACAGATGCAAATGGGAGAGAGGTCCACTCATCATCATCATCACCATTTATTTATATAGCGCCACTGATTCCGCAGCGCTGTACAGAGAACTCATTCACATCAGTCCCTGCTCCATTGGAGCTTACAGTCTAAATTCCCTAATGTACACACACATACAGACAGAAACAGACAGACTAGGGTCAATTTTGATAGCAGCCAATTAACCTCTTAGTATGTTTTTGGAGTGTGGGAGGAAACCGGAGCACCCGGAGGAAACCCACGCAGACACAGGGAGAACATACAAACTCCACACAGATAAGGTCATGGATGGGAATTGAACTAATGACCCCAGCGCTGTGAGGCAGGAGTGCTAACCACTAAGCCACCGTGCTGCCCCACTCCACATCAAGGTGTCAGTTGGGAAGCAAATCAGGGTTTGTAAGAAAGCCCACCAGGAGTTTCTCAAGGCCCACAAAGCAGACAGCTCCATGATAGAAGCTATTTGGCAACCATAAATCTTGGGTTGCTTAAATCTCTATTAAATATGTATTAGATCCAAACCGAACTGAAGGTCTGTAGTTTATTTTGCATTAAAGCAGTACTATCACCCACATCTGATTCAGAGGCTAGGCGGAAAAGAGGGGGCCGGGGCTCCCGACCCTCTGCCATGCAGCGAACCCCATTATCTCCATGTGCCCCGATGCACGACACCTGCCGCACTAATGGTAGTTCTTACTGCCACTGGTCTGATTGGTGCTCAATCTTAACCCTCCCCCCCAATTCTCGGTTTTCAAACGTGAGTTGAAGAAGAACAGCTAGTGAGCGGGATATGTTTCAGGATTTTAATTGGCAAAGACGTAAAACAAACCAAAGAGTGTCTATTGGGCAAACCAATGCAGCGCTCAGACTCGTAGAATTAATGTAATAAAACCCAATTTTTCTGGTTGTTCTAAGTTAGTGATATCTATATTGTTGTTAAACCTGACAACAATGTAAGTGACACTATGGGGCATATTTACTAAACTGCGTATTTGAAAAAGTGGAGATGTTGCCTATAGCAATCAAGCAGATTCTAGCTGTCTTTTTGTAGAATGTACTAAGTAAATTACAAATAGCATCTGATTGGTTGCTATAGGCAACATCTCCACTTTTTCAAACCTGCAATTTAGCAATATAGCCCCATGTGTGGGTTTTAAAGTCCTTATTTCCCCCAAGACAATTTTGTATGTTGTTTTGGTGCCGGTCAAGAGTGGCAATAATTCACTTTGTCACCTCAAACAGCAAAATGACTGTACACATCACTGAAGACATATTACATTTATTTGGCTTTTATGTCATCTGAACAGAATTAAAAGTCCCACCCAGGGCCGGACTGGCCATCTGGCACTTCTGGCAAATGCCAGAAGGGCCGATGGCCAGATGGGCCGTTTGCTAGCTGGCCGGCCCCATTGCTCAGCGCACAGACTGTCATGCCGGAATTCGGCATGACAGTCTGTGCGCTGAGCAATGGGGCCAGCACTACACTTACTGATTGCCGCGCGTCCCCTCCTCCCCTCCGATGAAATGAATGGATCTGCCGAAGACTGTCACATGGGACGTGCACCATGTGATAAGTGCCGTCCCATGTGATAGAAGACACTACAGAGCGCGCCGCGGAGCGCACAAGGTAAGGGGGGGTAGTTTGTGTACAGGGGATCTATGACAGATTTTGTGAGTGTGACAGGGGATCTATGACAGATTTTGTGAGTGTGACAGGGGATCTATGACAGATTTTGTGAGTGTGACAGGGGATCTATGACAGGTTTTGTGAGTGTGACAGGGGATCTATGACAGGTTTTGTGAGTGTGACAGGGGATCTATGACAGGTTTTGTGAGTGTGACAGGGGATCTATGACAGGTTTTGTGAGTGTGACAGGGGATCTATGACAGGTTTTGTGAGTGTGACAGGGGATCTATGACAGGTTTTGTGAGTGTGACAGGGGATCTATGACAGGTTTTGTGAGTGTGACAGGGGATCTATGACAGGTTTTGTGAGTGTGACAGGGGATCTATGACAGGTTTTGTGTGTGTGACAGGGGATCTATGGTAGGTTTTGTGTGCGACAGGGGATCTATAGTATGTGTGCAACAGGGGATCTATAGTATGTGTGTGTTTGGGCCAGTGTATGACTAGAATGTGTGTGTTACAGTGTAACTATAGTATGTTTTGTGTGTGACAGGGTATGACTATAGAGTGTGTATGTGTGTGACAGGGTATGACTACTGTATGTGTGTGGGGGCCGGTGTATGACTATAATGTGTGAGGGGGGAGGGTCTTAATATAATGTGGGAGGTAGGCTATTAATCTAATGGTGAATTGCAGGTAGGGGCTAATTATTGGGTGCTATTTTTTTTGTGAGGTGATGGTGGGGCTATTTAATAATGGGGCCTAACAATTTAAGATGGAGTGATTGGATTTTTAATTTAATGCTGGGGTGGTTTGGGAGCTATTAATTGAATGTGGGCTGTTTGGGGAAAATGAGGTCTATTTATTAAATGTGATTATGAGTTAATGCCTGGGGGGGTTGTGGGAAATGGATATATTTATTAAACGTAAATGCTATTTAATTTCTTGCTGGAGTTGTTTGGAGAGAGGTAAATAGTTTTATTTATTAAATTGGAATACTATTTAATGTCAGGGCTAGTTGGAGAGAAATTGATGTATTTATCAAATGTGAATACTAGTATTTTAATGTTGGGGCAGGAGTGAGGCCTAATTTTAAAACGTGGGTACTATATTGATTTAACACCGGGGCTAAATTTCATGTACTCAATGTTTTTTTTAAATAGGGCATCCAACATTCCAGGATCCAGACAAGCAGCAACTGATCTAAAGACACCAGCAGCCACAAGTGGTGACCATGACAAGACAGGTAGGAGAGACCAGGACAGTCTGCCAACTGTTCTGAATTTGGTGGGTGACTGACCCGCTTAGTCAGGATTTGGTCTGACTACAAGAACAGTTGGGAGATATGTCCTGCTTCACACTGTACTGCTTGTTAAGGCAGAACTGCGTGCACCTAACAGTAGTGCACACAGTATTGCCTGTGTATTTGTCAAAAATGTGTCTAATAGCCAAATTACATCATAGGAGCCCCCCTGACTTAAGTACCCGGGCCCCCCGAGCCTTAATCCAGTTCTGGTCAGCAGGAGGAATCTGTGCTCCCAGTCCAGGGCAGGACACAGCGTGCAGAGCAAGCCGAGGAGCTCTAAGTTGCATGAGCTTTATTAATCTCGTGAGACTAAGAGCTTCCCTGCTCACTCAACAGGAATGTCAGCAGCATTAGAAGCATAGATAAGTACAGTGGGCTGGGGGTGTCAAAATGTGTCTGGGGGGGTGACGTAATGTGGATGGGGAGGGCCTGATAAATGTAATGTTTTATTATAATGTATGTATCAATGCACCATTTTGACCACGCCCTCAACATAATGTAGCCACGCCATTGGCGGCGCACCAAATGCGCTGTGGCACGTGTTTTTTTTCCTGCTCATCAACAGAGATGAGCCCGTGTGCTTTAAATGCCAGGGCTGATTTTTAGTCCCAGTCCGGCCCTGGTCCCACCTATGACATACAGTCATCTAATACTCCTGCTCAGTTTCTTTTGTATACCTTATGTTTAGTAGGACCATTCAGGAGAAGGACCAACAGTGCCCGGCGTTTATGTAACCAGTATGTTGCTTTGAATGTAGGTGGGCATTTAAAAGACCACTAAAGTCCAAAAGTAGAAGTTCTAGTTCAGTAGAAAAGTAAGGTTTAATAGAGTTGTACCTGAATACTCTATATTACACACAAAGGACATATTAACCATCATGTTTTAACTGGATGGTAAATAAGTTGAAATTTCCGCTAGATAAGCTAATGTGACATTACTAGGTTGGTGAGTGTATGAATCCTCCTATACACCTGGTAGATTTCTGCATACATGTGAATGTCTGACACACCCACTGGCAGTGTGATAGCTATTTTTTGCTTGTTTACTTGTTTTTTAACAGTCATGAAAATGGAAAATGGAAGTAAAGACACATGGCTAGAATAAAATGCATTATAAAAAAAAAAAAAAAAAGAGGACAGAACACTGCTGCAATACTAGTAGACGCTAATAACATTGGAAATGTGTATCGTGACACTAGTCAATAACATCATACCTGTTTACACGTTTTAGCAATACCTGCTAACTGTCCTGAATTAGGTGGCACAGTCGCTTTGAGGGAAGTGACCAGCCATCTTGCTAGTCAGTGCTTTTGTTCTGACTCGCAGGATGTTGGTTAGTATGTGTTCATACAATTGGGGGCGCGGCTATGCATCATTTCGGCGTAGCTAGTAGGTGAAAAGCGTTAGCCCACCTACAGAAGAAAAACCTGCATTGTTGTGCACTCCTGACTTTCAGGACATCCAGCATCACAGTGTAGTATATGAAGAATGCAGTATGTACATAAAGAGTTCACAGTCTTGGCCTGCACCTTACATTGGGCAGAACAGTCAACAAAAATTGTGATTGTCCCACTAGAATCACAACATTTCACACACTGTTCTGCTCTCTCATACCTGTTCTTGTCACTTTCACCACATGTGGCTGCTGGTTTTTTTTTAGTTGCAGCTTGTCTGGATCCTGGAATGTTGGGGGCCTATTGGGAAAAAAAAATAAATGGGTACATTTATAAAATTCCAACCAGTCCTGGCGTTAAATCAATAGCACCCAGGTTTAATAATTAGGCTTTCCTCCAGCAACAACATTAAAATAATAGTATTCCCATTTAATAAATATACCTAATTTTCAGCAACCATCACTGCCATTCATAGTCACATTTAATAAAGAGACCTCATTCTCCCCAAACTCATCCCCACATTCAATAGCCACCCCATCTTAAAATAGTTCCTACTATTACATTGTCCCACCATCACCCCACAAACAAAATAGCACCCATTAATTAGCCACCACCTACCTCACACTACATTGCCACAAGCTCCCTGTGCCATCATACACACTACATTGCCACAAGCCCCCTGTGCCATCATACACACTACATTGCCACAAGCTCCCTGTGCCATCATACACACTACATTGCCACAAGCTCCCTGTGCCATCACACACATTACGGAGACCCTTCAACCCTTCATCACCACCACGCTGTGCCCCCTTATGATCACACTGCACCCTCCATGCTACTTTTTCCTCTTCACTTGTCCCCCTTCATCCCACTGCGCCATGCTGCTCCCCCCCTTTCCATCACTGTGCCATGCTGCCCCCCCCCCCTCCTCTCCATCACTCGGTGCCTTTCTGTTTTCCTCCCTTTGCCTCCATTTCTTTACTTACCTTTGTATTGGCTTCCTTCATCTTCTATCTCGTCTGGGTCCTCTCTGCGCCGCTCCTCACTGAATGTCGGCATGATCACGTCACCCCGTGTGGTAAGAGACAGTCTTTGCCGATAAGCAGTGAGCCATCTAGCCATTCTTAGTGCAACAAAACGTAGAGAAAAATTGATTCATAATATTTTTTTAAAAAGAAAGAGAAAGAAAAAAAAAAAAATCGAGGTTTTGACCACAGAAAAAAATGTGTTTTTCAAATAAGAAAGCATTTTTTCAGTCATATTCTTCTTTTCTCACCATTCCAATATGGCAATAACAAAACAAGCAAGCAAATTATGGGGAGTCATCACCGGCAAAAGCCAGAGAATCTCATCACCAGGGTTATAATTTTTGCTGGCCATAGGGCCACTTTTTTTGCATCCACAAAACTGATTTGAATGTATCCAGGGTATATCAACCACATAATAATATAATTTATATGTGCCGTTTGCACTTTGTTTGTTTCCCCCCATTAAAGTTCTATTGAAATTTTACATGACAAATAGGAGAGAAGGAGGATACAGAATAAAAGACAGGGACCGAGGGAGGAAGGTAAATGCATCACGTTCAATACAATTCAGCACACTGTGTAAAACACAAATGACAAATAAGTGGAAGCCAATGTAGATATGGCATTGATGACTACTATACATGGTGCAGAAGGGGAGAGGGCCCAAGAAGGTGAAAGATATAGAAGGACAAGGAAAGTACGGTATGTTAGTACGTGGAAGAAAAGAGAGGGAAAGGGGAGAATGAGAATATATCAAAAGAGGAAGTTAAGTTCTATTTTTATAGTAATCCGCAGGCCCGGCGCTCGCATTAGGCAAGGTTAGGCACTTGCCTAGGGCGCCGGGCTCTGGAGGGCACCACAGAACTGGAAATTCATTTTAAAACTGTGCGGCGACCGCTGACCATACCTGTCACGGCCGCCGCACAGCATTCAGATGCATGGGGAGGGGGGGGGGGGGGGGGAGAGGCTATTGCTCACCACCGCCGCCTCTCTGCTCCGTCTCCTCCCCTCCACTCACTAGTGTCAGTGACGGAGCAGAGAGGCGGCGGTGGTGAGACAAGGTAAGAAAAGACGGGGTGAGGAGGGTGCCAATTTTTGCGGGGGGGGGGGGGGGGGGGAGGGGTTGAGAGGGCGCCGATTTTGCTTAGGGCGCCATGGACCCTAGCACCGGCCCTGGTAATCCGTATGTGGTAGTGGGAATTCAAAGAGTAAAATAGTCACACCGGGATTGCCAGGTCGATATAAATTGGTTGGGTCAATTGTTTATAATGATAGTGATATGTTCTAGTTTATAAATCTGCATTCATTTAAAAAATGTTAGTGCAATGTTTGTCAATGTCAATAGATAAGAACTCTTGACTTTTGCAACATCAAATGTATAATGTTTCTCATTCATTCCCTCTATTTTTTGGCCCACCAAACCAGCAGCCTCATTACAGGCACACCTCTGTCCATTTTCATAGTTCATCTAGAAAAAGTAACGGTGATGCATACTGGGTGACACACACTATTCCACAGAGCAGATAAATAATGGTAGTAGACAGGGCCGGACTGGCCATCGGGCCCTTCTGGCAAATGGTTAGTTGGGCCGATATGGTGGGGCACCATGCCCGCCGAGCAGCGCAGCTCACTGCGCGCTGCTTGGCGGAGGGAGTTCAATGAGATGTGCAGTCATGTGATATTAATCACATGGGACGGCACCTATCACATGGTGCGCGTCCCATGTGATCACTGGCAACAGCCGTACATCACATTGAACTCCCTCCGCCGAGCAACAAGGTAGGTGTGCATATCACTGAGGGGGCCTGTGTGTGTATATCAATGAGGGGGGGCCTGTGTGTGTATATCACTGAGGGGGGGGCCTGTGTGTGTATATCACTGAGGGGGGGGCCTGTGTGTGTATATCACTGAGGGGGGGCTGTGTTTCACTGAGGGGGGGGCTGTGATAAATGTAATGTTTTATTATAATTTATGTATCAATGCCCCATGTTGGCCACACCCACAAAACAATGTAGTCACGCCCTTTTCGGCGGCGCCGTTGCGCGGCAGCACACAACTTCTTTCATGCTTGAACTAAGGTGGGCCTCTGTATTTTAAATGCCAGGGCTGATTTTTAGTCCCAGTCCGGCCCTGGTAGTAGATCAAGTACTTTGAATATTTCTCACGGATAATGACACATTTGAAAATAATGACATATAAAATGACACATTTGAAAATAAATATTCCTTGGTTAAAGGGCACCAGGTCTTTGTTATCATGTGTAGGATATTTCCCAGTGCTGTACAGTAATGAGATTAAACATGCATACATTAGTCACAATGTAGGAACATCAGACAAGCGGAGTGAGGATGCAATTAGCGTACTATTATTAGGAAACGGTTATAATATAATCATGCTGTTCAATTAACCCTCGGTGGTATAGTAGCAATTTTGTCATCTGAAAAAGAAGAGCAATTTCTTGAGCTTCCAGTGATGTGTGCCAACAAGGACGTATATAAGATATACACACGAGCAGCCACCAAATACTCCTCTGCAAGTACATGACAAAACTACAGGACTACGTGTTTCTCTATTTCAGAGCGAAGGCTGCAAGCTACATTCCCACACACATCGCTAGTCAAGTGAACGCTGCAGGCAAAATCTAATGTAAATAAATCTGACTGCCATCAGAGGGCTAGTCTAAAAATAACCCTTCTCTTGAAGCGTTGCCAGCTCAACTAACTGATCCCATGAGTGACGTGGTAGAGGTCTGGCATATGCAAAATCAAGGCTATATGACATCAAAGAGTATATTTACAGCAGCTTCCAGGCAGCAAACAACAATTACTGTTGGTCTATCTAGTTCAACAACTTGGACATAATTCTGCCAATTTACATGGTCCCACGGTCACCGGGTGGTATAACGAACTTGGGTACAGAATAAGTAGTAACTTAGCTCTGTGACTAGGTGACCCCCAACAACTACTAGGTGACTTGGGGACACACACAGTATGCATGTCCCCAACATAAGCACCGATATACTCCAATCAGTTTCAGGCAATTGGCCAGCTATAGCGGCATGTGGCCCAAAAACAGCCACAACACCTAACATTAACTTGGTCAAAATAACAATTGGGCACGTTGGAAAATGTGGTCAGAAGAAGTCAGCAGTTTGACGCTATCAGCCCATGTGTATGGTCATCATCCAATCAGGGCTCAGTTATGTGCGTGACCAAATTTCTCGCCATGATTGCTGTAACCTCCTCCTCTCTGGCCTACTCAACTCCTGCCTGGCCCCTCTTAAGTCTACCCTCAATGTGCTGCCCCCATCTTATTTTCTCTCTCGCCAATCTATTTCTGCTAGTTGCTACATTGGTTTTCCGTGGCCTAAAGAATGAAATTTAAATCCCTCATTCTCACATACAAAGTGCTCAACCATTTCCCCTCTACATCTCCAACCTCATATCTACCAACACCTCTGATGCCCAGTGCTAGTTTGTGGCCATCCTAGGGTAAATCAGCTCCCCCTACTGGTCACTGGCACCTCCTGCTACCACAGTAGTTCCCCGCCTGGTCTAGTTTATGGGTCATGTAACTGAACATGGGGAGCATTGGTACTGCTTGTGCTGTGTATGATGGCCAGTGATGTCTTATGCGCAGTAATTATATATTTGTGCACTAACATGCTTATTATTTACAGGAATAATTATGCACATAAGCTAAACATTTTTGTTTACTTCAAATGAGAGATTATTGCGCAGAATATTGCACAAAAATAAAACCAAAATACAAAGTTTAAAATGTGTGGAGTAATTAATGGTAGGGGAAATAAAGTAATGATGGAGAGTGTGCAAAAAAAAATAAAAAAATTATTTAGTAACTATTCTACAATTGTCCTAGATCAGTGTTGGCCAACCTGTCACACTCCAGGTGTTGTGAAACTACAATTCCCAGCATGCCCTTTCAGCAGTAAGCTGCTATATTTGGCAAAGCATTCTGGGACTTGCAGTTTCACAACACTTGGAGTGTCACAGGTTAGCCAACACTGGACTAGATCAGTATTTCTCAACTCCAGTCCTCAGGACCCCCTAGCAGTACATGTTTTCCATCTCTCCTTTGATCACAGCAAAAAATAATAACCAATACTCTCTTCTAATTCTCCTGGATCTCACTGCTGCATTTGACACTGTTGACCACTCTCTCCTCATACAAACGCTACAATCCCTAGGTCTTGAAGGCACTGTCCTATCCTGGTTCTCATCCTACCTATCTAATCGCTCTTTCAGTGTTAATTTCTCTGGATCCACCTCTGCTCCGCTTCCTATATCAGTTGGAGTACCACAAGGCTCAGTCCTAGGTCCTCTGCTATTCTCTATCTACACCACTTCTCTTGGAAAATGAATAAGCTCCTTTGGATTTCAGTATCATCTCTATGCAAATGATACACAAATTTATCTATCCTCTCCTGATCTTTCACCATCTGTGTTGTCTCACGTTACTGACTGTCTTTCTGCCATTTCATCTTGGATGTCTTCTCGCCAACTCAAACTCAATCTTTCAAAAACTGAATTAATAATATTCCCACCCAAAAACAGAAGCATCCTGCCTGACATTTCTATTTCTGTTGATAACATGACCATAAATCCCACCCCGCAAGCTCGTCGCCTAGGTGTAATCCTTGATTCACAACTGTCGTTTATTCCCCACATCAACTCTATATCTAAATCATGTTACATACACCTAAAGAACATTTCCAGAATACGCACATATCTGACACAAGACACTGCAAAAACATTAGTTCATGCACTCATCATCTCCCGCATCGACTATTGCACCCCTACAATCTATTTTGCACGCAGCGGCTAGATTGATTTTTCTTACAAACCATTATTCCTCTGCTGAGCCACTCTGTCAGTCTCTACATTGGCTGCCTGTATTTCAACGAATCCAATATAAAATTCTTCTACTAACATTTTATGGAGTTAAACTCGGAAATAGCTAGACCGCTATTCTTAATTTTCAGGCTCAGTACCAAGGGATTGGCAAATAGCAGATGTGGTGCCGTTGTTTAAAAAGAGGACGAGATCACAACCAGAGAATTATAGACCTGTAAGCCTGACATCAATAGTGGGGAAACTACTGGAAGGTATTTTAAGGGACAGTATTCATGATTACTTGGTACGCAATAAAATTATTAGTGGGAATCAACATGGATTTGTGAGGGACAGGTCATGTCAAACTAATCTAATTAGTTTCTACGAGGAAGTTAGTGGGAACTTAGACCAGGGCAGGACAGTAGATGTGGTCTACTTAGATTTTGCAAAGGCCTTTGATACAATGCCACACAAGAGGTTGGTTTACAAAATAAGGGAACTGGGTCTAGAAATCAAAATTTGTACTTGGATCGAAAACTGGTTAGAGAATAGGGAACAGAGAGTTGTGATAAATAGAACATTTTCTAATTGGTCAAAGGTCTTAAGTGGAGTACCTCAAGGTTCCGTGCTGGGACCACTCCTTTTTAATATATTTATTAATGACCTGGGTGATGGTTTAGAGAGTAAAGTTTTTATTTTTGCAGATGACACTAAACTCTGTAAGGTAATAAAATCAGAGCAAGATGTAGCTTCTCTACAGAGGGACTTAAATAACCTGGAGGATTGGGCGGCTAAATGGAATATGAGGTTTAACACAGATAAATGTAAGGTTATGCATTCAGGGATCAAAAACAAGAACGCAATCTATAAATTAAATGGAATTAATTTGGGAGAATCTATAATGGAAAAGGATTTGGGAGTGCTCGTAGACAGTAGACTTAGCAATAGTGCTCAATGTCAAGCAGCAGCTGCAAGGGCAAACAAAGTATTGGCATGCATAAAAAGGGCCATAGATGCAAGGGAAGACAGTGTAATTTTGCCACTGTATAAATCGTTGGTAAGACCTCATCTTGAATATGCAGTACAGTTCTGGGCACCACTCTATAAAAAAAGATAATTTGGAACTAAAAAGGGTTCAGAGAAGGGCGACAAAATTGATAAAGGGTATGGAGTCATTAAGTTATGAGGAAAGGTTAGCCAGTTTAGGCATGTTTACTTTAGAAAAGAGGCGTCTAAGGGGAGATATGATTACTATGTACAAATACATAAGGGGTCAATACAGAGAGCTTTCATGGGAACTTTTTACCCCAAGGACCATACACAGGACACGTGGTCATCCCCTAAGGTTAGAGGAGAGGAAATTTCACAACCAGCAAAGGAAGGGGTTCTTTACAGTAAGGGCAGTCAAGATATGGAATTCATTGCCAGGGAAGGTTGTGATGGCAGATTCAATAGATATGTTTAAGAAAGGGTTAGACAAATTTTTAGCGGAAAGGTGTATCCAGGGATACGACCGTTAATTTAAAATAAAGGATAGTAGTGGATATAGGGTAAAAATTGGATTGCAATATTGAGTCTGGGGGGGATTTTCAAAATTGAAACAGATGGGCGGTTGCCTACTCTGGATTAATTTCAAATATAAGTGCAGGATCGCAGGAGATCCAAAATAGGTTGAACTTGATGGACTGGTGTCTTTTTTCAACCTCATCAACTATGTAACATACAAGGCCATCAACAAAATTGCACCGACATACATTTCCTCACACATATAGGATTTTTTTCCGGGCTGCACCCACTTTGTGGAATTCCCTCCCACGCACAGTAAGACTTTCCTCTAGTCTTCAAACCTTCAAGCTTTCACTGAAAACCCACCTCTTCAGACAAGGTTATGATATTCCACAACCATCATCTTAATTTCCCTAGATTACCCTATTACCATCCTCTACACTGCTAATGCAAAACAACAACCTTCTGACCAACATTGCAACACACACAGCCCACTCAGTACTTTTACCTTTGCAGTCTGGCTGGTCCATTGTGCAATATGATGTAGCACATGCCCTTGTGTTTCTAACTCCCATTGTCCTATAGATTGTAAGCTTTCGAGCAGGGTTCTCTTACCTCTCTGTCTGTATGTATTACCCAGTATTATCTTATTAATGTTTGTTCCCAATTGTAAAGCGCTACGGAATTTGCTGGCGCTATATAAATAAATGTTGATGATGATCTCCTTGCTGGAGCACAGGTGTATTCATTACTGACTGACACACTGTAGCAGGTGGTATAATTATTTCACTGGTCACCTGGCAATCCTCCACTGTTAGTGGGTCCTGAGGACTGGAGTTGAGAAACACTGCCCTAGATACTGCTACAATTTCTGTGATTACCATTACAAAGCAAAGTAGACATTCCTCCAAGTCGCTATAAACTACTCTAGTGAACAATCATGAATAATTTGCGATACACATTAACATATAACAAGTAATTAACATTTACAATTAAATCCAATGATCACAATAATATTTATTTTACTATTCTTCTTCTGCATACAAACCTTTCCTGCTACCTCCCTTTCTTTTATTCTCTTATTTCCAGGACCAAGAAAATAACCTCTACTATTCGATAAATCCATACCCCTGTACAGGTGCTGTGTTAGACTCCGCACCTACAGACTTCAGTCATCAGCTCTTGCAAACAGCAGGTCCCCGGCTCACAACACATGGCCCTAATGGGGGTTTGCTGGAGTGCCAGATAAGAATTGTATGTACTTTTGACTCATACTTCTGCAGAAATTGATTTACTGTGATGTGTCAATCAGCCTAGGGAATTACACCCTTGACTTCTGTCAGAATGTGACCAGTTTGGTCATACCTGTATGCCCACGTCCAGTAGCTCAGTGCTTACTGGATGTGCCTGCGTAGTGGTAGCGTGAGCCATTTTACTACAGAAACAATGGTCTGCTTCTGTTATTACCACAATGGTTTCCAATTGTAATATTCTGAACTGAAATAATATATGTAATGTACAAACCAAAGAAACACTGATCAGACAGCCCCCAGCTCCTTCTTGCTTTACGGTCATGATTTGTTACAGCTTGCAACACTTCTTTAAAATGCCCACTGAAATATTACAGATAGTGTTTTTATTGATTAAAATTGTTGTTTTAACATATTACTAAGATTACGGTTAGATGTTCGTCCAAGCAGCCCGATATGTATCAGGTTACCCCATCACTGGATTACTGTGTGGAGAACAGAATCAGACTTCTGTGTAATTGGATAACTGTTGTGGTTGTAGGGCGGAATTTGTGTTTGACTGGGGAACGTTCAGGTCCTCACCCCTCTTCTCTCCTATACTCACATGCCAATAACTTGCATATTTTTACCAGAATTATACTGTAACAAACACGAACATATTTAGACATGTTCATACAATTTGTGCTTTACGCTGGGTAATTCTGGATCTACCTTATTAGAGAAGCTGAGCCGATTGGATGATCTGTATGGTACAGCCACTTGCTGATGAGCAGAGATCACAGAGACTGAGCAATGAGTTGAGGACAGAGGGATGATTGTTTTTGGTTCTTCCAATGATTCAGTGTACTACACACAATTACGACCACCACCTACTCCTTGCAGGCCACTTAAACAGAGGAAGTTGTGGGTTATAATTTCATTAAATATCCTGGTACACAGTGTGGCACAGCTGTTATGAGTACCACATCTCAACTACAAGGATCCAATATTATCACATATGTGGCTTTAAAACAAATGTGATGTTTAATAAATGTTTTGGAAATGGTCAGAACAATTTTGGACATGCCTGTAGTTGGTGGACCTATCAATAACACTAATAAGGGCTTCCACAGGGATCAGCCTGAGCTTTGAATGACTATCTAATGACCATCTAATCCTGTAATAGACATGTGGCTGCTGCACACTACCACTCTGTGTGACGTGAAACATGGAGGATACCACAGCTCGTTGGATTATTACTGCAATGTGGGTGGCCACCGGTTTGACATGTCATGTATGTGCACTTTGTGACTCACGTCATCATGGTAGACAACAGCTGCACTTTAACTGTACGTTTCAGTTCTATGCACAAAGCACAAAGGGTCCCTCATTCAATCTCTGGCTTAGATGCGACACACTGGTTTGCAGCACATACTTTGTAATGGTTTCACATAACCGCAATGAACTGTGATTAACAAGCATTTGGGTAAAAGTACTCAAAATTGTGTCCTGGTAATGTTACAGCAACTTGTACAGCAGCTGTTGAGAACGGCACATGCCAAGAGTTGGCAACACAGAGGGGTTCCCCACACCCAGGACTTGATCTGTAAGTGAAACTATTGTCACTAAAACCCACACAGAGCAGTGGAAACCCAGGAAGAAATTAGAGCAAATTTGTCAGGAGGTCCAAAAAGCAGCTTTGACCTTTTATATAAAGGACATGACCTTCAGGATAATTTCACCCACAGAGCAGGAAACGTCATTTACATATTCTTTATTCATAGTTTGCTTAATGATATGTATTTTAAAAAGTGCAACTTATCAAAAACCTCTGTGCAGTACTAGTATGCAGAGGAGTCTGCTGAGCACAGTGAGTTAGTGTGCAATCAGTGGCAGAACTACCATGGGTGCAGCAGGTGCTGTGCCCCAGGGCCCATGGAGATAATGGGGCCCACTGCATGGCAGAGGGTCCTCTTCCCCGCACTGGAGCCACAGTTCGCTAGTTCCACCTCTGCCAGGGGCGGATCTAGAAAAATGCTGTACCCGGGGCGATTTAGGCCCCTCCCCTTTCTAACATCTTAGGCTGCCGACGGCTGCACACTATGTGCAGGTCCGTCCAGCTGTGACAGGCAGGGACAGTGTGCTGCCCGGCTGCTCTGATTGTGTTTTAAACACAGTCAGAGCACCCGGACAGCACACTGTCCCTGCCTGTCACGGCTGGACGGACCTGCACATACTGTGCAGCCGTCGGCAGCAAGTGTCTGCTAGGGGAGGCGATCGCCCCGATAGCCCCCCCCCTGGATCCGCCACTGATACACACTGCTGGATAGGAACGACATTGTTTCATCGTTGAATGAGATTTTTAGTCTGGTTTAAAAATCAAATGAAAGGATACGATGTGCTTTGGAACGATAATCTTTCATCGTTATACTAATGTGATATCGGGCCAAACGGTGGTTTATTGTTTGATGGCCCCGAACACTGTAGTGTGTACCCAAACTAAATCTGCATTGTATAGTTACTAGAGATCTCAGATGTACTTTATATAGTGTATACATACATCTCTGCCACAACATCAGGTAATAAATGCATTTTGGCTTGTAAAAGATGATTGGGGTAAGGCGCAAAATAGGATAGGAAAAAAAACAATGGGGTATATAGATCCTGTGCCAAAAAATTATATAAAACAATACTAAGAATAAAAAAAAACTAAAATAACAATAATCAGAAAAATGAGTGGTATAACAAGGCGATAATAACACACATCTACCACTGCTACTACGAGCGTTTGGAGTCTAAACCAGTTCAAAGAAACCTTTATGCGTACTTGTGTACTTACTAAATGTAAGTTCAATTTTATCTGTTTTTACCAATAAATGGTCTGTACATTATTATACCATCGGAGCACCCGTGCCTCCTCTTATTTCCCTCTTTGCATATGAGGCAATCCGGAGAGAAGAAGGGGACTTAACATTTCAACATTGATGAAAATACGAACACTATTCTACTATTTTATGGGAATCAGAAATTACTATTCACCATAGGAACGCTAGTCTGCAATTCCGCTACTGATCATTGTGTGTTCCATATTGATGCGTTATTATCACCTTGCTATACCACTAATTTTTCTGATTATTTTTGCTTAGTACTATCATATAATTTTTTTGACACAGGATCTATATACCCCATTGTTTTTTCCTATCCTATTTTGCACCTTACCCCAATCATCTTTTACAAACCAATTTGTGGGGATAATTTAGGTAATGCCTATGGAAGAGAGACTGCATTCCCAATTTCCCACCCCCGATACCTTAAGGAGCGCAGGAGAAGCATTTTTATATATTTGTTAATAAATGCATTTTGTCAGCTGCCATTTATTCATGATGGAGAGGGCAGGAAAGCAAAATAGTTGCATCCATTTTACCGTTGTGATAGGTACAAATTTAAAATGACACAAAGTAAAGAACATCACACGCACACTTCAACAGAACTGCTAAATTATTTTAGGTTTTGTTTATTATTATTTTTAGCTTAAAAGAAAGTGAGGCAGAAAATAAACAAAAAAAAAAAACCAGTCACAATAACTTATATAAATAAGAGAAAACGAGACACCGGTATAAAATAATAAAAAATAAAATAAAAATAAAATAAAAAAGGAATAGAGAGAAACCCAACAAAGAATATTTTCCTGTTTAGCACCATCTTAAGAGCATTGAAATAAAAACAATAACACCACAACGCATAAAAACAGAAAGTAGAAACTAAACATTTTACACAAATAAAAATATATATTTATATAAAAACAGCACAAGTATAAACCAAAATAAAACAAAAAAACAAAAACAAAAACACATCAAGGGGCCACGGATGGAAAAGTCACATCTAGTCAAACGTGTCAATACTCTCTATTACAAAGACCTCCAGATAAGCAGCTGAAATAAATTTACCTTTTCCCCAAAAAAACTTTATCCCTGATAAAAAGCAAAATATATAAGATGGTATTCTGCTTCTGGATCAGTGCATTAACACATTACTGGAATATTGATCAGTGAGACAGGGATGCGAGGTATTTTTGTAACTCGTGAATTCCCCTTCACCAGTGTTCCTGCTGTGAAGGACATCAAATCCGCTGGTGGTATAGATGCATAGTAAAGGGGCAGCCCACAGAAGACACAAATAAAACAAAATAATACAAGAACAATTGCAATCTACAAAGAAGGGTAGCAACTCAGAGGAAGAGCAAGTTTAGGACCCTCCACAGCCTGGGAGAGAATGAGGCAGAGAATGAGGCAACAGTTCTGCAGTATTTGATGACCTTTACCTGTAAGGTCAGAGGCATCAAGACTCTAGTATGTTGCTAATACTTCAGATTTTTGAGGCTCATGTGGGAAGGTCAAGGTCATTCTAGAGGCGCAACCAACAAAGTCATGGAAAGGACAAGGACCCCACATAGAATAGCACCCACAGGCAACCGGCACTGTCTACGTCTGCAGAGCTGATAAAAGTGCCCGGTAGCATGAAGCATTAAGGGATGGAGGAATGTTCTATCAGCCTTGGCTACCACAAGATGACAGGCTGTCATATAAAGAATCACTCAGGGATTCAGAGTTCTCCAGTCCAGTCTGACCCTGCTCATTGTCTCGAGATTTGGCTTCACTTGTACCTTCATCTCCAACCTCAGAAGTGCTAGGGGTACGGCTGCTCACGCTGCCCGGAAAACAGAGGGAGGGATGTGGGTAACCAGACATGTCACAGTCCCTGTCCCCTTCTGAAGGGATCTACAAGACAAGAAAGAGTGAGCAATAATTAAGTATGAAAAGTATGTTGTGTAGCTATAGAAAAAACAAACACACACTTCTGTTCCTTACACAGTATAAATAACATATCTGATATAACTTTCAGTCTTATACAGAAGTCTCTTCTATCAAAGCCGTCTCTTTTTCAGTCTGGTTTAATACCAAAAATTCTCTTTAGGGGACATGCATTTCAATACGTTTACTTATTTTTATATCCGTTGTATTGATTTGGATTTTTCTGTGTGTGGACAGGAACGTAGTGTGCAAATGTGCTCTGGGTGCCATCTGCCCCACTGGGCGCTCCTGCGGTGCCAATCTATTTCCCCACTCTCAGCTGCCACTCTGGCTCCATCTGTTTAATACAATATCCAGGGGTGTTTGGAAGGGGATGTGGCTGGAAGGAGGACTATTGCTTCTAAACCTCTAGGCCATGCCCCTTACACACAGACAACACTCCCAGTGACGGTGCTCTACAGCTCTATAGTGAAAGGTGTATTTTTAGATCAACATAGATATGGGAAAGTGCGGGGAAGGGAAGGGGGAAGCAGTGGATTGAGCCGAACACATTTACCTTGTTGCACCACTGTGTGCAGGACCACTGACCCTCCACAAGAGCCTTGTACAGCAGCTAGTGTGGCTCTACACCACATCCAGCTGTTTCAGAAGAGCTGTACACATCGCTATCGGCTACAGTTATTAGTCTCACCGGCCTAATTTGCAGCACAGTGAAAAGTGACAAATCATTCAAAGACCTCGTGCACATGGGCATGGAAAAATAATGCCTGTTATAAACACAGCACAGTGGCCTAGTGGTTAGCACGTCTGCCTCACAGCACTGGGGTCATGAGTTCGATTCCCGACCATGGCCTTATCTGTGTGGAGTTTGTATGTTCTCCCTGTGTTTGCGTGGGTTTCCTCCGGGTGCTCCGGTTTCCTCCCACACTCCAAAAACATACTTGTAGGTTAATTGGCAGCAATCAAAAATTGACCCTAGTTTCTCCATGTCTGTCTGTCTGTGTGTGAGTGTGTGTCTATAGTAGGGAATTTAGACTGTAAGCTCCAATGGGGCAGGGACTGATGTGAATGAGTTCTCTGTACAGCGCTGCGGAATTAGTGGCGCTATATAAATAAATGATGATGATGATGATGATGAAACACAGACAAATCCTTTTATTGCTTCTTTTCTGTTAACAGAGCATTGAAAGCTTTACTACAGCATAGTGTACTCTGCACTTGCTGAAAGCTCCCATAAAATCCCATCATATTGTACATTAATGCCCAGGAACACTGCAGGCAACACTGAAATGGATGTAAAGCTAAGAGGACGCTTGTGTGTGTAAAGGTCAGTTTGCTTATTTTTTGGCATTTACTAGGCTAGAGATAGGTTGTTGCAACATTTGATTTCAACGTCCATGTGTACAAGGCCAAACAGAGAGAAAAGTGACAAAGATAATAATAATAGGGCAACATTTTCAAAGTATACATTTTTAATCACATTTATCTACACAAAATAGATAAGTATACTTTGTTATTTTTAAACAAATTATATATCATTTTGATAATAAATTTCATTTAAGTGTTCATCACTGGCAGTTCAAACGTTGGGAGGTATTGTAGATACATTTATGGCTGCACATTTATTCTGGGAAGGTTTTCATAATCAAGTCAACAATAAAATTAAACTAATTACTTTTTAATTGAAGTGGTTTTCCCTGAACAGAACAGACAAGGGGCCCTGGGTTCTTCTCTCTGGTGACAGAATACTCCCTTATTTCCTCAAGGTAAAATTGGAGATGTGATTATCTCTGTGTCTACACTCCGACACAATAATTTTGCTCATTTGAATGTACAGAGTGCTGTTCCAGCATTGTCTCACTTATTAATGTAGGTCGTGAAGCAAAACGCAGAAATTGATTTGTTAAAAGGTTACAAGTCAATAGAATATACAGTGAAAGTCTCATGACTGCCACCAAGTGGCCAACAATCAAGCCACTGCAAAGTACAATACTCTACTGTAAATACGATACTGCGGCAACACCAGAAAAGCAAATACATTGCCACAGATTATACAATAATTTGATTATTACTGTCACCTACACACAGTCTGGGAAGCCATTTTATGGTAGAAAACAACATTCATTAGAATTCAGATGACAATGACTGAGATACTTTGCTTAGTGCCTCAGTGAGGTCACTGGATTCCATCGTCATGATTGGCAAGACACAAGAGTATGGTCAGCTCACAAAATGGCTGCCTCTACTGTGTGCTCCTATGGGACTGCGGCAGTGACAGTGGTTTCTCTCTTATTCAATGAAATATGTAGTGTTATTTGACTCACAATATGAAAACAGATGCAAAACAGGCAAATAGAAGCTACAAAACATATTGACTAGTTAATTGTTAGTTTTTATTTAAATACTCCAATATGACAAGGCTGTTGCCATTAACTTACCTCTACCAACTCGTGTGCTCTAGACCTGAAGTTCTCTGTAGAGCCAGTGCTGACCTTGGCATTGGGGAAGGTCCAATTTTTGCCCTGTTGGGGCAGACTACGATCCTTATTGGAATCTGCGCAAGAAACAAACCCAGTGACAGACTCTTAACAAAATATCCGCATGAAGAGCTGAAATTGAAGACTTAGATAGTACAAATATGTTACTGCCTAATTCAGGGAGATAGAGGTTTATTTATTGAGGAGTCTGGTATTTCAGTCAGACACAATTCCTATTTTTGCTCTAAATGTTAACAATTAGCAAACCAGGATTGAACACTTATTGGTACTAGAGCACTTAATTTGCCCACCAGAGAGAAAGCTACACTGCTGCCACCACCACCAACCATGAATGGCCATAGATGCAACTATGTTCAGAACGTTTTGTATACGAACCTTCTCCATACATCCGGTGACCTATAGTAGGCTCTGGCTCCAATAGTGCATGGAACGCCGGAACACTTTGGTGCTGTCCAGACTGCAACATCTCCTCTACCCCTCTCATGTCCCTCTCCAGAGTCCTTGCTCTTCTAGGTACCTTGGGAAAAGCAGAAAACCTTCCCACTGGAAGGACAGAGGGGGAGTCTAGCTTAGGTTTTAACTTTGGGGTGCTTTTGTTTGGAGTCCCTCCACAGTAATCGGGTGGAGGAAATGTCCCAATGCCACTGTCCAGAGTCCGAGTGAGTGAGTCACAAGCTGTGGGATGGGGGGGGAGGGGGGTTGAATGTAAAAGAGACAGAAAGAAATTGTATTAAAGAAAGGCATACAAGTGGGTGGACAGTAATGATGCCAAATGCATGAAGGTGGAAGGAATGAAGGAATTTCACCTCAACAACATGATAGCTTAGACTCGCCATACAAAGGGTTTCTAGGACAATGAAACACAAAATTGGACATTTTCATGTAAGAAGGTAGAATACATTGCTCACTTGTATCATTGATTTTTTTTTTTATAACTTTATTATGGGACCACTAAACAAAACAAAACAAAAAAAACCCATAACTCATGAATGTAAAAAAATAAAGCACACTGTACGTTGTTGAACTGACATTCCCCTACAGCTCTTTTAAACATCTCCAATTGTGCCTCAGCACTTTGCAGAATACATTTCATTATACAAGAGACTTTAAGGAAGACAGACCTATGGCGCACTCCAACATCGTTCCAATTAATGCAAATATATAAAACTTTATTTTAAGTATTACCCTTTGAAATACGCATCCTTTTATACCTAGTCAATGTGAGAAGCAAGGGGGTCCAGGGGCAGAATGTTAAGCCCCCTCAATATCACATTTGCTTAAAATGTCAATTAAAATGTTATCATCTAAAGAACTTTCTCAAGTTGATCAAAGGGCTAAGAACATCTGCACGTCCATTTCACAACAGTCTATTGAAAAACCATTTGTGTGTTCTTTAAAAGCATGACAATCTAAAACCACTGTATAACCAGGATTTATATTTAAAAATAAAAGCCCGAGTCTAATTTTGGTTATAACAGTTTATTTCATTATATTATTGCAAGTGCTGGAGATCGTTTACCTGAAAGTGACGTACATACTGTGTTTAAATACATTTAAACCTAGGGAGGACTTGGAGAAGTCCTAACATGTATAAATATTAATCTGGAAAGGCTGCTATATCAAAAAATATAACGATCGAATAGTAAAAGAGAAAATAAAAAGATACCTGCAAAATGCTGAGAAGTGATAGATTCAGAAATCCGTTCATCAGAAGGGAGAACCACCTCTCTGTTCTGTTAGGAGAAAGTGAAGAGGAAAATGGTATCTGCATCTGTCATTTCCCAAAACCAAATACAAGGAACTTCTAATCTATGCAGTTACCTGATCCATACTCTTCTGCTCACAGCGCTGCACATGCGTGACCAACCCATTCCTTGGTGGGCGAAATGGACGGGCTTCCTTGTTCTCCGGCGATAGCCTAGGAAAGTCCCGCAGTGGTGGTGCCTTCCCTTCCTGACGACCTTCTAAAGGAGGCTCCTTGCCATCCACCCTAAACAGTAGATAGCGAATATTATTAATAATTCCTTTAGTCACAAATTTTTTTTGTTACCATCAAGCCCATTTAACACACCACCGGACTCAAGAGATTTGCAGGATGTGTCCAATTTTAGACATCTTTCTCCTTATTTAGTGGTCCTCACTCATGGCAATCATGGTGAGGTCCCTGGGACTCCTTTGTCTGTGCCAAAGTAGCCCCTTAAAAATGCCTTGATGACCAAAGCTGGTCCAGCGGTATTGAAAAGTAGTCTGAACCACCCCAATAGTATACAACGCCGGAATATATAAATATAACAGTCTTGAAAAATAAAAGAAATCCCCCCACTGTATAGACACCCCCTCCCCACCAGCTTGCAAGTAGAGAAAGACACCTAAAACTGGACACAGCCTTTCAGTGTAAAATTTTCTTTGCTTAGTCATACTTAGGGCAACAGGGTCAGGCATATACTAGGCCAGGGTTTCTAAACTGTGTTTAAGTCTTCCCAATGGATCATATTTTGATTATTTCCTTAATAATGTTCATAAAATCTATTTTAAAAGGTTTCAATATGTATTGCAGCCAGTGAAATTGTATGCAGTCTCTTCTTAATATTCCCATGAGGCAAATAGAAAAAAAAAAAAAAAAAGAATTAACTGCATAGGTCACCAATATATATATTTTATTTTGTTGGTGTATAGCAATTTAGAGCAATTATAAATTATCTTTAGCAAGACTAAGGTCTTCCCTGCTACAGTAAGCCAAGTCATACTAAGAGAAACTTAGGGGTATATTCACTAAGCTGCAAGTTTGAAAAAGTAGAGATGTTGCCAATAGCAACCAATAAGATTCTAGCTGTCATTTTGTAGAATGTACTAAATAAATAAAAGCTAGAGTCTGATTGGTCGCTGTAGGCAGCATCTCCACTTTTTCAAACCCGCAGTTTAGTAAATATACCCCTTTGTAAAATATTGCAAGGGATCATACTTTCATGCATCTAGCAAATTAATAGTCCTATGCTGTATCAGTAAACTTCAGCACAACACCAAGAAATTCTATATAATCAAGCCAATAAAATTCTATAAATTGTTACCATGACTTACTTTATGACATTTTTAGTCTAATCAAAATAACTCAATTTTTGATGTTAAAATCTCTGTGAACTGACAGTACTCACCGATTCAAGAGCTGTTGCATAAAGTTGTCAGCTGTCAGGGGTCTTGAAGTCTGTGTCTGATCTACAGACACAGCTGTGCGACTTTTGTCAAGAGACAGACCGTTGATATAGGCCCTTTCCTCTTGAAGAGCTTTCCGCAGATCCTCTGCTTTCTCCATCAACATGGAAATATTCAGGCTTTCACCTTTCCCATCCCTAGTCCGAGGGGAGCCGCTTGCAGCTCTCTCCCTCTTTTCCTCTTTCACACGTCCAGCTTCAGGCCTACGGCTAAGAGCAGGAAGCTTACTTTTCTTTAAGCCAAACCAGCTTGCAATACCACTGGAGTTGCGTTGCTTTGGATCAGGGGCTGGTGTTCGGTGTTGTTCCTGCAACCTTAACATGTTCTCTTTAATGCCCTTCATCACTTTTTCTTCAATAGCAGAGTGCAGAACACTCAGTGGAAGACTTTCTGTACCCTGTGGCCCTGCACTGCGAGGACAGGCATACTCTGGGCATGTGCCATTCTTCTTTCCTGTGCCTGTGGATTGCAGCCTCTGTTTCTCCTCAGACAGCATTGGTTGACGGGGACTTGGTCTCAGCTCTTCACTTAGGGGTCGGGATACAAGAGGTTTTGCAGTTGCCTTACTTGGAGACTTGGCAGGTAGTTTTGTTGGGCTGCCATGAGGACTACGTGGAGACTTGCTAGGAACGGTTGGTGCTCGGGATGGATTACGTGGACCATGAGGAGAGCCTGGTGGGCAGTTAGAGGCAGGCTGCCGAGTCCGAGCAGAGTCAGATTTTTGTCCATGGTACCTTGGTGGATAACTCTCAGTGGATCCAGGCTCAGGAGTCCTTAAACTGCTAACACCTATGGCTCTTTTCATAGATGGGCGTAGGTCACCTCCATCAGTTATCACCCTAATATCTGTCCCTGTAACGGTCATCTCAGTCTGTTGGTTGTCTGAGCCCCTTAACTTTCCTATTCTTTCTTTAAATGGGAGATGTCCAGTAGACTCTGGAAGTTTCCTGGCAGTTACATGCTTTCTAATGAATGATGTGCTCAACGGACTGTGATGGTCTTCAGAACAATTTATTTGGGAATGAACACAAATTCCAGGGGAACAACTAGATGAGCACATTGCCCCCACCAGTTTTGGAGGACCCTCCAAATCCTCAACAGTCTGGTTGGCAGTTGGAAGTTCAGAATTTTTAGCAGGAATATTTTCATAGTCATGTGACTTTTTGGTACAACACTGTACTCCAGATCTAGTTATTAAGTTGTTAGACCTTTCACTTTGTCCTTGCCTATTGGTGTCAGAATTTATGAATTCAGAAGGGGAAGGTGGAGCAGTGTCTTCTTCTGGACCAGGTAACTCCTCAGTTGCCTTCCTACCGAGACGTGGAGAGGGAAATGCCTCATAATTATTGCTCCGACAAGGAATTTTGGAAGTCTGAGTGAGCTGAGGGCTGAGTCTCAGAGAGTTTGGACTCTGTAACTTATCCCCCGAGCCTGGCATCTTTAAAAACTTGAGAAATTTAGCAGGAGATGGGATTTGAGGTGTCCGTGGCTCAGAGGAAGGAATAAGTGCATCATGTGGGTCAGGACAGGAGGGATTAGAAACCACTAATGAAGACTGAGAATAATCATCTTGTGGCTCATGGGCTAAACTCTTGTGGGTTAATCCACTTGTCTCTCTTGGTAAACTGGCAGAGTTAGGAGGAGAAGGAGGACAAGGAGAGGCAGGGGCATCAGAACCACTTTCTAAAACCAATTGTTTCCCCGGAGAAGAAAACACTGAGTCGCCCCTCTCTATAACTGCTGGTGGAATCACTGGCATATGCTGACTTTCTACCAAATCATGAATGTTTCTGTTATAACAGGTTAATGAGTGAAGATGGCCAATGTGTCCTCTACTGAAACCAGTTCCATCAGAGTGGCCCTCAATAGGGCCCCTTTTATCACCTGCTCCACGGGAGCACATACAAGGTGCTAAGCCCTTTGATAAGTCTGTTAATGGCAAATGCTGTCTAATTTCACTTGGTGGAGGAAGTGGCTCTCCAATATCCTCATCTGAAGAGGAAGAGCTTCCCTCAGCCTGCCGTGTTGACTGCTGTGTGTCTTCTCCTGCTCCAAAACCAAGGTGTTCTCCTCCTCCCTCCCCAGGACTACCTGCTGGTGGTTCCCGTTGTATGGGCTTCCACTTGAGCAACTCCTCCCAGCCACTCTGGGCCAGAAGCAGGCAGGAGGCCCAAGGTTCATCCCCCCCATGTTCTGAAGGAGTCAGGCCTTCACCATTCACATAATCCAAGCTTTGCTCTGGTCTAACACGCAGTCCATTCCCACTAGTTGATGAAAACCCCCCAAGGAACATTGGTGGGGCAGTGCAGGTTGACCCAGACTGAGATCCTGTGGCCTCTAGCCTCCGTAAGACTTCTAAGATTTGAGCCTTTTTCCTGAGGAACGGAGACATGGCATCCAGAGGACGGCAAGTTGACTGGGCTCGACCAGAGCGCTGCTTTTCCTATTAGAGAAACAAAAAACAAAACCACAGCTAATTACAGACTTATTAACCATAGATAAGATCCATTTTGTACATACACAAAACTATGTATATATTTTACATGTCTGTTTTTTGTTTTTAAATTACATATATCCCAACCTATGATTTCATTGCAAACATTATCAGTTACCGAAGGGCCCTAAAGAGCATGTATATATGCATATTAGGGCTGATGCAGAGTGGGAAATGCGCCTGTTTGCGTAGTGCATTTTGTGTGAAATTGCTTTACGCATTCCCAGAAAGTGGGCGCACACATGTGCCAATGCAGAGACTGACAATTCTGGCACTTGGAGAGGTGGGACAGGGGAGGAAAGGGGCATTCTAATGCTGGCAGAGAGCAGTAAAGGAGTTTGTCTATGCAAATACATGCAGACCTGCAAAAACACGTATATATACCTGCTAGGAGGCATATCACACCGACTAGAGGGCAGACACAAATACTCGCTAATTATGACTGATCGGAAACTAGACGCAAATGCTGCTGATGCAGAGGCGGCACATCCCGAGAGGTGTACAGCCCTGCATATGGCTGGAAATACGCTTCCCCCCCCGTACATGTGAAATGTGGTTTACACGAGGTTGAAATGCACTGGACATATTCGCATGTGTTGCATCCAGAACAGAAGTGGAACAGGGCTTTTCCCCAATCATTTCAATGAAGTTTCTAGCACATATGCTACATATAGAGACCCCATTGACATGAATGGGCAAAGTGCTGTACATAAATAAAAACAAAAAGGGAAAAATACCAACAGCACTGGTAAATTTGAATAGTCAGTAACCTATAACCCTGACCCCTTTTATTTTCTTATTTTCAATTCTATAGATATTAATAATATTCTGGGGGTGCTACCATTCATAACCACATAATGTACATGTAAAGATAAATTATTTCAGTGCACAGAGGTATATTGATACAACTTAATAGTTTAGGTTTTAAAATAGTTGAGAGAACAACACAAATTATTTTCTAGAATACCCCATGTAAAATTAGAGAGAAAATTGTTCAAGATAAAGAGAATGTGAATAAAAGTATTATTAAAATACAGAGGAACCCCCCAATAGTCAACTATTACAATATTGTTCTATAATATCTCAATATATATTATGTATCAGCCCTTAAAAAAAATTGATGTAAACAAGCCTGAGTTTCTCCACTGGTAATACTTATATTACTTATACAGACTATCAAATGATTAGATTTCTTAATCTTCTTATAAGTAGATAATTGCGATCAGTAACCTTAACTTTACTTATCCGTGATGTAGTTCTCAGCGGATAATTTTACCAATCTTAAATAGCATAATTAAGGTTTATCAGACATATAAAGAGTATCTACATTTCTTCACAGAGTGAGATGATAAATTGCTACATATAGTTCTCAGATTGAGTTCTCTTCCTTGTAACAATATACATTTAGAAAGTAAATGTATGCATGCTAGGCAACAGAATCTCTCCTGATTCATTGTAGATACAATGGCTTTCTCCTGAGTAGTTTATGCTGCAAAAATGTTCAGTTCCCATATAGCTTCAATACCATTGGCTTACTAACCATAAGATACTGGCGCTCCCAGAGATCTATTCAGTTAGAGGTAAGAGGGTTGGTGTGTCTCCATAGGTTAAAATTAATCGCGAGTCCTCTCTTGCTAGAAAAAAATGATATGGGACCCTTGTGTGCAAACTTAAGATTAAAGGTTGTACATCCACTTATTGAACAATACTAATTTGTTCTTAGTCAAATAATATATCTAATTTAGCTGCTATGTAAGTTTTAGTGATTCTGTTCGCTTAATAGCAATTTTATATTCCTATTATGAATCAAACTTTGCTTAAATATTTTTTCAGAAAAATAAGATTGAAAATGGGTTCTTATATTAGTTCTTATATATTGCTGTTTACACAGATCGTTGCCTTGGAAAAAGCAGACCTTAGCGAAACGTGCGTCGGCGTCCTCGCTGTCTGTCTACTCGATATCTCTCATTCTGGCAGCTGTTATAATACCCCGATATACTGAGAGTCAGTTCGGTGGTATTCTTTAGGTAGTTAGCAATTCACTCCCCATATTACTTAGTATTAAATTACTTTTAAGGCTAATAGGTTATACCTCTTAATCACTAATCTCGGTACTGATTAGCAATACTACAGCCTAATTTAATACAAGGGGATATGTTAGCTTGATGTGGTTACCAGTAATAGTAATAGGAATATCTGATATAACAATTACCACAGCGCTACTATAATTCCTTACCAGCATAAGTCCTAATATTAAAAGAGATTACATATACAGATAACGAGTATTTTTATTCATTTTAACCTATATTTCGCTTATTTTTAATCAATACTTAATAAAAGTTATATCTTACATTTATAATCCAATATGATCATCAAAAAGTGTCAGTGCACCTACAATATAACTTCTTTTTCTTTCTTCTTCTAAAATGTTTACACAGATACTTAGAAAGCCAGTAACTTTTTTCGATTCATGCCGACGCGAATCGAGGCAAAAGTCAGTATAGTTACTGTACCCAAATTCCTCAACCAGCCCCAGTGCTAAATAACTGGGCCTGGTTCCCAATAAATCATAGTGTCTCCCTGCTAGCGTGGAAACCAGCCCTAGGTTATGTAACTAGTTTAAACATCCTAATATGTTACAATCAAGAATGCCTGACGTGATATCTGTGTGACATTCCTTGACACACATCAAGGCCCAATACTAGTATGAGTCAACCTTGCTCTGAATATACTTTGTCTCCCTCAGTTTTCATTTACGGTCAACCCTATTGTTAGTCACCAATATATGTTAACTGTAGCTAGAAATGTGTGCAGTAAAACAGGCTTAGATGGTGAATTCTAAGCAAATCCCTACATTGAACTATGACCATAAGATAGATGTAGTGAGAATACATTGCTCTTGCTTACCTCTCTCTGTACAGCACATTGTCCCAGTGGAAGGGAGACTGAAACCCGCTCTAGATCACCTCCTTGTGAGTCAGACAGAGCCTGCAGTGGGTGCAGCTGAATAGGAAAATACAAACAAACATTCATATTAGAGCAAGAACACAAGGTGCACATAGCACACATGTAAGAGACAGCTAGAGTAGGTCTTTGTGTGCCCTGAGCTTTAAGATTTCCTAAAATGGGCAGCACGGTGGCTTAGTGGTTACCACTTCTGCCTCACAACACTGGGATCATGAGTTCAATTCCTGACCATGGCCTTATCTGTGTGGAGTTTGTATGTTCTCCCCGGGTTTGCGTGGGTTTCCTCCGGGTGCTCCGGTTTCCTCCCACACCCCAAAAACATACTTGTAGGTTAACTAGCTGCTATTAAATTGACCTTATTCTCTCTCTCTCTTGAAAAACAAAAGATGACCATTCTAGTGATTTCAAATTTTTTTTAAATGTTAAAACTATTTTAGAGTAACACTGAACAATATGCACAAGCAAAAACATGTGGAAGTTCTGTTTCGCCCTTGGAAAATGGCTAAAAATGCATGAAAACTAGTGTGAGCTCCAGACAAGCCTGAAAACTGCTCTGAGAATACACGGCACCTGGCTTCAGCAACGGTCAGCATACATTCCAAGACCAAAAAAATGGAGGTACAATAAACCTTTCAATGACAATATTGCAGAATCCTATTGCATCCTCAAATAACCAGCACATGTTTAATTAGTGTGTTTGCATTGTGTTACTAGAGAGAAAGCTGTGCTTTGTAGAGAATCAAGCATGAGTAAAATGATATAAAGTACAATATAAAGTACACTAGAGGAAGTGCTGTGTCACCACACATATACACTGCATGAACACAACTCTGTGCCTTGTATACAACGTGTTTCCCATGGTTACAGCTCTTACCTCAGGGGATGATCCCGAGGAGCGATGCAGCTTCTGGTGAAAGAGGTCACTTAATGTTCTGTTCTGACGCTCAAGGTCAAACACCCTTTTTTTCAATTTAATACATTCTTCCCGGAGATCCTGGAGAGAAACGACATTTTACGTGTGTACCAAATAAAGCAAATCAAGTTGCAGAACAAACCAATAGAGGGAAAAGGAAAACGAAATCGGTCTGAATAAAACACGTGTCTGTAAACAGTTAGGAATAGCAGCCAATTTGCATATTCAGATTGGCTTTAAATTAGTTCAGGCACACAAGTAAAAATGTTAAATGGCCAAACAGAAAAATTAAGATTAGTGTAAGCAGACACTAATTCCTCATGTTTATGCATAAATACACTAAGAAAAAAAAAAAAAAGGACGAACTACACAATGCAACAAACACTGAAAAGCACCAGAACAGAACAAATATTATATATATTGTAGCCGGACAATAAAGGACTCTTAACATATGTATCCATGGATTGTAATGTAAAGGTATAACATTTGGAAACCCTATTACCAATTCTGCTGTTAGATGGCATTATAGAATAATGCACTGCTCAGGAATAGTGTAAGATATAAGCATGAATGCATAGGTATGGTATGCTCACCGGGTCATGGAGCCACAAGATATTTTTATGATGGGGAACAAATTTGTAACTACAACTGGTCCAACCAATCAAAAGTAATTTCTTGTCCTCTGCATTATTGACAATAAAGAACAATTCCAGAATATATTGACAAGAAGTATTTTCCCTGTACTAGTAGAGGTTAGACATGCAATGGTCACGCTTCCCAGCCGCCTACGGGACCCCGGGACACAGAAGAAACTAGTGCCCCTCAATCTAACTGCATATTGATTATGGTGCAGGAAGCAATCACACTTTGTAGCCACTGTGAAGGAAAAGCCAAGATATATGCACCTCAGACAACAATGTCCAACTGATAAAGAAACTTGATGGTTTCTGGTGACTTAAGCAATGGCGTTGAGCTGGCATGAGGGCACGTGGGTGTAATTAACACTCTGCTGTTTGGGATCAGCAATCTATATTTACGCTTTTGGTCAACAGTACATTATACTTGTGAGTGTTCTGTGTTTTACTGTTCTTAGTTCCATTACGAATTGGAGACTATTTGAGCAATATTTTGTGCTGGGTACCTATGTGCTAAGTGGTGGGTAAATAAAACAGGACAATGAGACAGGAAAGTCATCTGCTTACCTTTTGATTTAAAAGTGCTTGAACAACATGGTTTGCAACCTGTAAAACGGAACATGATTATTAAAGCATTATCTAGATAAAAGGAAAAAAAAATCTCTGCAATCATCCCATATAAAACACTATGGAAGGAATTATAAAAGAGTCTGTGCTAATAATCTCTATTATCCCCTTGTCACAAATGGATCAAGAGGATGCCACATGGTAACCACCAGAACCTTATTGTTCAAAAGGCACTTCTAGTAATATACACAGTGAAGGGTTTTTGGTCATTTATTTTTTTGCCCATGACCCCAATGTATATGTTCTGTCCACATGTAACCCTTCAGTGGCCATATTCAAACTCATGTGGATCACGGCTTTTATTACAGTTGAAATATTTTTTGGGGGTTACAGAGACCTATTCATACTGTAACCACTTCTGGATGAATAATCTCCAAGCGTCGCTAGTATATTACATTTTATTCATACATCATAAAACATAAATATAAATAAACCTTACAATTTAGCTTAATATATAAGCCAAAAGAACGGTCTTAAAATTTCAACCAATCAGGCTGAACATCTGACAGGTAGGTCACTATAGAATGAATACCCACCAAGCCTATTAGAATGGAGGTTAAACTCTAAAGACAGTCTGTTCTATGCCCATTATGAAACAGGATTTCAAATGCAGCTTAAGACCACGAAGATTTCAAAGTCTACATCCCCAGGTTTATTTAAGCTGTTCTTTTAACATAACGTCATGGGACAACCTTGTGCTCGGCTCCAAAGACTTAATACACATAACTGGGCACACAGCTCTTAAGTCTTATCTCCAGGATTTGAATACCGAACTAGATTTCTGACATTCCATATGGGTGACACAATAATTGAAGCCAGCCGTGGGCTGTGAAATATTTGCATTCCCGCAGCTGTCTGTAGCACACAGTTATTTCAGTGTAGCCCTCTCATTGAGAGATGGACCCTCACGTTTTATAGGCAATCCATTGTAAGGATTGTCCTTTGGCTGCACTTCGTGCTGGACTTTATACTGAAAATACTGTACTGCATTGAAATAGATGGAAAAAAATCTGCTACGATCTGTCTGCCTTCATCAGGTCAGGTGTGAGAGGTTTCTGTATCACACGGCTGTCATTGTACAATGAATACTAAATCAAGAAGTTTATTCCGGATGAACCAACAACAGGATAAAGAGAGGTCACTGATCCATAGCTTTCAAAACAAATATGACTCACCTCATCGAGGCAGCGCTCATACGTTTCCCGCTGTGTTTCATTGGCTTGAGCAAGAGTGGAGTTTTCAGCCTGAAACAGGCAATAGGAAACATTTACAGTATACAGTAAGCCAGGCTGTTGCCAGCTAACTACTGATTGGATTAGCAAAAAACTGAATAGTTGGTACTTCTGGCAGCTAACGCATAACATTTACTGTTCATACAACTGCATTTTGCCACTCCTCTAATAAGTTCATACGATAAGACGTCTATTGGTCTCTAATGTTGTCTTTCAAGACTTTGGGGCCTATTAATCAAGCCTTAAACACCATCTGAGAATCTAACCTATAGCCAAAACACTGCCGGAGAGGCATCTTCTGATCCCTAACCAGGAGGCTGGCCCTCCACCCGTCCTTCCTCTAACAAGTGTGTCTGACTGATGGCCACGCATGCACAATAAAGACAATGGGTCAGAACCCGGAAGTACACACATTCGGCACAGATCAACAAGCAGCATATGACCTCCTAATAGCACACAGTCATTACCGGGAGAGCCATCTCGGCAGATGTGCCGTCCAGGCATCAATTTCATGGTAACTAGGTCTGAAAATGCATCCAGTATAGCTGTGAAAAGCAGCAGTAATGGATGCTTACTATCCTCTGACTGTAACTACATGCACAGAGAACCGCAAATATCTTTTTTTTTTTTTCTTTAAATTACAGATAAGTACATTGCAGACTTTGGAGTTCTGGGCACAATCTGGTTCAAACATTATCATATAATACGTAATGTTTATACTATGATACATTCCTGTGCTTTATATTGGCGAGGTCATATGTTATAGTTGGATAGAAAAGATGTAACATTATCACCTAAACTTCTGCATTGGAACACTTAATGTAAATAAAAAAGAATCTATGACAAACTACAGATTAACTTGTAATAATTTTTTATCACTTACATAGTGTACGTTTCAGAAGATGTATACCAACTAAACAGTACATGTCCCCTCTAATCTAAATGGTTTTTTGTTTTTTTAATAATTGTATATGAAAGGGGATCCTACACATGCCAACTTAGCAGAGGAATGCGGAACCGCTGTACTGATTTGGGCAGAGGAAGTTCCCAGGAGCCATTGGGTATTCATGTTACCATATGAGATTTGAGTGGACACAATGTCTGAAAACAGCTCCTTTGTCAACGGATTTGCTTGAAAGGCAACAAAGTATAGTATTCTAACTAGCAGAAGAACATTTCACAAACTTTTAGTAAAGAAAGTGGAAAGTGTGCAGGAAAACCTTCCCATATTAAACTAAAAGCATGTTAATTAAAGTCTTCCATGGTCAGGTTGATTTGTATAGTATATCCAACACAATTATAATACAACAGCTATGAGAACATCACTGCATTAAATGCAAGGATGGAATTTGTGTAAGGCAGTGGTTCCCAGCAGCTGTCAGGACAGTTGACGCCTTTTTTTAATAATCACATGAATGTATCAAGAGGTTATTTGTGAGCTTTAAATTTAAAAAAATATTTATTATCTTAAGATTCCGATATCAATTTATCAATATTCGTATGCCAGCTGGTGGTGGGCGGGGGAGGAAGGCACCCATTATAGCTTCTGCCTATAACCGATCTAGAGTGAAAACGCAAACCCGATTCCAGCATCACCCTCACCTCAAGTTCCCGCAATCTCTCCAGAAGCTCTTGAATGACTAGCGGCTCAGACACCCCTCCACCAAGAAGCCGGATTTCTTCCTCAACCTCCGACGTCATTCTCTAAAAAGAAGGAATACACCCAAGATTAGTGATGACTGACATTTAACATATAGACAACACAATACGTGTAGACTCCAAAACAAAGGCAACAGAGCAGAGGATATTTATTACGGTCAGAAATAGAATTCAGTGGATACACATTCATTAGGGGACAGACACAAACTGAGGTCTAAGAATACTAAAGACTAAATACTAGAATGTGTTTACAATCGGCTATGAATTTCCTGCCAGCTCCAGCGTGGCAGTCTACAAATAGAACAACGTGACAAAAGAAAATGTGAAAGCAAAAAATCAGAAACATTGTACAGAACTGCTATTTATCTTTAAAAACAAATAAATTCCTAAGCCTCGCCTCTGGTAAATTAAGCTACAGAGCCTAAAAGCAGACGTTACATGTCACATGTCACATCAATGGACGTAAAAACAGAATAGGTAATTGGCCGGTTAAGACCTGGATCTCCATCGTGCTCTCCAATGGTTCCAATTAGTTGTATTTAAAATTACAAGCAGAAAAATACAGAACCCTGTACATTGTTGATTGCACACCTCAACAGATACTGAAATTATCAACTACTGAAAGAATCTACTTGCACCCATGGAACAAACTGCAGCTTCTACCCTTGAACTTGAAACAAAAAAACTACTTGCGTGCCAATAGCATATTAAAGTAATGCATTTATCATTTCAAGTCATATGATCTCATCAAATACAGCTAGAGAATCATCTGTTTATTGTTCCTAGTGCTTATAAAGCCATGTGAATCTAGTTACAGTCTACTCTCGGATTCTGCCGTTCTATGTATATGTGACGTACGTGGGATAGACGTTATGTTTCACAAAGAGAAAGTTTACACACAAGTGTATATTTCTTTAACCTTAGAATAAGACCCCCCTATATGGTGAGGCAGCAGCTAGTTCTTCCATAGAACCACAGGAGAACACTGGGTTGACAAGGAGGTAAATACTGGGAATTTGGACGACTGAACAAACAATAAAGTTGATGAAAGTTTGTCATCCAACCAACCTATTACGTACTCTAGAGAACACTGCTGAACATACTGAAAGCACAAAAACAAATATGAAAAAAAAGCAAAATAAACATTTTGATTGTGAATTAATTTGCGACTAATAGGCCTGAAAAATATGGATCTGAGGCAGAGTGGTTCTGATCCTACTTTGGTGACATATAGGTGATTAGGAATGCCCTCTGTCTGGGGGTTCTGAGGATAATGCAGGTAATTCCCAGTGTGCCCAGCTTCCTATATGGTGTTCACATGTGGGATGGCTTTATCTGAAGCTAAAGTAACAGACATGTGTCACCCTGTGTGTTTTAAAACACCCAATATATGGGGAAAGACAGGTAAACCTTTATATTGCTCTCACCTCATTTGTGATCTCATACCCGGGAGCTGGAGGAGTACAGGATCCACAGCATGTCACCCCACCTGCACAAAAAGACAATCACTTATTATCCTTAGAGAAACTTCAATTAGATTGTGCATTTTTACCTCTGACCTTCAGGCATAGATCACACTATGTTGGCATCGAACCATTATTTCAGGAGCCAGAAGTCTAACCCTATAACATTACTCCTTAGAGATCCTAATCACATCTGCTAGGCAGTGGTGTCTGACCTCCTTATTGATGGGTGTGCTTAGGCTCTCTGCACTGCACAACGCACAGTATAACAGATCTCTGCTTCTGGGTCATTCAGTAATTAAGCATTTGACTCTGTATAGTGTATTACAACCCGATCAGCCACAGCCAAACAGGTTACCTTACATCGTCCTTGTGCTCAGAATTGGCACTGCATGTATAGGCTGTTCCCAGCAGAACACGAAGTAAAATTTAAATCCAGCTACACATTGGCATTTACTGAAACATATTGTTATGCTGGAAGAGACTTGCACTAAAATTTAAATGTGTGTCCCTACAGCTATACCAGCCAATGACAGCCTCCCTTCCCTTCTTTTAGATCACATATTTCTACTAGACCCTTTTTATATGGTTACTCTTTTACTATACAAAGAAAAAAAACAAAAAACTGTTCCACAGAATCCAAAAGTGCATGTATATTATGTCAATATAACAACTACTGTACTATGTTTACCATTGTGTGTTACAGTGCTTTAGGTCATATCTTTAAACTTTGCCATCACCTTTAGAGGGACAAGCCCTCTTCCGCGTGTATTTTACACCTATTTTGGCTGTCGGCTACAAATCTGTATATATACACATAAAAGCAGTCTACGGACTCACATAAATATGTTTGTCTTCTTAATGTACAATATTATATAACATATGTGCCAGAAATACTTTTCTGTGGGCCATTTTCAACTTTGCTATCCTTCTTCCCACCTCTCTCTTCCCCCCCCTTCCTATCCGTATCCGCCAATCACTCGCTCTCCCCCTTTCCTATCCGCCAACACCCCCTCTCCCCCCCTTCCTATCCGCCATCACCCCCTCTCTATCCGCCAACACCCCCCTCTCCCGTCCCCCTTCCTATCCGCCAACACCCCCTCTCTCCCGCCCCCCTTCCTATCCGCCAACACCCCCTCTCTCCCCCCCCTTCCTATCCGCCAAACACCCTCTCCCCCCCCTTCCTATCCGCCAACACCCTCTCTTCCCCCCCCCTTCCTATCCGCCACACCCTCTCTCCCCCCCCTTCCTATCCGCCAACACCCTCTCTTCCCCCCCCCCCTTCCTATCCGCCAACACCCTCTCTTCCCCCCCCCCTTCATATCCGCCAACACCCTCTCTTCTCCCCCCCTTCATATCCGCCAACACCCTCTCTTCCCCCCCCCTTCATATCCGCCAACACCCTCTCTCCCCCCCTCTTCCTAGTCCGCCAACACCCTCTCTCCCCCCTCTTCCTATCCGCCAACACCCTCTCTCCCCCCCTCTTCCTATCCGCCAAACACCCTCTCTCCCCCCCTCTTCCTATCCGCCAACACCCTCTCTCCCCCCCCTCTTCCTATCCGCCAACACCCTCTCTCCCCCCCCCTCTTCCTATCCGCCAACACCCTCTCTCCCCCCCTCTTCCTATCCGCCAACACCCTCTCCCCCCCCCCCTCTTCCTAGCCGCCAACACCCTCTCTCCCCCCCCTCTTCCTATCCGCCAACACCCTCTCTCCCCCCCCTCTTCCTATCCGCCAACACTCTCTCCCCCCCCCTTCTTCCTATCCGCCAACACCCTCTCTCCCCCCCCCTCTTCCTATCCGCCAACACCCTCTCTCCCCCCCCCTCTTCCTATCCGCCAACACCCTCTCTCCCCCCCCTCTTCCTATCCGCCAACACCCCTCTCTCCCCCCCTCTTCCTATCCGCCAACACCCTCTCTCCCCCCCCTCTTCCTATCCGCCAACACCCTCTCTCCCCCCCCTCTTCCTATCCGCCAACACCCCTCTCCCCCGCCCCCCTTCCTATCCGCCAACACCCCCTCTCCCGCCCCCCCTTCCTATCCCGCCAACAACCCTCTCTCTCCCCCCCCCCTCTTCCTATCCGCCAACACCCTCTCTCTCCCCCCTCCTATCCGCCAACACCATCTCTCTCCCTCCCTTCCTATCCGCCAACACCCTCTATCCTCCCCCCTTCCTATCCGCCAACACCCTCTCTCTCCCCCCTCCTATCCGCCAACACCATCTCTCTCCCTCCCTTCCTATCCGCCAACACCCTCTATCCTCCCCCTTCCTATCCGCCAACACCCTCTATCCTCCCCCCTTCCTATCCGCCAACACCCTCTCTCCCCTCCTTTCCTATCTGCCAACACCCTCTCTCCCCCACCCCCCTTCCTATCCACCAACACCCTCTCCCCCACCCCCCTTCCTATCCACCAACACCCTCTCCCCCACCCCCCCTTCCTATCCACCAACACCCTCTCCCCACCTCCCTTCCTATCCGCCAACACCATCTCCGCCACCCCCCTTCCTATCCACCAACACCCTCTCCCCCCCCTCTTCCTATCCACCAACACCCTCTCCCCCCCCTCTTCCTATCCGCCAACACCCTCTCTCTCCCCCCCCCCTCTTCCTATCCGCCAACACCCTCTCTCTCCCCCCTCCTATCCGCCAACACCATCTCTCTCCCTCCCTTCCTATCCGCCAACACCCTCTATCCTCCCCCTTCCTATCCGCCAACACCCTCTATCCTCCCCCTTCCTATCCGCCAACACCCTCTCTCCCCTCCTTTCCTATCTGCCAACACCCTCTCTCCCCCACCCCCTTCCTATCCACCAACACCCTCTCCCCCACCCCCCTTCCTATCCACCAACACCCTCTCCCCCACCTCCCTTCCTATCCGCCAACACCATCTCCGCCACCCCCCTTCCTATCCACCAACACCCTCTCCCCCCCCTCTTCCTATCCACCAACACCCTCTCCCCCCCCTCTTCCTATCCGCCAACACCCTCTCTCTCCCCCCCTCCTATCCGCCAACACCCTCTCTCTCCCCCCTCCTATCCGCCAACACCATCTCTCTCCCTCCCTTCCTATCCGCACAACACCCTCTATCCTCCCCCTTCCTATCCGCCAACACCCTCTATCCTCCCCCTTCCTATCCGCCAACACCCTCTATCCTCCCCCTTCCTATCCGCCAACACCCTCTATCCTCCCCCTTCCTATCCGCCAACACCCTCTCTCCCCCACCCCCTTCCTATCTGCCAACACCCTCTCCCCCACCCCCTTCCTATCCACCAACACCCTCTCCCCCACCCCCCTTCCTATCCGCCAACACCCCTCTCCCCACCCCCCTTCCTATCCGCCAACACCATCTCCGCCACCCCCCTTCCTATCCACCAACACCCTCTCTCCCCCCCCCCCTTCCTATCCGCCAACACCCTCTCTCCCCCCCTTCCTATCCGCCAACACCCTCTCTCCCCCCCTCTTCCTATCCGCCAACACTCTCTCCTCCCCCCTCTTCCTATCTGCCAACACCCTCTCTCTCCCCCCCCTCCTATCCGCCAACACCCTCTCTCTCCCCCCCTCCTATCCGCCAACACCCTCTCTCTCCCCCCCCTCCTATCCGCCAACACCCTCTCTCTCCCCCCCCTCCTATCCGCCAACACCCTCTCTCTCCCCCCCTCCTATCCGCCAACACCCTCTATCCTCCCCCTTCCTATCCACCAACACCCTCTATCCTCCCCTTCCTATCCACCAACACCCTCTCTCCCCCACCACCTTCCTATCCGCCAACACCATCTCCCCCCACCCCCCTTCCTATCCGCCAACACCATCACTATCCGTACTGCACTCCAGCAGAATTAAAAAAAATGTAATACTGCTATATAGTAATATCTGTTCTTCTGTTAAATTGCAAATAATTAACTTTTGAGACAGTTAGGAGAGCAGTATAGATGTACAAAGAGTGTGTAAATAGCAAGAGCCATCATTCTATTCAGAAACAAATAACTCAGTGGTGACAGTTTTACAGTTATTAGGCACTGGGAGATTGGTTTGCAGACAATTCAGTTGATCTCCATTTAACAGTCAGCAAAAGTCTATAGATATAGTGACATATGGAAAGTTACTGCATTAGAAAGTATATGAGTAGCTTCAGTCTGTGCTCAGACTTACTGCACAAGGCAACCAAGGTCACAATTATCCTTTGCACCGACTCCATCTTTTAGACGATTAGGGAACAGAAAAATACATATTTGTACTATATATCCCCCATTCCCTATTGTACAAGGGGGGGCATTAGAAAAAGGAGCCATAATGTTGTTCTATAGTTTTCCAACTTAAAAAAAAAAGCTGTATATATTTTTAGTTGTGTGTTGAACATCTCCTGAGGTGCGTGCAAACTGTGGAATACAAGAAACTGCAAGGATGTATTTTCTCTAACTAATCTTGTGTTACTCTTTGGACATCTAAAATGTTAGGAACTATGCTGTATGTTTTGTGCTTTGTATAATAAGGAATGTTTCTTGTTAGGTTGTCTCTAGAAGTCTGCAAATTTTACAGGTACTGCATTGAAAGTGGAGTTGAGGGCCACATTCGCCCCTTGAGTGACCATTTGGATATCCTTTTATACAAGTTTGGAAAGAAGAGAACATTTAAATTAAAAGAGAAACAAAATGGTCACAACAATGGCATGAATGTGTACCAAGTAACTGTATAGTCTATGAAATGTTGCTTCCTCTAGCAGCTAGGAGGTTAAAGTAAAGCAGAACTGTCACTGGATGACCAGACTCTGCCCTTCCATCACTTGGTGCTGTTAGGAAACTCAGAACACTGCATTGCAGACACCCTCGGCACATCCAGTACTACTCCTCCACACCATGCAAGAATACACATTAGAGGCCAGCTCCGGGGGACTGTTGCTATGCATATCAGAGTAATGCAGCGTGCTGGTGACATGAGGACATTCTACAAAAGGAATGCCTTTCTATCTGACCTGAAAACCGCTGGCACCAAGGGGCATCACAGGATGACCAACCAAAACCATAACCACCTTATCTAATGTGCCAATGGATAGAAACATTACCAAGATCTGTGGTAGCATAATTACATTATCTAGACAGGGATGTTATTATTTTGATTGACAAAGCACTCACAAAGAGAACTATAATCTGTTCCTTTCATTTCTCTTAGTTAAGTGAATTGGTATCCACTGTAGCCTTTAACACTGGTTATGAACACAGAAATTTAGTCTCCAATTAGGAGTGTCTGTAAACAATTTGTTGAGGTTCATAAGTACATGACATACATACATGGCTGTTCTGTGATGTCAGCCTTGGTCCTACCATGCGCTGTCATCAGCATAAGTGCGCTGAGATAAATGGTTGGAAATAGCACATATCTATGGGCAATGCTTGCTGTGCGGGGGAGTGCATGCCCATTTCTACCCTGCAGAAACATGAGTTTTAGCTCAGAGCTCACAATCTTTGGGTCTCGTCCATTACTTTTATTGGGATCCATTTTGCACCAAGTTTAGTGTAAAAGTGCATTTCCAGGCACTGAAGAGTAATACAATCTTCACACACCAAAATCACTACTTTTAATTAACATAGTTGGCATTTTCTTTCACCCTCACATCATTTAAGCCATAAATAGTGGTAAACCGAGCAGTATTTTAGGAGAAACAATGAAAAAAATTAGTGAAAAAGGTGGTAGTAACGTGGCAGCATGTTGGACTTTGATGATTAGGTAGTAACGTGGCAGGTGGTTGGACTTTGATGATTAGGTAGTAACGTGGCAGGAGGTTGGACTTTGATGATTAGGTAGTAACGTGGCAGGAGGTTGGACTTTAATGATTAGGTAGTAACGTGGCAGGAGGTTGGACTTTGAGGATTAGGTAGTAACGTGGCAGGAGGTTGGACTTTGATACGGC
The DNA here is from genome assembly GCF_038048845.1 of Mixophyes fleayi. Classification (NCBI taxonomy): domain Eukaryota; kingdom Metazoa; phylum Chordata; class Amphibia; order Anura; family Limnodynastidae; genus Mixophyes; species Mixophyes fleayi. Next base: position 92,318,263 of record NC_134403.1, on the reverse strand, counting down.
AATGACACTTTTGCACAGTGCACCACCTGATTTTTTTCACCTTTTTACAATGCTAGTCTATGGGGGCATCTCCTGAAAGCAGCGGGCAGGTGTGCAACATGAAGTACAATGGGCAAACAATCCAGATGCACAAATAAGGTGCTTTATAGTGCACACCAAGTGCACTTTAAGTTACCTTTTGTTGTGTGTGTTTCTGAAAAAATATTTTGACTGGGGGGGGGGGGTGGGGGGGGGGGCAAATGTTTGGCAAATGTTTGTCCAGATAGTAACAAATCAGTAAGTGTGTAGTCCTAACATTACCTGCTCCAATAGGTACAGTAAAAGAAATTACTCAACACTTCATTTAACTTCACACATTGAAGGCAGCACTATTGTTTGACTAGGTAGATGGCAAGAAAACCCTTCAATAGCAACTTTTGAGAAAGGCATACAAGTATTTTGGATTATTGATGTTGAACACAAGTAATGACTACATCTAGACGATGATAGCAACAAACAATGAATAAATATATAAGTTATGTAACTATGTCCATCACTAAGAGCATATTTTACCATCTTTCAGACTTGGAGACAACCTGCAGCTTTCTGCAAGAGCTGGTGAGTCACAGGTTGCCTATTGGTGAACTATATGCATATACAACGGTCCACCCTCCTCTTTTTTTTTTTTCCCCACTACCAAGTGTAAAAATGTGGGACACCAAATATATTGAAAGAAAGTGCTTCCACACAAGTAAGGCTCCTGCATTAATCAAGCAAAATGCTGGACTGCAATGGTTCCCTATATTTGCTTACAATTATGGCTAACATGACTTTCAAAGTTATGGAGATCTCCTCTTTGCAGAGAGGCGATTGTTGGGGCATGGTTGGCGTTCATTTAAAAGGCAAAACATGCAGATCAACTGACAGCAAATTTCAGCACAAGTAGCCATTTAGTAAATGTCTGAGAAGAACTCAGAGGTGAATATCCTGGTCAGGTTGCAGTAGATAAAACCCCTCATCAGACTGGTCAATGCGTATTTGCAAATTTAGCTATGCAAAGAGCACAGGCAATGGACTACAGAGCAGTGGAGGAAGGTAATATGGTGAGATGAATGTTCACCATGTTCTCTACAAGCAGAAGAGTGCAGCGTGCTTGTGTTTTGTTCTGGTGGTTTTGGTACTGTTGTGGGGCTCATTTTCTTGGCATGGTTTGTGTGCAGACACTTCTGTAAGACATGGTCACTGCAAATTACTACTTTATTTTACACAGTAATCATCTTCACTCCATGTTGCCATATATCTTTCTAACCAGGGAGGTGTTGTCCAGAATGGCAATACTTTGATGAGCACTGATGTCATCTATAGGATGTTATCTATAGGTCGTGGTCTTTTCAATCACCGGATCTAAACTCATTCCAGCATTTGTGTTACATTATGGACAAATTCCTAAGACAGTGTTTTCCACCATCATCAACCAGGTGTCAGTTGAGTGACCTCCTTGTGGAAGAATGGGATTGTGCAGCTACAACCATTGTTCGACTCAATGCCACAGTGCAGACAGGTTGCACATGGAGGCCCAAAGCCGTAGTTGGTGACTTTATTATAGGGTATCCATTTTTGTCCACTACACGTACAGAGCATGCTTAGTCTTCAGTTGACTATTCCAATACCAGTTTTACAGTGCAAATACACTGCTAATAAACGAAGCTAAACAGAAGAACAACTGAAAAGCACTTATTGTAAGGGGTGGTAACTAAAGGTAGGAGGTTAGACTAGGACACGCCATCACATTCTGCACAGCCTTCTAATACGTAAATTACCTCTGCAAGAAGTCGTATGCAGTTTATGCAGAAGCAGTGCTATGGTGGGGTATCATCTTGTAAATAAAAGTTGAATTAGACATAAATAAAAGCTGAAGCAACAAGTGCTCTCATCACCATGGGCACAATGATACATAAACAAATCCCTACTGAATAGCTGAAAACATTTGTAGAACATTGCCCCACAATTCTCCTGGGTAGGTGACCCTATACCTGTAACAAAGTGCCCAGATACACAGCATTAGCCAAACATGACTTTCCACTGTAAAGCACCGAGGAATAAGTTGGGGTTTCATAAATGAAAGAATGAGGATAGCTGCACACGGACACACTAAGGTTCAACTATATTGTATTCTCCTGAAATTATATATCCTATAATAGGAGAACAAAATATAAACAAAGATAGCAAATAAAGAATAAAATAAGTAGAACTATGCAGTTTGGTCAAAAATGCTGAAAAAAAAAAATTTGCAGTTACAAATTCTTAAAAAGCTGGTACTGGATGTCAAGGGCAACATGTAGGGCTTAGCTTGCTGCAGTGTCCTCAAGAACTGACTTGTCAGACACGGCTAGATATCATAGTCACATAATGCAAGGCAGAGGCTATCACAGACACCGAAACTACTGTACTTAAAACAACTGGTTTATAAAGTATCACTTTGTGTAACTGCTCAACACATATCTTTGGACAATTTCTGCAATATTGCTCAGTCCAGATATCAACCACATGAAGCACGGTAACCAGGAAAAGCTCTGTACTTAATGTTGTTAAGTTCTCATGTAAAAAGGTCTTGTAGCCTCTTCCAGCTGTATATAGATTTGACCCTAAACATTTCTGCATGACAGGAGGCAAAGATGCCGATTACTTGGAGGCTGAAGATGTGCTCAACCACAGTGACACCATTACTGCTGGCATAATCATAATCACAGTATTGCTTAGGCACTTAAACATTAAATCACTTTGTCACAAACGTGCAAAGCTTTGCAACAGATGCGCAGCTCGCTGATAACATCACAGACCTTTATCCACAGCGGCTGCACCGGTCACCCTAAATTAGTATATTCAACAGAGAAATTAGCAACACAGAACAGATCCATTATCCTTTTCTCAACACTGCAGATCTCTAAAGACACTGCTTGTGAAAGTCCTATTATTTTGCAGGGACTGCAGATTTGTAATCAGCAGTGGCAACTGCACATGAAAAAAAAAAAAGCAAAAGAACAAAAAGGTCAATAGGCAGACGGCTTAAATCAACAAAAGCCTCCAAAATGTTACTTTTTGTGGCACTTGGACACCAATAACATCAAGAGAATGCAATGTATTCCGTAAACAGACACAAAACCAAGTAACTGACCTTGTACATCATGTCTTGCAACGGAGCCAAAAAGCAAGTGAGCACCTGATCTGTTACCAGGCACGACTCAGCTCTCCGCGCTGGAGACTTGGGGCAGATACAGTCTATAGTATCATATGACTGGCTGAATAGTTTTATCCAATATGTATAATACAAACATTGAAGACATATGTGCTCCATAGTAAATCCCAGAAGTAAAGCATAGCAACATTGTCATGCTTTTAAATTTTAGATGCATTGTCTTTGTGGAGATTTAAAAATAATAATAAATATTATATTATATGCACACACATATACATACGTAAAGCCTGCTTCATAGTTCTGTATCGTTTCTAACCCTGACATACACACATCTACAACAGTAAAGGACTAACTGCAGTTGAGCAGATTCTTGCACCACTGTTCAATTTAAAAGGCAAACTTTCCAAGTCTACAGAATCTGGCACAAACGGACACACAATGAACATAAAACACACACACATAGCATTGTATAGGATATGGATCATTTGTTCCAAACCATATACAGGATTCTACTGAATCATTTCGGACTTATCCTGCCAGTATGATTGTGCAAATATTAGACAATAAATAAATAAGAATGAGACAGCCACTAACAAGCACTAGTTCTCTATCACAGGATACCTTTTCAGCACCACAGACTATAGAGTGCTTTCTACATACCCAACATATCTACTAATTGCTCAGACTTATCAGGAAAGATTCCTTTCATGACAAACCCTACAAGGCCAGATTCACTGCATAAAGTTTATTTTACATACATGATAGCCCCTTTGTTAAGCACAACAATGCAACCACTGGAGAACCATTGTTAACACACAAATATCACAGAAGTTGGTAGGAGATTTGTTTACAAGTAGAAGCTGACAGATCTGTGCTGACGAGGGGAGGCAATGATAGCAATGTTGTGATTCTGATGGTCTTGTAAACCCACAAACGTATGCAAGTACCCAAAACAAACAAATAGGCTGAAATGGCATTGCCAACTCACCTCTTCTCCGCTGCCTCCTTTCCCCTCACTTCATGGATGCTCTTAGAGAGCCGGCTGTCTTGGTTATTGTGCTGCATTGTTAGCTAGCACAGGCGCAGCGGGGAAGTAGGGAGGGGGTTGAGGGATGTGGTGGTAGGGGGGGCCAAGGCTGATTCCCTGCCAGGATCAGCAGCGTGTGCTCATCCTGGCCTATAGCTCCCGTCCCCTTCTCCTCATCTATGATGTAAAGGAAGGCCCACGTCACATACACACATGCACTGCAGCCTGCACTCCCCCTGAGGGAGAATCCGTACCCTACCCTCATAATAGCAAGTGCTTTCCCTTCTGTTACACACAAAGAAGGGGGGGCTGGCCGCATCAGTAAGTTTTCCTGGTCAAGGTCAGGCCTTTAACATGGCTCTGTAACATAATCCTTCATTATTATATTCACTTTGGGATAAAGAGTTTCCGACTTCAAGGATCACCCAGAGGTGGGAAAAAAGTCTAATGTGGTTAAAACAAAAAAAATGTTTATCCACAAACATTTGTCTGTGTCTACTAGGAAAGAAGTTATTTCAAACTATTTATAATCTCACCATTGTTACATAAACAGCTCTGAAAAGGCACTTCTATTGTTTCTTTAATAATGTTGTTTCATCAAAGTGTTGAGAATTTACTGACACGTTGAAGGCCACAAACGTTAGTTGAACGCAACATAAAGTGAACAAATCCATAATAATCTTGTAAATTTCACGATGCAAATCTCAAATCAGTAGAGAACCCAGAATCAAGAAAGTGAAAATTATATAATTTTATAAACATATATATATATATATATACATATATATATATATATATATATATATATATATATATATATAAATAAATCAATCAAGATTATTCACACACACACACACTCAGTAGGAGTCAAAAAATGTTTTAAATGTGATTTTCATATGATCCTTCAGCATGAAGGAAATATTAGGTTTAGCTGCCATTAGGATTCAAATCTTTCATGTATGACGTTCCAGTGATTATTTCACTGGAAATTAGTGGATCAAAACCAAATAAACCTAAACAATGGCTTTTAACATTATCGAATTCTGGTTGAGGTTGTCTTTATCTGAACAGCTTCAGCATTATCACATTTCTCCCTTTAATAAAATATACAGTGACAGGGCTCCCATGACAAAACACAACGGCTGGTCCTAAACACGAACGAGAAACGACAGCAATACTCAAATATATTTTCCTGCTTTGTTGACACAAAGAATCATTAATACAGACAGGTGTAATTAAATACAGAGAGATCATTGTACACTATATGCCTATAGGATCAGGTACTCCAATTACAGCCTAGGGACATCACCACCCCATCACTGCTGCTGAGAATAAACAGATTTCTATTACCAGTTTTGTACACAAACCAGTTCCCCAGCTAAACAAAAAAAAGGAAGCTTCTGTTTGTTTAAATGCAAATTTTATCCACGGATTAAAAATCCAATGTCAACAGAGATTATTAAAGCTTCTCGGCAATGACAGCGTTAAAAAAACAAAAACAAAAAACAGTTTTCTTGTAGTTTTCTTTTGTTAGAAGACTTCCAGGCACCATAGTAAAATTGTCATTACACCCAAGAGGTAACATACCAGCTAGAAAGACACAGCCCCAATCAACGCAATGTCCACTTCACCCTACAATGGAGGCCAGGGAAGGACAGAACCCTCATCCTGTTAGTTTCACCCTGCGGCTGCCTGGTTCCAGGAGCGATTGTACTCTCAGGCAGCAGCTGTGCATGAGTTTATGTAAGGCAATATACCCCTCCTCCTTTACCTCCAACTAAGCTGAAGGATTCATCATTACATATAGACATGTGAGGCCTCAGCTGTACATCTGGAGACTGCCAGTCCCATTGCACCTTTGCTTGGCATCCACGTGCCTCACGGTTAGATCTCATTAGGCAAACACACGTGAACAGCCATTCAGGCACTAACCATTATTTATTCTGACATAAAACTGACAAAATATTTGTACAGAATATAACTGACATGACGACTCGGGGGTCTTATCAAACAAAAGAAAAAAAAACAAAAACAAACCCCCATCTCACCGCCGTGTTCACTGTAGATGGGGAGAAACAAAATAGCCCCAATCAATGGCTTAACCAGGTTTTAACATGTATTACTGTTCCCATCGCTGCAAAAAAGCACAATTTATCAAGTGGCAAAATTAGTTCTCTCTCTCCATTAACTAATTCCACCCCTGGGCACCAATAAGGGGTCTATTTACTAAGGTGCAAAGAGCCACTTAAACGGAGAAAACAGTAGTTATTGCCAAATCATGGCCTCATGTAATGTAGGAAGTGTCCATTGTGGGAGAAATCATAGATTTCTCCTGTCATAACCCATTTAAATGTTACTTAACGCAGACCCCATATATCAATATGGAGAATGCAATGTTCTCTATTTTATTAAGCTGCAGCTCAGGATGGTGTTATCTGTCAATATTAGCCAGCTGATTGGTCTCTGTACACATGTGAAAAATTGACACAATAATTCTTAAATGGCCTCTTTCTCAGTGGTGTGACATAACTAAAAAGTGCCTTGGCTTAATGTTGCCGCATCACGCATTATTATTATTATTAATATCATCATCTAATTATATAGCGCCACAATTCCGCAGTGCTGTACAGAGAACTCATTCACATCAGTCCCTACCTCATTGGGGCTTACAGTCTACATTCCCTAACACAGACACAGACAGAAAGACACAGAGACTAGGGTAATTTTTTTGTTAGCAGCCAATTAACCTACTAGTATGTTTTTGGAGTGTGGGAGGAAACCGGAGCACCCGGAGGAAACCCACGCAAACACAGGGAGAACATACAAACTCCACATAGATAAGGCCATGGTCGGGAATTGAACTCATGACCCCAGTGCTGTAAGGCAGAAGTGCTAACCACTTAGCCATTGTGTTGCCCATGGCACATTATTCATTATGTGGCAAAATGTGTGGTCTTTTCCCCCCAGTCCGAATACGGAGCCCCTAGGTGCATTTGACGCCACATTATCCGGTTGACAAGAGCCTGACATCACAAAGATTTCAGTTAGCGTTCGCCCCTTAGTCTGTGCCTCCATTCTGCTGCTCTAATCATGCCCCTGTCACAAGCAGCTCTGTTTCATCAAGGCCACCACTGTATACAAACATCTCATAAACAGAAAGATGCAGCAATTAGTCACATACATTTTGTTCCACTTATGTAGACAGATAAACAGACAAAAGAGATTGATTACACTCTTAATTCTAAAATTATTTTCTAACAAAAACATACAAAAATGAGCAGCACGTTGTTTGTAAATGGAAACCATTAGAGCTCTGTGAAATCTGAATGTAAAGTGCAGGATGTGTGCGTCTTTTATTCTTGAACGGAAGTTGAAAGAAAAAGAGCCATGCTATTGTCTGCCAACATCCGCACCACCAAGACGACATCCTTTGTGTTAGTACATACCAAGCAAAACTGGTTGTAGAAGATGACGTTTTACTACAACCGACATTCAGGTATTAATAGATCTGTTCACAGGACAATAACATGTTTCCTTTTTTGGATCACACATTTTGTTTGCATACCCTATACAAGCCAAAAAGGTTGTCACCTCCGGGATGACATTAGAGGACAGTACGATTTTCACATTTTGTACAACCAAAACTCATATAAATTTCATGTGAAACCATCAATAGTGTCCATACTGTAAGAAAGTCCTCTAACAAAACGGACAGGCTACAGCCTACTCTTAGTCTGAAGTGGACGAGGCAGGATCTTGAAGATGCAAATTGTGCCGTCAGGGCCCATTCTCTGCTGTGCGATGACCCAAATACTGTATCGGCACAGCAGGGGGCGAGGCCGTGATGACACAAATCACATCCCTTGTCCTTGGCCTTCCTCTCTGGATCTCTAGGAGGGGAGGTCCAACAAGTAGCCATGTCTGTCTTTCCCAAATCTGGGCTCTCTGTAATGCGCATGTGTGAACCAGCTGGCTGGGTCCCACAAGAGCAGATGCCCGGAGACTGGCCTGTCGAAGATCTGCTCTGGGCTAGTATCAGCATACCTGCCCACTTCTAGAGATCCCAGAGACGCATGCTGTGAGCGCATGGTGCGGTGACTGGCATAATTTTGGCCCCGCTCCCCGTGTTTCTAACTTGCTTTAGCTATTCAAAAAAAGATGGGAACACAGATGGGAAGGTAGTTGTACAACATACAATATATTATGGTGCTGTATATTAAATGCAGTAAGAATAGCATACTGCCCTACTCTATCTCAGGTGGCTTTCCCACCATCCCAACAGTCAGTACCTTTGTCCTGACCACCAGAGGGGGGCGTCCTGCTCCACACAGTGATCTTTGCCTTGCGCACCTTGCACTGGTGGCGAGTCGTGATGAGTGTTTGCGGAGTTGCAGACGGAACACCACCAGCACATGTCCACACACCCTTTTTGTCAGCAGACAGACTGTCCCGATTTCCGCAGCTGCAATGTTGTGAGGTATGACAATACTTTCATGAATGCCAACGCCACAATATTTTTCTCTGAGGCACCATGGGCAGCCTAGAAATAATGAGCCCTAATAAGTGACTGCATGTCTCCTTGTAGGACATCATTATATTTTCCCATTGACCATTTATTTTTCTCTTTTCTCTGGATAATTATTTTACAGATAAAAACATCCCATATCTGTATTGCCATGTATTAACTTATATTATTATTACCATTTATTTATATAGCGCCACTAATTCTGCAGCGCTGTACAGAGAATTCACTAACATCAGTCCCTGCCCCATTGGAGCTTAGTCTAAATTCCCTAACATACACACACAGACAAACAGACACACAGACTAGGGTCCATTTGTTAGCGGTCAATTAACCTACTAATATGTTTTTGGAGTGTGGGAGGAAACCAGAGCACCCGGAGGAAACCCACGCAAACACAGGGAGAACATACAAACTCCACACAGATAAGGCCATGGTCGGGAATTGAACTCATTAACCCAACGCTGTGAGGCAGAAGTGCTAACCACTTAGCCACCGTACAACCAAAGTGCTGCTGTCTTTGTCCTACATCCGACAGAATATTACTGTGTATGGAAATCAACACATTATTAAAAAAATACTAAAGATCTCAGCACACTACACAAACCCCCCCCCCCCCCCCAAAAAAAAAACATACAAAAACAGATCACTTTTAAACTAAAGTTCTAGTCCGACAGCTAAAGGCTATAGAAAGTTCATGCAATCATCCTCTAATCTCCAATGCACCACTGTTATATACGCAAATATTAGATAAGATGTACCTAGAGTCCAGTGAAAGATTAATTTTCAAAACAAGCATGTAGGCTGGCTGATCTTTAAAGAAAAAAAAGCCAATTGCATTTCTTTGGCTAACCACTAAAGACAGATTAAGTTGACATTATGGTCCCGGTGGATGAAGCATCTTTGTAATAAGCAGCAATGTAGATGATAGGACATTTATATGTGAATGGTTACTGGCAAGACGTACACCAATCTTTATTTTGCTTGGAATTGACCAACCCCCTAAAATATTCCTCTTTCAATGCAGCACGTCATTTGACACAACCCCTCCACATGGAACCAAAGTCTATGCAATAGTGCACTATAAAACAACTACGAAGATTTGCACACTGTTTTCCCTGCTTGATTGTGTTTGTTACTTAATTGCCAAATGTAATAATTATTCAAATTTGCATTTTTTCCTAAAAAGTGCAAACTGACATTTTAACAATTATTGCATTATTTGATGTAAGGGATGAAAAACTAATGTACGCCGTCGCAGGCATGTGCCAAGATGGCTTACACCAGGCCTGTCCAACCTGCGGCCCTCCAGATGTTGTGAAACTACAAGTCCCAGCATGCCATTCCAGCTATCAACAGGTTGTCTACTGGCAAAGCATGCTGGGGTTTGTAGTTTCACAACACCGGGAGGGCCGCAGGTTGGACAGGCCTGGCTTACACTGTATATACAGCACATCAGACTACAGGTTGTTGCTTACACCGGTACGTAAATACAACACGCCACCAGCACATAGCCTGCAGTATATTACAAATGATCCAATACAGCTCTATAGCATGTTGCAGGTTTCAGATATTTATGATGGACTCGGAGTTTAGGCCAGTAATCAGGTCACCAGTCTGCATTGCTTATTGTAAAAGTTCCTTCTTTATTTGTGCCAGTGTCTTTTTATTGCTCTTGATCTCACAGACAAAATAAGGCGTGATGAAACAAGGTATTAATATCACCTCAACCAGTCTGCATCTCGTTTCTCACAAACTGTGGACTATAAACATATTTTTTCCAGCCCTCTGATTTGTCAATCATATTTAAACTTGTATATATATTCTATTTGTAAGTAGTTAAAATGTCTGCAAGATAAGAAAACCATGCTGTCAGACAAGTCCATTGTTTCAACATGGGCAAAAGGATTATTGTATCCTTTATATTATTATTATTATTATCATCATCATCAATCATCAATTTGTTGGGCGCCACAGGGTTTTCGCAGCGCCTTACATAATACGAACAGTAGACCATACAGGGTAAACATCACAGAACAATAAACACTAAGTACCAATGCTTCGGAAACTCCGGGCAGACATATGGAGTGAGGGCGGAGCAGAAGAGTCGGTATGAAGACAGGAGGGGAGAGGGGCCCTGCTCATACGAGCTTACATCCTAAGGGAGGGTGGACAAAACAGGCACGAAGGGAGGCAGTGATGCAATGGAGAAAAAGGGACCAGGGGAGAGGAGGGAGAACAAGCAGAGTGGATGAGGGGTTAAGTGGATGGTTGGTAGGCTTTCAGGAACAGGTGAGTTTTGAGTGCCCGTTTGAAGGAGCACAGATTGGGAGCGAGACGGATGGAGCGAGGGAGGTCATTCCAGTGCAGGGGGGCAGCTCGGGAAAAGTCTTGGACTCAGGAGTGGGAAGAGGTAATGAGAGTGGAGGAGAGGCGACGGTCGTTTGCCGAGCGCAGGGAGCGAGCGGGATTTATACAATCCTTTAAGAATTATTGTATCCTTTTATTCATACTCCTGTATGAATATACATCACACCAGGGGTCTCATGTATTAAGATAGGGAAAAGGTCCACAGATAGAGCTCTATGTTTAATTACAGATGGCTGCATTGTGTATTTAAATGTAGTGTGTCTGGATTGTGACCTCGCTTGTTTAAACAACTTCTGCTATATAGCCACAGAACAATACCTGTCCCTAATTAAATCAGAAGTGGCTCACCTGCAATTCCTTTGTCTGCATGTTTACCTGTGAAAATAGTAAACACAGAAAAGGACCAATCAGGCAAGTCCTGAAACTCCTTAGGAGATCATTTTTATTCTCCAGCTCCAGAAACAGCAAAGTTGCATTCACTACAGAGTGATAGCTGAAGTCAGGCTGGCGTTGAAATCTAGATCTCTGCCCCCGATGGGAAAGGAACAATCGGTCACTGCCGTTGCCCTGATCTACCTCTCCAGGTCTTGGGGAGCTGTTTGTCCACCAAAACCGGAGTGACCGTGACTCAGGACCACTACCTCACTGGTAGCCTCAAAGGACAGACGGGGAGAAGCTTGGCTGGATAGACATCAGTCCCTGAAAGTGACTAGGATACTAGTGAGATATTTTATCTGTACGTTGTCTGTGCCAGACTATAGTGTTATTTGTTGCAAGTAATTATTTAAATATGTTTATTGCTGTTTGGTGCTACCATTTTCTTATATAAACTTATGTATTTTATTATGGATATCTGCCTGGGTGATTTTGAACCTTGGATAGGTACCGGGTAGGCCAGCTGTGCGGCGCAGAAGGTTACATTAAACCTGGTATCTTCACACAAAGTAACCAGGATTTCAATAGAGGAGATATGCAGCCAGACGTGTGATGAAAATTCATTTGGTTTAGGCTGGTTGTACAGAACCTGAGTCTGCAGTGGACTGCAGGGCAACAACTGCATCCACTCTCAGCTGCATTGCGTGCCTTCATTGAATGTACTGCTCTCTGCTTTCAGGCATTTACAATTAATAGGGACTTCCCATAGCTAGGATGAAGCACAGACATCAGAGGTGGGGGGTGCAGTCGAAGGAGCACTGCCAACACAGGCTATTTTTAGCAGCACAGATTTTTTTTTTTCTTCTTTTTTAATAAGAAGCACTGCTCCTAGTCCGTTAATTAAAAATAAACAATCTTACGGATGAAACTTTTCAGCAAGATTTTTTTTTTGCATTTTATTTTGTTTCCATCCCCAATGAATACCTATTCTATTTTTCATTATGCTGCAGCGTGGGACTATTTTTTTAATGTTTTTTTGGTACGTTCTGTTCAGACTTTTCTCCACTTATTAAAGTTCATTTTCATTTTGACAATTGGCTTTCCATGTTGTCTTTACAGAGAACGAAGGAAATATACCAACCATGTTCAAAACAGACCACTCTGGATCAGTTCAGTGCTAGACAAGACTAATGAAAGAAAAGGGCTTTTATCATTTAATAAAAGTACAGTAAAATAAGCCTTGAAGCCAACTTTTCAAAATGATTGAGGGTGCTCAGGTTAAACACTTAGTTGCCGACTCTCCCGGAGTGTCCAGGAGACTCCCGAATTTCTGGGAGGCCTCCCGGACACACGAGAGAGCAGGACAACCTCCAGGATGGCCTCTTTGTGAAGTGGGTGGGGGCAGGGGTAATTGTGTAATCATGGCCCCACCCTCTGCTATAATATCACACAATTGGCATGGTCCAGCAGAGGGACAGGGCCTAAAGACACCATTTGTGTGGCCACGCCCCCAGGAGGCAGCAGGGAGATCTTTAAAGTAGGCAAGTATGGGTTAACAACCCCCAATCCCAAAACACCATAGACCCATATGTGTGGAGTAATTTTATCAAACCTTCTTGAAAGGAAAAGTGAAGGAGAGATCACATTTCTAGATATCATTTACCTAGTTCACTGTAGAAAAGCTGTAGAATTTAGATTTGGACAGCACGATGGCTAAGTGATTAGCACTTCTGCCTCAAAGCACTGGAGTCATGAGTTCAATTCCCGACCATGGCTTTATATGTGTGGAGTTTGTATGTTCTCCCTGTGTTTGCGTGGGTGTCCTCCAGGTGCTCCGGTTTCCTCCCACACTCCAGAAAACATACTAGTAGGTTAATTGGCTGCTATCAAATTGACCCTAGTCTCAGTATCTCTCTGTCTCTGTGTGTGTTAGAGAATTTAGACTGTAAGCTCCAATGGGGCAGGGACTGATATGAGCGAGTTCTCTGTACAGCGCTGCAGAATTAGTGGCGCTATATAAATAAATGGTGATGATGATAACTAGAATCTGGTTGGTTGCTATAGGCAACACCTCCACTTTTTCTTTTTAAAAAGTCAGACACATCTAGCCCACAGTCATTAACACAGTCCTACAGCTCACACCTAGTCCTCTAGACTGCAGCTGTGCACAATAAATGTTCCCTCTGTCACCAAGGTGTTACAAGGGATACTATATATTATTTTTTTAGTGTATATTGATTTTGCATGACACTTTAAAATGAAGTAGCCACGGTTATATTAGTACAACATCAATTAAATCTACATTGAAAAAAAAAAAAAAAACAACAACTTTGAAATCCATAGGGGGAAAAAAAAAATATAAAAAAAAAAAAATCTGCTTTCAGCAGTGGAGGTGTTAAGAAAACCTGGCATTTCAATAAACATATAGAAAAGTCTTTGATCTTTACAGCCCCCTCTTAAAGAAACAGGAAATCAGCCAGGAACGCCAACCCCATCAGGAGCCATAATCAGACTGGGACGGGAAGTGGGGTGCTGTCTACTGAGGAAATGGGAGCCTGAAATGCCTTCAAATCTATCCTCTATTAGGAATGCCATTGCAAGCAGGCACGGGTCTTGTAATCCATTGCCTGAGGCTGGAACTCACAAGCCATGTAACAGATCAAAGACTTACTCTGCAATGGTTTATACCGTTTTTTTCCCCACATTGTACAGAGTATTTTTAGATGAACATTATTAACAATAACAAAAAGACAAATGTGCTGTTAAGAGAAGAGTGAGCCTATCGTCACAGATAATTTTGATTTATTCACCGATTTCTACTATTATGACATATGACGGTTCACATAACCACTATTTTAAGGACAGCCTGACTGCTCATCTTCTTTCATCAACAGTTTCCAAAATACATTTTAAGTGATTAATTAAACCTTTAATTTTGCTCTAGTCCAAAGCCAAGTATAATATTGCAAATATTAGCATATATTACAGTACACAAAACTAAAATAAACACTAAAACAATGATTAAGGTTTATACATGTGAAAGTAGAAGGCATCGCTCATAATACAACCTACATTTAATAAAGTTGTATAGAGCTTAGCAATGTAGATCAGCATTATCTTCAATTCTGGCCTCAAGGAGAAAGAACAAGCACAATTTTTAAATTTAAATACACAGACATTTGCTCCTACAATTAGAAACATATTTCAGTCTAAATAGTGACCGACAAGGGCACAACCATGTAAACATATTAACACAACAATAAAGTTTCAACAGGTCTGAAAAAGATACAATTTCACAGAGAATTGAAACTTCAAAGGACGAGTTGTCTTTGATGTTTGTGCACCAGTTAATGGCAGGAGCCACGTAGACTGTTTTTCCCTTGTCAGTGATGACAGGTTTGTATGGGTTTTGAACTCTATAGAATAAATATTCTCTATCTTTCCATCCAGTAGCTAAAATTATTAGGCTAACAAAATAAAAACAAAAAACAAAAAAAAAACCACACAAATGTTTTATTCTTTTTATTGCTGAATACAACACTAAAAATAGCTGTGGCACGGCAAAGAAAGATCATCAACTGTTGACGACATTAAAAAGGTAGCTTGTGGACCAGATTGGCCAATGCAGCGACTAATCCGCCATCTTCCCTGTGGGCAATGCCCACAAATAGATCAAATTCAGACTTTACACTACATCACCAAGAGATAGCTGCTCATTTTTAATCATTTTACAATATTCTTTTCATGGCTTACAGCAGTCTGGAGGCAGGAGACCACATTTCCTGCCACAAAGGTTCAGGCGTGTTACTCAAAACGAGGAAGTCCATTTAAGCCAACGGAGTCAGAGCCCAGTAAATGAAAGTCAAGACAAAACTGGTACACATATACCCTTATGCAAATAGTCATGCGACATCTCTAAAAATAATGACCTCAATGTAAATTTAATTGTGCAGAATTTAACACTTTCCGTCAGCTCTGAACAGTTCTATACATTGGAAGACAATAAGCCAGTGTTGCCAAGTCTTGGAAATTATTTTCATGTGCAACTTTATAAAACATTTAAAGGACAGTCATTAGGTTTTGGTTATTTTATTTATTTATTTTAACATGCACCCTGGGATTATAAACATATCAGAAACTGACAACCGTAGCACCTAAGGGTTAGAGAATGGTCACAAAATTAAAAATAAGGAGTTATTTACCATACGTAGTTCCAGATAATTAATGTGGTAAATGCTATTTTTAATCATACTTGCCAACTTTTCTAACTTCTTCTGGAGGAGGGGGCGTGGTGACACCATGTGTTACCATAGCTCCGCCCCCTGCTAGGAAATATTCACAGCATTCCATAGTCAGGGAGGGGCTTAATGACATGAAATCACGCCTTTACGTCTGGGAGGTTGCCCATTCTTACGAGGACTCCCCAAAATTTAGGAGCCTCCCGGAATATCCGGGAGAGTAGGCAACTATGTTTTTAATTTTGTACAATTAAAATGCTGTCATTTTTATTAAACTTTTTTTCCCCTCTTCCGGGCCAACTAAAAACGTGGTCATGTTTTTACGGACTCCACAAGTATACCGATAGCTGGCAAGCATGCAATAAGTTATTATCAGGTGTATCATCATCATCATCAACATTTATGTAGCACCAGCATATTTTGTAGTGCTTAATAATTGGGAATATTGTAAAACATTAATTTCATTGTTTTCTACAGCAAGTGAAAACAATGTCTTTGCATTATATGTTTTATGGAACATTACTCCTAGAAGGGGAGTATAGCAAAAGCATCAATACTGTATCTTATAAGGGTGACCAATATGACTTGCCAAGACCCAGTAGAGTGCAGCAACCTCTTGCTTTACCCCTACAGGTTGTTTTTTTGGGAGTCAGCCACTTTAAAAAGGGATATATTAATTGAGGAGGAAATAGTAACGTGATTTTGAGGATAGATCACCCCCTTTCTGGGAGATACCAGGTGGGGTGGGATCACGCGGTGATGTCATCATGTTACTATGCAGCATCACATAGTAGTGGTTGGGCATGATGACGCAAATCGCACCATTAAGCTCTACCTTCTGCCGGTATCCAGGAGGGTGCTTACTCCAGGGGGACTCCCCGACATTTGGGAAGCTCCCGGATACAAGGAGAGTAAGCAAGTATGATTATTTATGGCTTACAGAGAGGAAGTATTCCAGTAGCAAAACGGCCTATGGGGCAATTTTGCAAATGTCAGCCTGATATTTTGCATAACCTGTTATATGGAGCAGGGATGTGGCGTCATCACCACACTCACTTGTGGCATAAAAGCTGGTTACTTCTCAGTGTGAGCCAGTTGTGGTCCACTTTTAATCCTTCCCAAAAATATCATGATAACCTAATACCAAATACAAAGCTCTGAATTTATATAATGTTGTTACATGAGAAGTCCTGTACACAGGTAACAGATAGTAGTTTGGATAATATAGGTATGGGTTTTTTGTTTATGTTATATAAAAAATAATATATGGAAAGGATACACTGCTCAAACATCCCTTAATAAACTGTGTCCATGATTCTCAATATATACAGCAATATCAATTAAAATACTCAGAAATAAAAAGTAGCAGGTGGTAGGGCCGGCGGGAGAAAACTGCTATAGCCATCCCAAATTAGGGTGATTGGTTACAGCAGAGGATAATGACAAGATATAATGCTTTATTAGTTAATTAAATTGTATCTTGTTAACAAGTCTG